>NW_028317988.1:6541250-6860000 GCF_062004578.1 Staurois parvus
TCAGGTAGTACAGTCTATTGGTCGAAACTAGTCGAGGGCTTATGGCACAACTTCCGCTAACGTCATGTCCGGTATTTCAAACGCACGCTGGAACGCGGCGGCCATCTTAATTCCCATTTATAACACACAAAGCTGAATACACCCAGTGCCGGGAAAGGCACTTTTTTGTGAGTGGCACTTCTATTGTTTGACCCCATAATAAAGTTTTATACAGTTTTACACTATGGGATGTTTGGTTTTGTTTTGATTTATGCTGAAAATATGAAATACTGCCTTTGGAGGAGAGGAGTTTCCTAACATTGATGCAGTCCTAGTGGAAAGTTACCGGTTACTACCAGCAGCCACGGTTAAGAGGGTGAAGGAATAGCGGCCATCAGGACCGGATTGCATACTGGGATAGTCCCAAAAAGCGAGTGTGACTTACCTAGAGATAGGTGGTCATGAAATGACAGTGAGTTCACATCTATTTGGGGCACCAGTGTGAACACAGTGAAGCACTTGTCATTCCAGTATGGAGGTTCACCGTTAAAGATACAGCACCGTTGCACCAATTATTCACATGTTGGGACTGAATATTAGTATTATATTTGTATTTTGCTCAGTGTTATCACTTTAAAGATTGCACAGTTTATTTTGTCAATTTGTGACCTTAGCGAGGTCCATTTTTGAAATATATAAGATTTTGTGTTTAGAAATTCACATTTAGGACTGCTGCTATACAGGTATCTTATATATAGTTAATTATTTCATATATATGTTAATTCATTTTTTTCCTAAGCGCAACAGCACCCCTTTTTGTCTTTCAAACAAAGCTGTTTTCTTTGTCTGAATTCAGTTTTGGAGACACTGGGGTGGATTTACTAAATGCAAATATATTGGGCACTTTGCAGGTGCAGCTGCTACAGAGCTTAGTGAATGAGGGGAAACTCTGCTGGCTTCCATCATGCAATAATAAACAAGCAAAAATGCTGTTTTATTAATCAATTCCTGCCCGATGTATTGTCAAATGATGGCCAGGCGGGACATTCACTGTTCCGGATGGATGTCATATGACGTCCTCCCAGAACACGCCTCACATGCGCCCCATGGGCCATACTATGGTGGGAGCTGTAACCCGCTGTGTCCCCCGGACACTGTGGATGACCGATCAGTGTACCAGCCGCTGCCAATACCATGTGATTGCTGTGACCAATCACAGCAGATCACATGACAATTGAACACAATGGATGGCGTTCATTCATACCATCCATTGTGTACTATTGTAATGATCTCTGTGATTGGTCACAGTGATCACATGGCATAGACAGTGCTAATCACAGCTAATCTGTACCATGTGATTAGCTGTGGCCAATCACAGCTAACAACAATGGTAAACACTGAATGAATCAATTTAATTCAGTAAAAATGGTTGCTTATACCAGTGAGATTCACTGGTATATGCAAGCACAATGTGTTATATTGCTCTGGTCACAAAGTGTTAAAAAACTAAATCGTAACAAAAAGAAAAAATATATAATAAAATAGAAAAAAAAAAAGAAAAAATTATTACAATTTTTTTACATACTGTCACCAGTCAGTGTCCCTGATCACTGCCATGCCAGTTATATGATGACACTGTACTGCATTGTATGTACAGTATATACAGTATGACTTTTTTTTTTAAATTTCTTAATTTTCTAATGGTGGAGAAGGATCTGGGGGTTCTGGAAGATTACAAGCTTAATAATGGCATGCAATGCCAATCTGCTGTTTCTAAAGCGAGCAAAATACTCTCATATTAAAAGAGGTATAGACTCCAGAGAGAGATATCATATTACCCCGGTACAAATCATTAGTAACACCTCATCTGGAATATGCAGTTCAGTTTTGGGCACCAATTCACAAAAAGAACATTGGGGGACTGGAGAAAGTACAGAGAAGGGCAACCAAACTGATAAGAGGCATGGAGGAGCTCAGCTATGAGGAAAGATTAGAGGAACTGAATTTATTCTCTCTTGTGAAGAGGAGATTAAGGGGAGATATGATTAACATGTATAAATACATCAGTGGTTCATATAGTGAACTCGGTGTAGAGTTATTCACTCTGAGGACATCACAGAGGACAAGGGGGCACTCTTTACGTCTGGAGGAAAAGAAATTTAATCTCCAAACAGGGAAAGGTTTCTTCACAGTAAGAGCTGTGAAAATGTGGAATAGACTCCCTCAAGAGTTGGTTCTGGCCAGCTCAGTGGGTTTCTTTAAAAAAGTCCTGGATTCTTTCTTGGATACACAGAATATAACTGGATACTAACATTTATAGGTAAAGTTGATCCAGGGAATATCCAATTGCCTCTCGGGGGATCAGAAAATAATATTTTTCCCTGCAGGAGCAAATTGGATCATGCTTTGCTGGGTTTTTTTTACTTTCTCTGGATCAACTGTGGGTGTAGGCTTATAACTTTTTTTTTATGGTTGAACTGGTTGGGCTCCACGCGTTTTTAAGGTGGAACATGTTCCCATAGCCGCAGCCGCCGCCCGCCGCCCCCCCTCCCTATGACAGATAGTACGGGGAGCATTTTCCCTGTACTATCTGTCAAATTTGAAAACAGGGCGACTGTGCGGGGCTCCACCCACACGGAGGCATCAGTAATCCACGGACTTCCGTTAATGAATCAACTCAAGTTGACAGTCTTGGCGTCCTGTCAGAATATCTGCTTATTCGTACATCCCGTATGGCTAGCAGATATTCTGACAGGTCTGCAGGAGACCTGCATAGCATCAGAGATCTAATGAACGTTGGTGCATTGCTTTCCAGGCTCCTTTGGACAAAAATAATAAATGAAAATTTTTTTACCTGCAAAAAATGTGCATTTATTATTTTTTGTCTAAAAGTGAACTTATGTGGAAGGAGATATGAAATAGTTTGATATATTCTAACAATTCATACAAATGTTAATAGTGAAAATATGTGTAGACCAGTGGTCTCCAAACTGCAGCCTATATGTAGCTCTTTGGGCACTATTCCTCCCACTGACACCAATGATGGGGCACTATTCCTCCCACTGACACCAATGATGAGGCACTATTCTTCCCACTGACACCCATGGACACTATTTCTCCCACTGATTTATTTTTTATTACAGGTACACAATCTACACAGCACATTACATACATAAATTGTACATTCACATTAGTCCATAACCCTCAAGGAGCATACAGTCTAAGGTCCCTAACTCACATTCATACATACACATACTATAGCCAATTTAGACAGGAGCCAATCACCTAAGAGCATGTCCTTGAAGTGTGGGAGGAAACTGGAGTACTTGGAGGAAACCAACATAAGCACAGGGAGAACATACGAACTCCAGGTAGGTGGTGCCATGGTTGGTAGTCAAACCACCAGCCCTAGTGCTGCTAGCCGGAAGTGCTAACCATTTAGTCACTGTGCTGCCCACTGATAGCACAATGGGCCACTGTCCTGTCCCTGTAAAGTCTGAAGAACCATAGACTAGCCCTTCATGGAGAAGGTTTGGAGACCCCTGGTGTAGACGCTTTATGTACATAGAAAGCCCCACTTGGCTGTATCTTTGGTTTTACTCATTTGGCATTCCACTTTAAAATGTTCCAATTTTTTCCTAAAATTTCAAAGCTAGAACTCATAATTCTGCTTATCACTAATTGTAAATCTTGCACAATTTTGCATCAGCAGAGAGGACCTGCATATAAAATATCCTTTCCGTTGCACGTTTTAGTTCAGCTTTGCCGCTTTCAGTGCTAATCATTGGGCTCCATGATAAAGTTAATCATTGTATACTATATAAAGCAGGCCACACCTGGCACAAGTAGAAGTGCGGTCCTTTTGTTTTCATATGGAAACGGGGTGCTTATTTTAATTATAATGCTTCCTTCTGTAAACTATTTTTTCAATAGTTTTTTCTTGGTCAAAGGAAATGAAACAGTAAAAGTTCACTTTCCCTGAAAATCATTGACCTGTGCAATGAAAACATTCTCCCAGCACTGCATTGGGCACGTGATTGCTGGGAACAAACACACTGCTATTTGAATTGCTTTTAAGTGATAAATATAGTCATCATAAGTCCCAGGACTGAAACACTCCTTTGGGATTACATTTTGAATGGCACCACAACACAGCAACAAGGTAACACAGCTCTGTATTGCAGTGCACCACAACACAGGGTAAAGCACTGCCGCCGTACTGGAAAAATGCTGCATGATAATCTTTTTTAGTCCATTCCTGTATGTTGGCAGAAAGTTCAGAATGAATGGGCTTCCCTACCTCAACTCATATTAATATAAAGCACAGGAATGGAGAAGTATGAGTGGCCCTTCAATTTTCGAAGCTTTATAACGATACCAAACTTTTTTTTACCCATTTTACCTGTATTGCTGGGCTTTCTCCAAAACGATACTCACCTGCATAATGAAATTAATTTCATCCCGCTGAGCACTACTGTTTGGAGGACATAGCAGGGGTCCAACACCATCAAATTCGTCCTCATCACTCTTCAGCTTGACACTTTATCCAGTCAGATCTGGATAATGTACAGGGCCAGAAAAAAACAAAAAACAAAAAAACCTATTTGGGATTGCTCGAGGGGGTTGTGGGGGTTGGTTAGAGTGATTACGAAAGGAGCAAACTCCATTTTAAAGTGTGTCCGTTAAAAAAGTGAAATTTTCCTTTCTTAAAGGGGACATCTATAAATGTTATTTATGCCTAAGCAGTATCCTTGCATATCTTTTTACTTGGAATTCTTCTTGAAGAATAGCAGTGTCTTTCCTGTGCCTAGGCACCCTTGTTCTGTAATAGATAAGACCAGGAGCGGACTGACAGCTCATGGGGCCCCCGGGCAATAGGGGATCATTGGGCCCCTGTGTCCTTGCCTACACTCAAAAAAGCCTATGAAAAAGGTACCAGGGGCATCTCATGGGGCCCCCTACTGACCCCGGGCCCTCGGGCAGTGCCCGAGTTTCCAAATGGTCAGTCCGCCCCTGGATAAGACTCACCACGCTCAACCCATTCAGGCTATGAAGGTGGTCAGTGCTGTGGCTGTAGCTAATGTACGCCCAATGAGTCCAAGAGTAGTTGATGCTTGGAATAGACTTCTAGCAGAGGTAATGAGATAGTCAACAGTAAGTGGATTCAAACATGTCTGGGACAAACATTGATCTATACTCAAAAAAAAAAACCCAAAAAATTTATAAATATAAAAAAAACTGGGTCAGACTCGATGGACTACTTGTTATTTTTTTCTGCTGTCACTCTTCTATGATTCATGTGTTTCCCTGAGCTCAGTCAACTGAAGCAAAAAATCAGATCAAAAGTTCTTATCTGCATGCTAGTTCTGGGTTAGGGACTACAGGTATTGAAGCCAGAGGGTTTGCATAGCAGCCAGGCAACTAGCAATTGCAGCATGGGAGGTCAGAGATGGCTGCCTCGTGTTTTAGGAAAGGCTCCCTTTCAGATATACCTAAAATCACAAGCTATATACAGTACTGTATATCTTCTTATATAATGTAAATTTTAAACAAGACATTTATTAGAAACATTAAAGATAGAACTGTGCAAATGTTATAGGCAGGTGTGAAGAAATGCTGTAAAGTAAGAATGCTTTAAACAAATATATATTTTTATTTTTCTTAATTTACAAAATGTAAAGTGAGAGAACTGAAGAAAAATCGAAATTAAATCAATATTTGGTATTGACTACCTTTTGGTTTCAAACAAGCATCAATTCTTACACTTTGTACACTTGCACAAAGTCGGGGATTTTGAAAGATTAGAGTCAGGTGTATGATTAACCAATTATACCAAGCAGATGCTAATGATCATCAATTTCATATGTAGATTGTAACACCGGCATTGCCGGAAAAAGAAACATCTGTGTAGGAGGATTAAAGCTGGGTGAGGAACAGACAAACTCTGCTACTAAGGTGATGTTGTGAAAGAGAGTTTCATGTCACAGGCAGGGGCGGAATGACCATTTGGAAACTCGGGCACTGCCCGAGGGCCCGGGGTCAGTAGGGGGCCCCATGAGATGTCCCTGATACCGTTTCCATAGGCTTTTTTGAGTTTGGGCAAGGACACAGGGGTCCCATGATCCCCTATTGCCCGGGGGCCCCATGAGTTGTCAGTCCGCCCCTGGTCACAGGCCATACACCACAGCAAAACTGAGCACAGCAACAGGACACAAGGTACTTATACTGTATCAGCAAGGTCTCTACCAGGCCAATATTTCAAATCAGACTGGGATTTCAAGATGTGCTGTTCAAGCTCTTTAGAAGAAGAACAAAGAAATGCACAACACTGAGGACCATAGACGCAGTGGAAGGAAACATAAAGCAGCAGATGAAAGACAAATCCTGCTTGCTCTCCTTCAACATCAGAAGATGTCCAGCAGTGCCATCAGCACAGGCAAAAACCATTGGGACCCAGGTACACCCATCTACAGTCTGGAGAAGTCTAGCCAGAAGTGGTCTTCATGGAAGAATTGTGGCCAAAAAAGCCATACCTCCAACATGGAAACAAGGCTAAGTGAGTCAACTATGCACAAAAATAGGAACTGGGGTGCAGAAAAATGGCAGCAAGTGCTCTAGACACACGAGTCAAAATGTGAAATACTTGACTGTAGCAGGAGGCAGTATGTTGGCGAAGGGCTGGTGAGCAGTACAATAATGAGTGTCTGCAGGCAACAGTGAAGCATGGTGGAGGTTCCTTGAAAGTTTGGGACTGCATTTCTGCAAATGGAGTTTGAGATTTGGTCAGGATCAATGGTGTTCTCAATGCTGAGAAATACAGGCAGATACTTCTCCATCATGCCATTCCATCAGCGAGGCATGTTATTGGCCCCAAATTTATTCTGCAGCAGGACAACCACTCCAAACATACAGCCAATGTCATTAAGAACTATCTTCAGTGTAAAGAAGAACAGGAGTCCTGGAAGTGCTGGTTTGGCCCCCATAGAGCCCCTATTGCAACATCATGGGGTCTGTCTGGGATTACATGAAGATACAGAAGGAATTGAGGACGCCTACATCCACAGAAGATCTGTGGTTAGTTCATCAAGATATTTGAAACAACCTACCTGCCAAGTTCCTTCAAAAACTGTGTGCAAGTGTACATAGAAGAAATTGATGCTGAACGCAAAGGGTGGTCACACCAAATATTGATAATAATAAACTATTAACATTTCTATTTCTGAAAGCATTTTTAATTGAAATATTTTTTTCACAAGTGTCTAAAGCCTTGGCACAGTACTGTATAGGTGAATGTTTTCAGCTCAGTGTACACTCACTGGCCACTTTATTAGGTACAGCTTGCTAGTACCTGGTTGGACCCCCCTTTGCACTCAGAACTGCCTTAATTCTTTGTGGCATAGATTCAACAAGGTGTTGGAAACATTCTTCAGAGATTTTGGTCCATATTGACACAAGTTACTATTGCCTTTCTATCATCTTGAACCGTTCTGCTCATTCTCTAACCTCAGACATCAACAAGGCATTTTCATCCATACAACTGCAGCTCCCTGGATATTTTCTCTTTTTCGGACCATTCTCTGTAAACTCCAGAGATGGTTGTGTGTGAAAATCCCAGTAGATCAGCAGTTTTTGAAATACTCAGACCAGCCCTTTTGGCACCAACAACCATGCCACATTTAAAGTCACTTAAATCCCCATTTGGATGCTCAGTTTGAACTTCAACAAGTCTTTTTCGCCAAGTCTAGATGCCAAAATGCATTGAGTTGCTGCCATGTGATTGGCTGATTAGCAATTAGTGTTACCAAGCAATTGAACAGGTGTACCTAATAAAGTGGCTGGTGAGCGTACATCATCATATCAGTGTGTACTTATACTCAAGGCCGGTGGTACCACTAGGCAACCTCAGCAGCCATCTAGGACGCACTGCCACCTACGGGGCAGCCACAGCCGCTGGTTTCCCTACTCTCCACCCAGGGCTGGTGCCAGCATAATCCTGGTTTCCTGCAGACCCACTGGAAGTTCCGGTGCAGGGTGCAAGAATGCAGGCCCCAGCATCCAATACCAAAAACAAAACGCTCTGCTACCACTCCCTCAGACCACTACCCCATTATCACGGATCTCCAGTCACTGTTAAATTATGACAAAATGATCATCCATCCTGTATTTCACTTTCTAAGTCACGCCTCTTCAATCGTGGTCACCTGCTCATGAACTTGCTGTTGCCATTCACCAGGTCTGCCTCCTGCAGCTCTTCGTTCACTTCACACCCCAGCACACAGTAAGTAATCACCAGCAAGTCACTCCATGTGCATTTTTTCTCAGTATGTACAGGACAGGGGGGGTGAAAGGTTAAAGGGGGCAGTATGTGCAGCAAGGGGGGGGTGTATGGTTAAAGGGAGGCAGTGTGTGCAGGAAGGGGGGTGAAGAGTTAAAGGGGGGCAGTATGTGCATGAGAAATAGGGGGGCAGTGTGTGCAGGAAGGGGGGATGTAAGGTAAAGGGGGGCAGTATGTGCATGGGAAATACAGGGGCAGTGAGTGCAGGAATGGGGGATGTAAGGTTAAAGGGGGGCAGTGTGTGCAGGAAGGGGGGCAGTGTGTGCAGGAAGAGGGGTGTAGTGTTAAAGGGGGCAGTGTGCACAGGAAGGGGGGTATAGGGTTAAAGGGCACAGTGTGTGCAGGAAGGGGGGTGTAGTGTTAAAGGGGGGCAGTGTGTACAGGAAGAGGGGCGTAGGGTTAAAAGGCACAGTGTGTGCAGGAGGGAGGTGTAGGGTTAAAGGGGAGCAGTGTGTACAGGAAGGGGGTGTAGGGTTAAAGTGCACAGTGGGTTCAGGAAGGGGGGCAGTGTGTGCAGGAAGAGGGGTGTAGGGTTAAAAGGCACATTGTGTGCAGGAAGGGCTGTAGGGTTAAAGGGGAGCAGTGTGTACAGGAAGAGGGTGAAGGGTTAAAGTGCACAGTGGGTTCAGGAAGGGGGGCAGTATGTGCAGGAAGAGGGTGAAGGGTTAAAAGGCACAGTGTGTGCAGGAAGGGCTGTAGGGTTAAAGGGGAGCAGTATGTACAGGAAGAGGGTGCAGGGTTAAAGTGCACAGTGGGTTCAGGAAGGGGGGCGGTGTTTGCAGGAAGGGGGTGTAGCATTATAGGGGTTAAGTGTGTGCAGGAAGGAGGGTATAGCATAAAGTGGGGCAGTATGTGCAGGGGAAATATACAGGCAGTGTATACAGGAAGGGGGTGTGGTATTAAAGGGGGCATTATGTGCAGGAAGGGAGGCAATATGTAGTTTGATTTTTTTTTTTGGAGGGGTGCAAGTAGCTGGTCTTGCCTAGGGTGCAAAATAGTCTGGCACTGGCCCTGCCTATACTTTAAAACCTTGCTTCTATGTAAACTTTGAAATCATATACATGCACAGTGGGCAGAGCCACGTTTGTCCATTAGATATGCTGCAATGCTGGTAATCACCTGGAGGTGTCACTCTACTGTTCTCAAGATCAACCTAGCACTCTACAGCCCCACTTACTTGTACTGTATGGGCACAGCACGGGTATGCATTAAAAGTCCTTGCTCTGCTAAGCCTTTGTACAGGAACATTCTTGATATTGTTTTTGTAACTGTTTAAGAACCTCGACTTTGCAACAAATCAGTACAGAGAGTATTAAACACTTTGCTCTCAATCATTTCTTGGCCCCTCTAGACTCACCTGAAATTTAAAGACAAACTCCACTAGCTTTCCATATTTTTTATAACCTTACAACTTTGCAACTTGACTCAATACAGTAAGTGCTAGTCTATTGCCGATCAGGTTTTTGTCTCTTTATCTACCTGACTTTTAAAGGCAAGCTCAATTAGATGCTGGCTATTTATTAAAACTATTTCTGAAAGTGTAAAACTTTAAAAACATTTAATACAGAGTGACGCCATGCTTTAGAATGTGCTGTGCTTGCTGGATTGTCTAATAGTAAAGCCCACCACTAGATCTCCATATTTTCTTTGAAACCTCCAAGCTTTGTATCTGGACTTATTTTGGACCCACAAGCTTCAGTAAACCTTGCTCTATTCTGTCTCTTATGTTTCATTCCTCTACTGAATATCTTATTACATGCAGTTCAAAAACTTTTATTTAGAGCTGCAACTGCAAAATAGCCTCACGATCTATGTCACGCAAAGTGGCAACCATTAGCGTATGATAGAAGATATTATATTGGATCTGACAAGTGATCCTCGTCCTCGATTTTCAGCACACAAATACATATGCATGTGTACATTTATTTTAGCCGCTCTGACAGCACAAAATGGCCATGTCTCTGCCGTAATGAAGTATCAGATGTGACTGTGTGGCAGGCAAAGTGCTTCAAGGTTTCACCAGCTGCCTTCGTATGATAAATGGGGACCGTGTGAGCGCACATATGTTGTCTGAGAAAGAAAATTGTTGTCTCGATATCCTTCAAACTGGCTCACAATGCCTGAAATGTTAATCTGGAATGAAAATCGGGTTGGAAACAGTAAGTGGATATAAGATGACAAATGTTTTGTTTTCTATCACATTTCCTGTTTGAAGTCTAGAAGATGTATCGTTTGTAAACCTCTGGAGAGGATAGGGAAGATGAAACATAGATTTAAACTTTTTTAATTAGATATTGTACACAGAGCAACAAAAGGAATTATGTTCTGGATTAATTGTTTTCTACCATCACCCCATTACCTATGGACAGAATATTAATTAGAATAGCATCAACGTTTCAAGGACATGTACAGAATGTCATGATTCCAGCAAGGCTACCATCCATCATGTTTGATGTGCAAAGATTGCACCCTGGTTGCAACTGTGGAATATGAGCACCACTTTCTGCTACTCTTAATGCAACTGAAGATGTAAAAACTTAAGCTGGCTTCAATCCTTTGCATGTTTTTATACATTTTTAAAATTGTTTTGGTCAGGTGCGTTATTGGTTGACATGCATTGCCATGTCTATCAAATTTCTCTTATAGCACATGTCAATAAATAAAAAGACAAACATTAACTTTTTTTTTCTTAGAACACATTGCAATACACCACATATTTGTGAACAATATCAAACCTCTGCCGGTGCCTTAACATGTGTTAAAACATGCACATTAAAATGCATAGGCGTGAATGAATGCTAAAGGGACCAATGGGGAGACAATATGGGAGCTGCCATTGCAGACATACACTATATTGCCAAAAGTATTGGTCGGCCTGCCTTTACACGCACATGAACATTAATGGCATCCCAGTCTTAGTCCGTAGGGTTCAATATTGAGTTGGCCCTGCCCTTTGCAGCTATAACAGCTTTAACTGGGAAGGCTGTCCACAAGGTGTAGGAGGGTGTCTATGGGAAGGTTTGACCATTCTTCCAGAAGCACATTTGTGAGGTCAGGATCTGATGTTGGACGAGAAGGCCTGGCTCACAGTCTCTGCTCTCCCAAAGGTGTTCTTTTGGGTTGAGGTCAGGACTCTGTACAGGCCAGTCAAGTTCCTCCACCCCAAACTCGTTCATGTCTTTTTGGACCTTGCTTTGTGCACTGGTGCGCAGTCATGTTGGAACAGGAAGGGGCCATCCCCAAATTGTTCCCACAAAGTTGGGAGCATGAAATTGTCCAAAATGTCTTGGTAAACTGAAGCCATAAGCGTTCCCTTCACTGGAACTAAGGGGCCAAGCCCATCCCCTGAAAAACCACCGCACACCATAATCCCCCCTCCAACAAACTTTACACTTGGCACAATGCCATCAGGCAAGTACTGTTCTGGCCACTGCCAATACCAGACACATCCTTCGGATTGCCAGACAGAGAAGCGTGATTCGTCAACTCCAGAGTCCAGTGGCGGTGTGCTTTACACCACTGCATCTGCCGCTTTGCATTGCACTTGGTGATGTAAGGCTTGGATGCAGCTGCTCGGCCATGGAAACCCATTCCATGAAGCTCTACGCACTGTTATTGTGCTAATCTGAAGGTCACACGAAGTTTGGAGGTCTTTAGCTATTGACTCTGTAGACAGTTGGCGACTTCTGCGCACTGTGTGCTTCAGCATGCTCTGACCCCGCTCTGTCATTTTACGTGGCCTACCACTTGGTGGCTGAGTTGCTGTTGTTCCCAGTTGCTTTCACTTTGTTATAATACCACTAACAGTCAACCGTGGAATATTTAGTAGCAAGGAAATTATTGGCTGATTAGCAATTTGTGTTACCTAGCAATTGAGCAGGTATACTTAATAAAGTGGCAGGTGAGTGTACATAAAGAACCTACAGTAGGTAACAGATAAAGAACATAAAGAATATATGGCAAAACTCTATTCATTCCTAATAGTGGGCCACTATAGTGAAATATATTGCATTGTGGTGAATGGTGGATTAGTCTATGTAATGATAATATTCAGGATATGAATTCCTTTTCTTGTTTTTTTTATTTCTCATTTCCTTATTTATATTTTTCTATCATGCAGACCAATCTGTCCAGACCAAGTGAGTTACAGGGGTTGGGACAAACCACGCAACAATACTGGGTGGGGAGGTAAGTATTAGAACTGTCAGCTTTTATTCATAAGATTTAAAACGATATTAAGCACAAAACCCAAAATTACGTATATTGCAGCTTAACAGTTATTACATGTGGCAGCTGCATTCGCTTTCTTTTTTTTTAGGCTTTTTTCCCCTCTGTTTTTATCTGGTGATCTGGCCAGTAACACACCGGTATTACAATACCCCCACTCTGGATGAAGGAACACAGGGGGCACCTTTGGACAACAGCATTGTCAGTCTGGGGGAGGGGAGTGTTATATGTACTAGCAGATTTAAATACATTAACAAATTAAAGCTGAAGTCCAGCTAATACTTTATAATCAGGCACAGCTAAATTTTTTTCCTTTAGAAATAAAGGTTTTGCATAAATAAAGAAAGGCTGATCATTTTAAAGTGGTTGTAAAGGCTCAAGGTTTTTTTTACTTGCATACATTCTATGCATGTAGGTAAAAAACCTTTGTGCAGAAGCCCCCCCCCCCCCCCCCCCCCTCAGCTCTCCAATACATACCTGAGCCCCATCACAATTCAACAATTTGCATGAGAGCCTCAGCTCTCCGTGACTCCCCATCCTCATTGGCTGAGACACAGCAGTGGGAATAATTGGCTCCTGATGCTGTTTTTCACAGCCAGTGAGCAGATGAGGAGAAAGAGGGGGTGGGGCTCTGTGTCTGAATGAGCAGGAGCGAGCCTGCTTGGTTCCCCTCTTGGCACACTGCTTGCTCTGGGGACACTCAGCAGGAGGGAGGGGCCAGGAGAGATAGCGGGGGACCTGAGAAGAGGAAGATCAGGGCTGCTCTTTGCAAAACTATTACACAGAGCAGGTAAGTATGACATGTTTGTTATTTTGAAAAAAATGCTGTTAATATCACTTTAAGCACCACTGGCAGTGTTAAATGGTTTGCTTCATCCATGTAACTGCAAGAGGGTGTGTTAGGGTAAGAAACAACAGACTTACTGGCTGGATCACCAGATAAAAGAAAACCTCAAAAAGGAATCTCATACAGCCATCACATCTAAGGATAGGTAAGCTGCTATATAATAAATGTTTGCTTTTGTTTAATACTGCTTTTAGGATTAAATCCACCTTTTTAAAAAAAAAAATGTACTTGGGCAGGGGCAGACTGACAACTCATGGGGCCCCCGTGCAATAGGGGATCATGGGGCCCCTGTGTCCTTGCCCAAACTCAAAAAAGCCTATGAAAAAGGTACCAGGGGCATCTCATGCCCGAGTTTCCAAATAGTCAGTCCGCCCCTGTACTTGGGTGTAACATGAAAGATGGTCAGAAAGGTGGACTTTAAACCTTTTTTCCAAAGAAACTGCTTACAAAATGCCAGCTGGAGTCAAGTCACAGAATGAACAGTGTTGTTACTCTCTTACTGGAAGAAAAAAATTGTGGATTTACTGGCAGGATCAACAGGCAATACAACTATGTTATAAGGAGGTGGGGGGGGACTCGTACATTGAACTCAGGAGATGGCAATCAGAGAGCTGGCCGGGAACATGGTGTTTCATATCTACTGAATTGCTCCATGTTGGAAGGTCTGAATATGTTGTGCAGAGATCAGATGAATTAATAGGAATCTTAAGAGAAGGAGGAGTCCTTTAGTAATCATTATGGACCATCATCAAGAGAAGAGTCACAAAGTTTTATCACTTTTGATGCACTGTGAAACAAACATACATCACCCTTCTAGGTGAAATAGAAACTGTTTCCCTCTGTAAAGGCGCAATGTTTATTGGTGCTTAATTAAGAAAGTGACAGCTTGCTAAAAGTTTGTAGAATTTCACACCGGGGTGCCCATTGATTGTTGGAGGTGTTCTGTGCACTTGTGACATTTGGAAGCTGTATTTACTCTGAGCATTGCATACCACAACAGGCTGAACACTCTCAGCAGTAACTCCGTTTGCACATTAGACTCATGTTCATGCATCTCTTAGCCGCCCGCATGAGTTAATGTATTTCTGCCATATTCTGATAGTCCTGTTAGGGAAGAGCAGAGCTTTCATGTATTCGTTTTTAACCTCCCTAGCGGTATGATTATTTCAGATTTTTGGTGCTGAAAGCGGTACCATTATTTTGCATGGAAATAATTAGTTTTTTTATTGCAGGCTGTAATTTTTAGGAATAACTCACTGAAATCTGTCCGAACAAGAGTCTATTAAACATCCCGGGTATGATAAAATTTGAAACACGAAATCATAAATTATAATTTAATAAATAATCATAAAAAATAATAATATAATAATAATACATTTAATTCAATAATATAATCAAACTGAAAACACTGAAATTTGAAATATAGCGCCAAGTTCGCACATCGCTGAGCAAAGTCGCAAAATCGTTTTCAGTGTCTGATGATGAATTTCCCCACGAATCATTATCACTCAATTCTGCAAGTGGTTCTAATTTACTATCGCTGTTCTCTAGCTGATCTAAAACCGCTTTTGACCTAAAGGGACACTTTTTGGATGCCATGGACATTACTCAGTTTCCAGGCAGAAAGAACAGACAAAACGCAGGCAGGGCACAGGACAAAGCACTAGGGACAAAATGTATGTGAAATGGGTTGAAACAGCAATGTTTTACTATGAAAAATGTGTTTTGAAAAAAATGAAATTTTTTTAAATTTTCAAATTTCCCGCCGCCGGCGGCGCCTGTACGTCCCGACGTCACAGGGACAGGAACACAGGAGCCGGATGCCGGCATCGGCCGGAGGAGATGGCCGGGGACGCTACAGGGGACACATCGCGGGAGCGCAGGACAAGGTAAGCTCTGCAGGGACTCCCTATGCAGCGCCGCATGGTAAGCCCGAGTGTAGCTCGGGGTTACCGCTTTTGGCACTGATATTTTACCCCGAGCTACACCGGGAATACCGCTAGGGAGGTTAACTTTATGTACTTCCAGGTGCTTTTTCATACTTTCACACATGTTTGAAATAAAGCCTGTTTTTCTTAATAAGCCGCCTGGTCCGCCTTGTAACCTCCTACCGGGCTCTCTTTGGCCCTAGTTGTTTAAAGAGAATGTCATCCGTCTATTCAGAGCAACAGTACCCCCTCTCCCTTTCCAGCAAGGTATACCTGCCCATCCATGCCCTCTTGCAATCTTACAAAAAATGGCCCCAGTCTATAACTGGCCTTCACAGCAAGGAGCACATGGAAGGGCGACGCACGTCAAACAACAAAAAAAGAAAAATTCCCAGCTCTAACATGCCAGTCAGCCTGCAAACAAACCAAATGACAGTATCTAACAGTATTCATTAAAAACAGGGGTTTAGTTTGCAAATACATGCGTAAGCTACAGAGCCTCGTCACGGCTCCCCAGTATTCTGTAGTTCCTAACTCTCCAATTCTGTATTGAATGCCTAATTTTTTGGGGGGGCTCTTTGACATAAATAATTCTCCAATCCTGGTTTGATTTAGCCAGTGTCCTAGGCAGTATGTCTGATGCACAGAGCACCATACACATGGGTTTAATTTATCACATGGCAAACCAATCAGATGGTTATTTTACAAATATGACCTTGATTAATAGAACGCTCTGCGGAGATGATAACAAACACTGGGGACGAGATCTGCGGCAGGATAACTGATTTATAATTAGGCTGGAATTGGATTCTGTTTGCCTCATTAGTTTTGCATTGAACAGTAAATTCAAAACATCTTGCATACCCCTGGTGCATTCCTTCATGTTTAGTGTTTGGCAAGATCTGGGCCGTTTCATGTTTGCTGTGTTTTACCATGTAATACAGTAGGTATTACTCCAGGGTCATTTATGAATGCCTAAAGCGGCACACTGGCTAAGTGGTTGAAACGTTTGCCTTGTAGCGCAAAAATTCTATCCTTTAAGAATATGTAAACCCAACATTTCATATTCCTGACATGTGCCTGCTGTACCATGTACTTGTATGAAAAAGTATCCTGTTCTCTTTGTATTGCTTCCTTTGTGTGAAATCCCTGGTGTTCCTGCCAGTCCCTCTGCTCCCCTATTAGAAACTGACAACGCTAGGCAGGACAGCACAGTGTGGTCAGTTCTCTAGCTGTGCTGGGAAATCAGCCTGCTCTCCTCCAATGATCAGATTTGTCCTGATAAAGCCATTCACTGGAAAGATCAGTGTACTACATCCCCCCCAGGTTTTATGGAGCTGAGAAAAGAGGGAAAAATGTGTTTAGAATTTTTTTTTATATTTATACACAAATGGTATACCTATCATTTCTATTTTAAACAGAATGGGTTGTTTTACAAGGTGAGAGTTTACATATACTTTAACACCATCAGTGTAAAGTTGTATGCTCTTTCTAATTTGTAACACATGTGGGAGATCTCCTATATATTTGCCAACATCCTGCTTATAGAAATATACACAACAAAATACCCCCCCATTGTATGGGATTTTTAGGCAATTTGACAATGTTAAATAAATTACAAAATAGTCTTTATTTTAGTTGAATCTTAAATGTATAAAACATGTTTTGGAGGGGTGTCCCAATACTTCAATACTTTTGGCAGTATAGTGTGTATATATATATATATATATATATATATATACAGTATATACACATCTCCTTCCCTTTTTTCTGCTGCATTCTAGATGATCCCAGTGCCCACTTTCAGTGGTTTAAAGGATGATGTGGAGATCCTCCTCCTCCCTCCTTCTGTTTCAGGGGGATGCTTTGATGTGGTGGAATTCTGGTCATGTTCTTGTCAACAGATTTTAATCTTTGTGTTTTTCATTGATTTATGAGTACTATGTGATCCCAAAACTTGTTTGTCAACTATATACTGTATGCTCTAAAAATCATATTTTCAATTTCACTAGAAATTATACAGTATTGTATGCAGAGCCACCCCTGAAGGAGCTATTGTCGCCAAAAAGTGTTGGGTACTCAGTTCAGAGTCTCTGCTAATATATCAAACGTTTGTGTACTATTTTGTAACAATATTTGACTAGTGTAGAAGAGATGTGCTAGCTAAGACCAAAGCAAATAAAACCACCCCAACCCGACTCTCTCGAAATACCCCTTCCCCCCAACTCTCCATATACCAATAAAGGAGACCAAACACCATTGGAGTAAAATGGCCTTCACTGACTTTTATTAACAATTCAACTTAAATCACAAAAACATACCTTAAAACAGAAATATACAGAAACATACAGTATAGGTTGTTGGTCTACGAAGGCACCAAACAATATTGATATCCCCCTGTGGAATTTTAACCATAATATTCATACTAGGCCTACCATAACGTACAGACTCAGAGACAAAAACACACCTTCTGCAGTGTATAACCTCCACCTTCCAGTTAAACCTCGGTTAACAGAAATGCACCCGGGCACACCATACCACAGATGGGTCCCAACCAGGGGCGGACTGACCATTTGGAAACTCGGCCACTGCCTGAGGGCCCGGGGTCAGTAGGGGGCTCCATGAGATGCCCCTGGTACCTTTTTCATAGGCTTTTTTGAGTTTGGGCAAGGACACAGGGGCCCCATGATACCCTATTGCCCAGGGGCCCCATGAGTTGTCAGTCCGCCCCTGGTCCCAACCATACAGTTTCACTTAAAATAATTTGCCGCCTCCAAAGACCAACAACAGCCCCCAAAACGAAACAAAGCAAGCACTGAAATACCCAAACCACCCCAGGGGAGGGCGAGAGGAAAGTTTCCTCTTCAGCTGCTATTCCAGCACTGGATCCTCCGACCCCCCACCACTCCCAAAAATTATCGAACATCCCACCCTGTACTACCATCACCAATCAGGTAACCTTCCTGTTTTAGACCATCCCTTTAACTTAACCCCTTCCTGTCTTTCTTTCCCCTCTTCACCTAGTCATGCCTGCCCTGTGCTATTCTTCTCTTTTCTTTTCACTACGGGCACCACTGTATGGATAACATCGCAATACATAATGTTTTATACTTTTAAGATACAACTAAAATAATGACTATTTTGTAATTTTTTTTACATTGTTGTCAAATTGCCTAAAAATTCCATACAATAGGGGGTATTTTGTTGTATATACAGTAGCTCTTTCTAATTTTAGTGTTTGGTTTTTTTTTTGCTTCAGTTTTCTCCCACAACATATTTTTATGTTAAAAACATATTTTTATGTTAAAGTGGAACTATGAGGAAAATAAAAAAAATGACATACAGTATATTATATAGCCTGTAGCTAGGATTAATGAAAGCTGGGCTTTATATGAACAATTCATAAACCAAAATTGGTGATGCAGTTGTGTGGATGTCGGCAGAAAGAATTGCCTACTGGCTTCTTATGTTTCCTTGAAAATTCAGAAGAAATTAAAAATAAAAGAAAAAAAACTTTCAGGGAATTATTTCCACAGGTGTAATAGTATAAATGTCAGCTGAAGTTTAATATTGACTTACCAAAAAAATTCATACATCACACAACATTTTTCAACAAGGCATATGCTGATTTCCAGGCTAAGCAGCTTAGATCACATGTTTTCTGGCTACCAATAATTAGTGCAGTAAGTATATTGTTTTGAGTTCAGTTGTGAGATAAGAGGATCAACATGTCTGCAGTAATTGCAAACTATATACAGGAAACCAGGTTCTTAATTCATTAATTAGTTCATGCCGAAAAGACTGTTTGTGTAGACATCTAGACATCTACAAAGCAATAGAATGACTAAAGTGCCCCCTTTAAGTTGGCTTTAGTGGGTTAGTATTATAGGTTAAGAGGAGAGAATACAGTGTCTCTAAGTGTAGATTCTTACATAGCTTTTATCATGCGTATTTGCACATGATCAGAAGTGCGTGATTTCCTCCTGTTGATGTCATGATGCATGACGTTGCTGCCCAGGGTTGCATTCCAATGAACACCTCGGAACGGCAGAGGTGCCGACCAGCTTCTTTAGTCCATGCCAGCTATACACCTTGGTTCCTACAGCTTCTATTCCCTGTGGAATGGCAGTCCTGTCCAGGGGCGGACTGACCATTTGGAAACTCAGGCACTGCCCAAGGGCCCGGGGTCAGTAGGGGGCCCCATGAGATGTCCCTGGTACCTTTTTCATAGGCTTTTTTGAGTTTGGGCAAGGACACAGGGGCCCCATGATCCCCTATTGCCCAGGGGCCCCATGAGTTGTCAGTCCGCCTCTGGTCCTGTCACTGACTTTTATTGATGAGCCTAGTATCTTATCCAATATGTGAGTTGCCTAACCTATTTTGACATTAAAGCTACTTGAAAGTCTACACTTAGAGGCACTGTTTCCTCTCCTTTTTCGTCTTATATACAGAAGCAGCTTCTGCTTGCAACTACAGCATGCCCACAGTGGATGGACTTGTTTTCATATATAAAAAAATAATAAATGTGATAATAAAATTGTGATAATTATCGACACCTATTGAATTGTGCTAAATGTAATCCATATAATCAAAAATAATCAAAAATAGAAATCTGCCACTTTACATAAACCGTAATAAAAGAGTGAACTCACAACACATAGAATGTTATAGTGGCGCTTTAGCATCCGTAAATTAATGTGGACACAAAATAATCAATAAAATATAATATAGTGATCCAAAGTCCATGAATATTAATTCTTTTTCTTTAGAATTCACCACATGCTGTTTACTGGTAACCGAGTGCTTCACAAAATCCCATTGGAGTTGGGCAGAGGAGAGTGCGGCTCGTTTTGGTCACGCTCTTCGTTTATGTAGCAAAGGTGTCCTTGCCAATGGCAGGGGAAGCGACAGTAGCCTGACAGTGGAGTTTCATACTTGTACAATTTATAAGCATTGGTTACAGTTTGTATATATTTGGGAAGATTATCCCTTGAAGCCTGTTTGCCAACCACGAGAGTGGAAAGCAATTACCTTTGGTAAGTGCACATACATGTGGGGATTTTGTGAAGCACTCGGTTACCAGTAAACAGCACGTGGTGAATTCTAAAGAAAAATAATTAATATTCATGGACTTTGGATCACTATATTATATTTTATTGATTATTTTGTGTGCACATTAATTTACGGATGCTAAATTTGTTTGATTGATTCACATTTATTTTGTGGTATTCACTATATTGTGTTGCGTGTTCACTCATTTGTTTTCATATATCCTACATTCCATACTGGATATTCCCCAATTGTATGGATTACAGGTCTGTATGATTTCATACCATTGTTCCATGTGCCTTCATTTTATCCTTTATAGTGTTATGGGTTAGGTTGAGGTTAAGGGGTTGGTGTAGTGGGTTAGGTTACGGGGTTACATTGATGTTCATAGTTAGTAGTTTACTATACCTTTTCAGATGCGATAAATAATTTTTCTGAGTGTACTAAATGCATAACACATGCAATAAAAGTTTTTACTGCTGAACATGTGTTTGCTGATATTTCTCATGCCAAAATTCCTGATCTAAAATAACAAACCTGCTGATTTTCAAAAGTCATTGGCAGAATTGATTAGAAGACGCATGTGCACCAATGTACACAACAAGGGTCTTTGCCGACTGGTTGCGTGTGCAGACATGTTTGCACAAACACACATTCACAACAGCAAGATATTTCACGTTGCATGGATGTATGGGCATGCAAAAGGATGGGCACCCATGCTTATTTCCAAGCAAATGGGCAAGCACTCTTAATTCTAGTCCTGGCGCAAAAATGGCCTGTTTAACCCCTTCACGCCTAAGGGTAAAACAAATCTAAATGCCTAAGCACTATTTTGCAATGTTGACATGTGTTAGTAAAACCGTACATATCATCACAACTACTTTGTACATCCAGGTGAATTATACCGCATTTTTTTTCAGGATAAATTCGGCTTTCATTTGGTGGTAAATGGTAATGGATATCTCCTGATTTTCTTTTATTATCAAAGGAAAACTGGCCCAAAATAGTAACAAAAAAAAATATTTTATTTAGCTTTTTATTTAGCTGTGTGTTTCTTGTTACTACCATAACCTACCACCAAAGAACAACCCAAAATAAATTCTCCAGCTCTTGATAATCGCAGCAATACTATATATGTGTATGGTAGTTGTTGTTTGTACCCGTAGTACAGCCCAGAAACAATAGTGCGCATTTTGTTTTTGTCCTTTTTTTTTTTTACCTAAAACACACTGACATTGACACTAACTGACACGGATACCAATTTTTTTTTAATCCTGACCTTTTGACGTTGACCTTTGACCCAAACAATAACCCTGGCACTGAACTAGATCAAACTTTGATCTAAGTATTTTTTCTTTATTTTTTATTTTATTTTTTACTATTTATTTATCTTTTTTTTTTTTTTTTTTACAAACATTTTTTTTCTCTCTATGCCAGGAGTTAAGAGAGATACAATGTATCTCTCTTCTCCATTCATAGAGAGAGAAAACAACAAGGGGGCCGGGCTGCACAGTGACTGATCACTGTGATAGCCAATCAGAGGCTATCACAGTGATCATGTGACCTGGAACCGGGAGTCCCGGGTCCCAATCGTTAGAACGGGACCCAGGGCTCTCAGTGACACCGCAGTCTTTGTGCTGGGAACGCGCAGTGCGGCGCGCTCCCAGCACAAAGACATGTATGTTTCTCCACGGAAAAAAGCCCAGTTCTGTGAGGCCGCATATTTGTGTGACATCAAGGGGTTAAAGGATAAGTTCACCTTTGGAACCTGTTACATATTCCACCCATTTTTAGGGTGGAACATGTAACGTGTTTCCATAGCTGTAGCTGCGCCTGCCGCCACTTCCTCCCTCTGACAGATAGTACGGCGAGAAGTTTCCCTGTACTGTCAGATTTGAAAAAGAAAAGAGCGCGGCCGTGCAGGGCTCCGCCCACACATCCGTGTTAGAGTTCTGTGAATGAGTGCCTACAAATCCTTAGCCTTAGCCTTTTCAAATCTTCTACCACAGCATTGTGGAGCGCCATGGTAGTTCATTGAAGTTTCCTGTCAATATATCTGCTTGACCGTACATCTCGTATGGGAAGTAGATATACTGACAGATCTGCAGACCTGCATGGCATTAACAATCTACTGATTGCTGGTGCAATGCTTTCCAGGCTCCTTTGGACAAAAGTAATAAATGCACATTACCAAAAAAATGTGCATTTATTATTTTTGTCCAAAAGGTGAACTTATCCTTTAAGAAAGATATGTGTCCATGCACACATAGACTGTAATCATCGTTTTTTGGCAGGGATGTTTTTTGGCTGGAAAAAACCCCAGGACTACTGGGTTTCTGGAGGAGTTTTTCAGCTGTAAAAACGCTCTAACGCTGTAAAACGCGCTAATCGTGGCAAACTAGCGTTTTTGGACTTTTTTTTAATTAAAAAAAAATTTTTCTTGGTAAAAACAACCTCTAAAAAATGCAAACACAAAATAATGCAAAATAATGCAAAACTCCGCAAAACGCTAATACAAAAACGCTGCAAAACTCATGTTTTTTTACGTGACTTTACACAGCTAACGTCACCAGCGTTATTAAAACGCCCCGTGTGCATGGAGCCTAAGTCAGGCAGTTGCTGTTCCTGTGGTCTGCTTAATCATTGTCTGTCCTTGGACTTATCTCTGCTCCGAATTCACATTGTGACCAGACTTGATCCCGAGTCCATCTTTGTTGTCCTGCTTGTTTCTGACTTAGCTAGTTCCTGACCATGATTCATCTCTGCTGACTTCCTGATGTGACCTTGACATGCCATTTTATCATGATTCTATCGACTTTTCAATGTGGCCATTTACCTTGCCAGCTGTTTGCCTCCTTGGTTGCCGACCGCTGCCTGTCTCAGACCACAATATTAGCCTGTCGTTGACTCCAGTGCAGGGGCGGACTGACAAATCATGGGGCCCACGAGCAATAGGGGATCATGGGGCCCCTGTGTCCTTGCCCAAACTCAAAAAAGCCTATGAAAAAGGTACCAGGGGCATCTCATGGGCCCCCTACTGACCCCGGGCCCTCGGGCAGTTCCCGAGTTTCCAAATGGTCAGTCCGCCCCTGCTCCAGTGTCCCTGCCAGCTGCTGCCAGGTCATCCTTGCTGTGGTGATTTCTCCTGCAGCTTTGCCCCTTCCTATGGGGTTAATTTAACTAAAACTTGAGTGTGCAATATCTGGGGCAACTATGTTTGCCGCCTCATCCCTTTAAATCCGAACATATATTGATTACACAGGTCCTGTGGCTGATTAAGGGGGTTTTAAACTCACATAAATAGGCCATACATGGGTCGAATGCCAAACGAGTTTTCGATCGAAAATAGAAAAACATCATTTATTGTGTAATCCGATGGTGCCACCAATGATTTTGAAAATCAGTTGTTTTTCATGAATTATCCAGCATGCCCGAAAAAACAAAATGGGGAAGAACCACGAAAATCATCCGGTGCCATTGCTCCACTAACAGATCGAAAATCAGCCGATTATTCTTAGGTCTGATTTTCGAACAAAAAATCGTTCGAAAAGCTAACCATGTATGGCCGGCCTTAGTGCCTTATCTGCATTCAGTTAGCCTCAGAACCTGTGTAATTAACAGGTGTTAAGGTTTAAAGGAATGAGGTGGCAACCAGGGGTGGACTGACCATTTGGAAACTCGGGCACTGCCCGAGGGCCCGGGGTCAGTAGGTGGCCCCATGAGATGCCCCTGGTACCTTTTTCATAGGCTTTTTTGAGTTTGGGCAAGGACACAGGGGCCCCATGACCCCCTATTGCCCGGGGGCCCCATGAATTGTCAGTCCTCCCCTGGTGGCAACCCTAGGTGCAACTTTGCATAAAAACCAATCAGCAGCCAGGTTTTATTGCCAAAGCTTCATTGAACAAGCTCAAGTTAGAAGCTGATTGGCTACCATGCACAGCTGCACCAGATTATGAGTGCACCAGTTTTAGTAAATCCCCCCTATCAGTCTGCATGTGCACCTGGCAACTTAGGCTCCATTCACACTAGATTTTTTCAAATCGTGGGTGGAATTGCTGCAATTCTGCCCACATTTTGAAAATGCACTGTAAAAGTGTGAAAATGCGCAATCATATTTTCAGGTGCCATTCATTTCACTGGCACCTGAAAACACATGATGTTTTTGCAGTGATGGTGGCGCATTTTTCAGTGTAGCAAATGTGCCGCGATCGTGCAAACAAAATCGCAAAAACCCAAAAAAGGATCCATAGTGATCACATGTTACAGACTGGGTCAATCACAGCCTATCTGTGTCCTGTGATTAGCTGTGACCAATCACATTCTAGCAAACAGTGATGCTGTGTAGCTGACATTGTTATAGCAATCAGTGATACAGTGTAGCTGATAGTGTCTTAGCAACCAGCAATGCTGTGTAGCCAACAGCATCCTAGCAACCAGTGATGCTGTCTAGCCGACATTGTTCTAGCCACCAGTGATACTTGTGTAGCTGATAGTGTCTTAGCAACCAGTAATGCTGTGTAGCCAACAGCATCCTAGCAACCAGTGATGCTGTGTAGTCAACAGCATTCTTGCAACCAGTGATGCTGTGTAGTCGACAGCATCTTAGCAACTAGTGATGCTGTGTAGCCAACAGCATCCTAGCAAAGAGTGATGCTGTGTAGCTGACAGCGTCCTAGCAACCAGGGATGCTGTATAGATGACAGCACCCTAAAAATCAATGACAAGTAGAGGATGGTCTGTCTCTGTATGATAACATAGAGTTGGTCATGATTAACTCCAGTTTCTTATCTATGAAGTGGAGGTAATTCTATTAACAACTCTTAACAAAACTGTCACAAAGCCTTCTTAAATTAGCCACTGGACTTTTGAGGGGTCACACCACCAGTAAAGTGCAGCAAATGTCTTATGGCCCATTCATACTAGATACTGTAGGGCTGCACTGGCAGCTATTCTCGGTGCATCCCCAACATATACTGTAGATAAAGCCTTGCGTTCTAGGGTATCAGTTGAAAAATAAGTACTGCTTGAAGTACTTTTTATCAGTGCAGGAAGATGGAGCATGAACCACTGCAACACTGATGTGGTAAACAGAACTATCTTGAAATGAAATGTCCCTTCTATTTTTTTGGACGATTGCTGTGTTCTAACAATCAGATTATCATACGATCACATTAAAAGCAGCATTTTTCATAAGACATTCTGATCATGTATATGGGGCTTTAGTGTGAATGGGCCCTTATCAAACCACCCCCAGTGTTTCTTTTTTTCTTTATCTTGGTTGAACTTGATGTATATCTGTCTTTATTCAACCTGACTAGCTATATAATTATGTAACTACATATGGTCACTAGCTGATTTTCCCTGTTTATTTTCCCTACTAACTATATTTCCTAGAATTCAAGGCACTAAAAAAAGCAAACATATTTTTCAGCTTTAGAATATCTGTACTTTTCCTGTAAGGAATGTATGATGTGCCATAGTATAAACTGCTGCCATTAATATTCCGCCATGAGCACTCACTTGTTGCTTAATGAACTTTATTACTTTATGAATGTACTTGTGTGTCTAGTATTGGTATGGAATGGACTTGGTATGTTATTCTGTGGAACCCATTCCATCTAGAGTTCTCAAGGGATAAAAAAAATCCACAGAGTGACCTATACCACAAGACTCCACCCATAACACTTTTGCATGGATTGAACTTTTTAAGAATAATTAAACATATTTTCAAATTAATGGTCCATTTATATCAGCAAATATACACATACCTGGGAGATTAGGTAGTGTAACTATGGCCATGGCAGCCCATGAGTCTGCTATAGAGCCTAAGGGTGAAAGGGGTCCGCGCTAGGGAGGTTGTCTGATGTCGCAACTCCAAAAGAGATCATGATTTGTAAACATGCTGTTGTTAGTCACAGTTTTCCTTTGTACCCCCCCAATCTGGGAGTAGGTTTATTACCTTTAGAGCTTCTGGTCATCCAGAACAGCCTTTTAATAACCCTGAATGCCACAGTATGCCTGACTCTTCTAAGTTTTAAAGTGATACGTTACTGGAGATTGTAACTATTTAAAAACAGTGAAAGACAATTGTATTAAGTCTATAGAGTGGGGATCGGCAATTTATAAATCCCAATTCACCTGTCAATCACAGGCAAGTGACAGGTAGATTGCATCCCTGCCTTGCAACCCTACATCTGGAGTGCTCCTCCTCCACTTAAGAGTGGTGAAAGGATGTGACGTGCCTAGTGTACTGCGCTGATCAGTGCCAGCCCTCCTCTCATGTCCATCCCAGGCACTTTCGTGTGACAGCATGTGGGATGGACAAGAAAGGAGGGCCGGCACTGATCAGCACCACTGCTTCTTCGCTCTGCACATGGGGGAAATCTATGTCCTACTGATCCCTGTACACTACCCTGCTAATCCCTATACATTGGCCTGTTGACTCCTGCCCTCTGATCTGGAGGGGTCAGCAGGGCATAGGATGAGGATTAGTAGGGGCAGAGGACAGTGGTCAGCAGGGTAGAAGAGTTAGGGGTAATTATAGTCCTCTGCCCAGCTGACCTATCCTGTACCCCTGTACAATTCCCTGCTGACCCCTGTCCTCTGTTCTGTTGACCCCTGTCCTCCACAATGCTGACCCCTGTATTCTGCCCTACTGACCCCTGTCCTCCATCTTGCTGACCCCACATACATTGCCCTGTTGACCCTTATTACACTGACCTGCTGACTCTTGTACTCTGCCCCGTTGTTCCCTATGATCTGCCCAACAAACTGCTGACATCTGAACTTTTGACACCTGTACACTACTCTACAAACTAATGATTTCAGTACAATGCCCTACATACTAATGACCCCTATGCACTGTCCTACATACTAATGACCCCTGCACACAGTCCTACATACTATTGACCTCTGTTCCCTGCCTGCTGATATAAATGGACTATTTACACTGGTAGGAACTCAATCAAGCCAGTCGGGCCAGAACTCAGAGCAGACAGCCAGGCCAGAACTGAGGTCAATCAGGCCTGAAACTAGTTGACCAAGGCAGACATGAAAAAAATTGTGAATACCAAGTTTCCCACTGAAGATAACATTTAAGGTAGGCTGACATTTTTTCTAAGTTTTCTTCATGCCATTCTTACTTTTTTTTTACTGGGGCCTTGCTAGTTAACATCTTTAAGCCAAAAGTGTGCTACACTTTGTTGACATTTGATCTCTTACAAGTTGTTCAGGTAGGCTGCCACCCATCAAAGGTTGGTTACTTCTGATATAGTGAATCGGTGACAGAAAAACCAGCAATTATATGATAATATATGAGGAATGACAATTTAACCCTTTCACTGCTAGGTCTGTATGGTGTACGGACCTACAGCACTGCTTCCAGCTCGACAGGTCCGTACACTGTACATACCTAACTTTCCTCCTTCTGCTATATTCTCATGGTCATTTCAGTGACTATGAACTTATAACAAACCTGTTCAACAGGCACTGCTGAACAAACCATTAGCTCTGATCAGGGAATGACAATCAACTGATCAGAGCTATTAACCTAAAAAGTGCTTCCCCCACCACCACTGCCACCAGTGACATTTCTCCCCACTTCTTCCCTCCATCTACTTACCTTGCCATCTCTAGAATGTGCCCCACTCCCCCACCACCACTCTAATCCTCCCCTTTCCTGCAGCACTGATCACCGCAGCACCAAACACCCCACCAGCACCGATTCCCCCACCAACACTGATCCTGCCAGCAGTGATCAATAGCAGCATCCCTGCTGCTTTAGGTGCTGGGGAGCAACAGAGTTATAAATTGGTAAAAAAAATTACACCTGCCGCTGTTCCGATTCCCCTGCCGCTGTTCACTCCTCCTCACCCGATCCTCGGCACTTCCTCTGTGAAGTGCTGCTGGCTGGCTTACCCTCTTCCCACCAACTGCAGCTGTTGCTGGAGCACACAGAGGGGGGGAGAGCTGTCAGGTTTTCAGGAGGGGATGGAAGGGATGGCCAGCACCAGTCCCTTTCTTTCCTTGAATGGACATAGCCAGCGATCACAACTGATCACTCCTGTGTCCAATGATAACTGACCATAGTAAACTGTGTTTACTATGTATCAGTTTATGAATTAACAGGAGTCTTTATACAGACTCCTATTCATTCATGTACTGTGCAGCTGAGGCTCCAGAGAGAGGGACTGTCTTCAGTCCCTTTCTCTGTCTTAAAAAAGAGACATCAGGGGTCTGTTTAGACCTCCGGTATCTCACCAAAGCCTTCTACCTTACTTCTACCCCCCTACCCCCAAAAAGTACAAAATATTAAAAATAAAATTGTAACCCCTGCGAGGCTGTGTTTACCTGCATCTGTGTTATGTGCATCCCTCTAAAAGCAGTCCCATTGATTTCTTTTTTTTTTTTTTCAAAAATAATTTTTATTGGAAAAGTTAAGGCAGATCAATGTACATACAAATATGGATTGCAGTCCAAACATAGACACAAGCTGCAGCATCCCGTTTCGCAGATGGGCTATGGGTTTGAATTGTAGTACAAATCGAGGTTGTCACAATCATGCACACAGGGAGAGGTGTGGTTGTCCATTTTGCTCCAAACTTCTGCATTTTGGTATTTCTTTTAAACTCCTATGCTATCACTTGAGGGACGGAGGTGTAGCAGTCGTGGACACAAGAACCAGGCACGGCTCTCACTGTGTGAAGAAGTCTTCATGTTATCCCCTCATTTTCTCCACCCTCAGGAATGCGATCAGTGTATGATGCTGAGCCCCCTGCCTAACAATTCTTTGCCAAATAAGGCAACGGGGCTCAGTTGTAAGAGACATCCCGTTGATTTTGAGTAGAAAAAGAAGCTGTTATGCTTTGTGTGTAGTCAGAGAAGTGAGGACCGTCTGCGTTTTAACATCTAGCAGACCGAGAGAAAGCAGAATCTCCTGCCATGTCCCAACGAAACTAGCAGTAGAGACAAGAAAGCAAATCATCCTGGAGCTCATAAGACTTGAAACTGCTTAACCCAAGGCTGATTGGCAAGTACTTTAACCCTTTAAACTTCTTTCTGTTATCTGTTTGCTGTGCTGTTGTGCTCTGTGTATATATATATATATATATATATATATATACAGTCATGGCCGAAATTGTTGGCACCCTTGATATTTTTCCTGAAAATCAAGTATTTCACACAAAAAAGGTATTGCATTAACACATGTTTTGCTATACACATGTTTATTCCCTTTGTATGTATTGGAACAAATATAAAACAGAGGCAGAAAAGCAAATATGACATAATGTCACACAAAACCCCAAAAATGGGCTGGACAAAAGTATTGGCACCCTTAACTTAATATTTGGTTGCACACCCTTTGGAAAACATAACTGAAATCAGTCGCTTCCTATAACCATCAATAAGCTTCTGACACCTCTCACCCGGAATTTTGGACCACTCTTCCTTTGCAAACAGCTCCAGGTCTCTCTTATTGGAAGGACACCTTTTCCCAACAGCAATTTTAAGATCTCTCCACAGGTGTTCAATGGGATTTAGATCTGGGCTCATTGCTGGCCACTTCAGAACTCTCCAGCGCTTCTTTGCCATCCATTTCTGAGTGCTTTTTGACGTATGTTTGGGGTCATTGTCCTGCTGGAAGACCCAGGATCTTGGACGCAAACCCAGCTTTCTGACACTGGGCCCTACAGTGCGACCCAAAATCCTTTGGTAATCCTCAGATTTCATGATGCCTTGCACACAGTCAAGGCACCCAGTGCCAGAGGCAGCAAAACAACCCCAAAACATCATTGAACCTCCACCATATTTTACCGTAGGTACTGTGTTTTGTTCTTTGTAGGCCTCATTCCGTTTTCGGTAAACAGTAGAATGATGTGCTTTACCGAAAAGCTCTATCTTGGTCTCATCTGTCCACAAGACGTTTTCCCAGAAGGCTTTTGGCTTACTCAAGTACATTTTGGCAAACTGTAGTCTTGCTTTTTTATGTCTCTGTGTCAGCAGTGGGGTCCTCCTGGGTCTCCTGCCATAGCGTTTCATTTCATTTAAATGTCGACGGATAGTTCGCGCTGACACTGATGCTCCCTGAGCCTGCAGGACAGCTTGAATGTCTTTGGAACATGTTTGGGGCTGCTTATCCACCATCCGGACTATTCTGCGTTGCAATCTTTCATCAATTTTCCTCATCCGTCCACGACCAGGGAGATTAGCTACAGTGCCATGGGTTGCAAACTTCTTGATAATGTTGCGCACTGTGGACAAAGGCAAATCTAGTTCTCTGGAGATGGACTTGTAACCTTGAGATTGTTGATATTTTGCCACAATTTTGGTTCTCAGGTCCTCAGACAGTTCTCGTCTCCTCTTTCTGTTGTCCATGCTTAGTGTGGCACAGACAGACACACAATGCAAAGGTTAAGTGAACGTCTCTCCTTTTTATCTGCTTTCAGGTGTGATTTCTATATTGCCCACACCTGTTACTTGCCCCAGGTGAGTTTACAGGAGCATCACATGCTTGTAACATTCTTATTTATCCGCAGTTGTGAAAGGGTGCCAATACTTTTGTCCAGCCCATTTTTGGAGGTTTGTGTGACATTATGTCGAATTTGCTTTCTTTCCTCCCTTTTTTTGTTTTGTCCCAATACACACAAAGGGAATAAACATGTGTATAGCAAAACATGTGTTAATGCAATACGTTTCGTGAGAAATACATGATTTCCTGGAGAAATATCAAGGGTGCCAACAATTTCGGCCATGACTGTATATGTTTCCTACATCTTTTTTCTGTAAATATTTCTACTGCACCCTTTTGACCTTTTAGTAATAAATCTTACTTTCTGAAAGTGTTGAACTGTTTCTATAGCCCTTTAATGTGACTTACGAATCCCTGCCACTGAAGAGCGCTACTATGAGTGTTTAACCCTCTGTATAACCTGTCTGTGGAGATAGCGGTATACCGACGAGTAACCAATCATCCTAGTGTATTGCTGAGTTTCCTCTTTCTCTGTACAAAAAGGAGGTGGTGGCAGTGTTAAGGGTTAATTGCGGAATTAACCTGACCCAGTAGCAAACGCTCCAAGGCTGCAGGTATGTCGATTGTAGTCCAATTAGCTGGAAAATCGGTGTGCAGGGTGCAGCTGGGCGTGGCATTTTACGCCTGAGACATCGTGGTGTTAGATTGGCTAGTCCTTCGGTCACGAGTTTGGTGAGAAGGTCAGGGGTCTGACACCGCGCCTGTCACAGAGGTGAGGTATATCTTTATATCAAAAGTGTATAGCAAACCAACAGATACAAAGAGTGTAATAGGTAAATTGTTATAGGTATATTAATTACTGACCTATCTACTTTTAAGCCCTTTTGTTGAGGGAATGTGAAGTGCTGGGAAAGAATAGCACATGATGATATGGGCGTTATGATTTGTGTGCCCATTTCGGGAGCGTGTGATCCGCGTGAAATTGGTCACAGCTGTATGAGAGATTAAATGCTATATTTTGTTGGGGATATATGAATGATGAAAGTGTACAAAAGGTGTGAGATAAAGAGCAGTCAGAGAGTTGAATAGATAGAAGAAGAGATGTAGAGTGAGGTAGTAGGGGGAAATATAAAGTAACAAAAAAAAAAAAGTGGGGGGAGGGAGGGGGATAATGGCTAAGGAGTTAGAATGGGTAGCTGCAGATAAAATAAATCACATTGTTTTATACGAGCCAGAAAGATAGCTATATAGCTTAGAATTTAATATGTTCAAGATCATTTAATGGGGCAATATGTGGGTTAAGAACCTGAAAGGTAGGTTATGATGTTGAGTCTCAATCCATCTAAATGTGCATTAAATGCGTCACTGGTGGATAGGGTGTCTTTTGAGATAACATTTTGTCCATTTATTTATTCCAGGGGTGTAGGCTGTTCATGCAATAACAGGTGATAGGTAGTGGTGGTTTTGAAATGACTCCAACAAGCCCATGTCTTCCTGAATCTCTTTTGGGATGGTCTTTTGCTACAGAAATCAATTCCTCAATTTCCTCAGTTTTTTGATCCTAGAAAACCATTCTCAAATAGTGGGAACATGTGTTGAGCGCCAGTGGACCCATTGATTTCAATTGGGATGTAGCAACTCACAAACATAGCAGCTGCCCCTAATTTCACATCTGTGTGGGTCCATGTGCATGTCCCTGAGCTCACACTGTGTGCGTTTAGGGCCATGCACCCACACAGATGTCATATTTGGAGCAGCGACTGTGTCCGTAAAGCTGCTGCATTCCAATTGATATGAATGTGACTGCCTACATAGGGATGCACATAACACCTGGGTGGGTAAACGCGGCCTTCAGCGAACATACGAGTAGATATTTAGTAGGAATTTTGTAAGTTTTGCCTTGTATGTATCCACTAATGATTTTAGTGTATTTTTTAGTAAAAATAGAGAATTGATAAACATTTGTGCTACTATTGCAATGCCTAAAAAAATCAGTAGCACATTTATTTATTCTACAGGCCATGTGCTTTCAGGAAAATGTATAATTTGGGGGGGGGGGGGGGTCTTTAACAAACCCTGAAAGCTGTAAGGGAAAAATTTAAAAAAATGGAAAAACTGCAAAAATGGTCTGGCCACCTGAGTTTAAAAGTGGAGTGCAGGGCCTGATGAGTGTTAATTCCCGGATGTCTGCAGAAAACTTGGTACAATGGTCAACCTACATTGTTACTTGGAAATTCTGAAAAGGTTTAGGGAATCTGTTTGGAGGAAAAGACCGGACCTCCGGCCAGACAAGTGGATTCTTCAACATGGCAATGCTCCAGCACATGATGTGTAAAGTGTTTGCGAGTTCCTGGAGGAGAGAGGGAGAAAGGAAGGGAGAGAAAGGGAGCAATGAATTAGATCAAATATGAAGTCCATTCCATAGTATTTAACTGTATTTCTCAACAATTTCCAAACAATAGTTGCATATCTTAATTACATCCTCTTGCAGATCTTAACATTCTAATTAGTGACTATGACATATGTTAATTTATGTCTGTTTGCAATGTAACCCATGATATTCTGAAAAACAAGATAACTATCTCAAGGCATTATTCATGGAAAATGCTAAATATAAGCCTATTTCTTTCAAGTTACACTTAGACCTTGTTTCAGTGTAATTGTAATTAAAAACATAATTTCCTTTGTATAAAAGTAAGCCTATTGGGAAGTGATTTTTTTTATTGTAATTTTTACATCTGTTGAACAGATTTCCATGAAATATATCAGGTATTAGTCTTTAGAATAGCATAGTCCAAGACCAGAACCAAGCAAGAAAGCACAAGTGTTCAATCAGTTGTCATGTTAAAAAACCCACCTGCAGCCAAGCACTTAATCTTGTACCAAAGGATAGTGTCGTGCTTAGCTAGGTTTTTCCACATTGCTTTAGCCAGGGGACTTCAGCCAATTAGTACATTGCTAACAGTGTCCATATATAATTAAAGATGAATTCCAGGTATGGATACTTATACATAGGTACATTGGTCCAGCGTAAGATCACTGTCCCACCTCATCTAATCAGAGAACACTTTGCATTCATTGAAAAATGCAAAGCGTTCCCTGAATCGCGCCCATGTCCAGCAAGCGTTTATGTTCAGTAAGCAGCAGGGCGCCGCTCGGCACGAGACCCAGAAGCTAGTGGAGATCACTGTAGCAGTAATACCTAACACAATGATTTCAAGCTTCCCACAGGTATGGCATGCATACATACTAACAATGATCCAAGCTAGAAAAATTAAAAAATCTCCATACTTGTAATTCGCGTTAAGTCAGAAATCTTTTTAATCTGTCTTTAATGTATAATTTAATCTTTTGCAGACAGGTTCCTCGGGCTTTCCATAATGTCTCAGGGTGGGGTAGCAGTGTCTTTTACATGACTCTATGAAGTTTTCCTCTTGTGTTGGAAACAGTGAACACATTTGCCAACAATTTTGCAGGCGCCAAGTCAGATCCTGGCAATGGTCCTCTATAGTCAAGGATGACTAGTAGGAAGGATGTTAACCCTGCTCTTGCATTATAGGCATACCCATTGTAATAGACAATGCTGATGTGCAAAGTGCAATGCAATGTATTCTCAAAAAAATTCCAGCACTTGCTCCCATTTGGTGTGACTTGGCTAAGCGAGGACCAGGCATGAAGGTGGTGGTGCTGGTGGCCATGTCTGTTTTGCTCGGAGGGATCATTCTGGTGCTGGTAGCATGGAGCACAAAGAGGAATGGTGTTAGTGAGCCAGATCCAAACACTGAGTGGCTAAACTCTGGGGGGATTTTATTATTATTATTATTATACAGTATTTATATAGCGCCAAAAGGTTTGCTCAGCGCTGTACATTATAGTGGGGGACAGAACATGAGACAATACAGTAACAAAACAATACACGAGGGGTTCAAGGGCCCTGCTCTTTCAAACTTACAATCTAGGAATAAATCTAGGGATAAACTCTGGAGCAGCACAGTGGCTAAATGGTTAGCAGTTCCACCTGGCAGTACTAGGGTTGTTGGTTCAAATCCCAATCACGGCACCACCTGCCTGGATTTTGTATGTTTTCCCTGTGCCTGCGTGGGTTTCCTCCAGGTACTCTGGTTTCCTCCCACACTCCAAAGACATGCTGGTAGGTTAATTGGATCCTGTCTAAATTGCCCTAATATGTGTATGTGTGAATGTAAGTTAGGGACCTTAGATTGTACATCTCTTGAGGGTTAGGGACTGATGTGAATGTACAATATATATGTGTAAAGCGCTGCGTAAATTCACGGCGCTATATAAGTACCTGAAATAAATAAAAAAATAAGTACTAGGGTTGAAAATATGCACTGAATGAATAAACTGAGCCTAATAAATTACTTCTATTCTCCTGTAGTTGCATGTTCTGTTAGTGACGGTTGTACATTGCTTGCTTGCGAGACCGGACTGATAGCAATCCCAGGCATTAAAATTCTCAGAACACATGTCTAGGTATCTAGTGTAACTGACACCACTAACCTCTCCTTCTAGCACTGCTTAGAAATAATCTCTGTTGTAAACACAGTTACAGTACCACGCATACTTCTGTATTTGACTTGCACTGAACATTCTCAAACAGAGGAGGTGTGGGGAGCAATAAAGTACATGTAGACCCAATCACTATCGTCTAGTAAGATATGACATGTTGATGAAATTTCAAAGGCTGCTTTCAAGATTTTTTTCAGCTGCAGCTTTCATTAAAGTAATACCTGGTTGCATTGACACAAAGGTCCTTGTTCAGGCATTTCCTGCTCTAGGGTGACAGCGATCTGTCTTCCAAATGGGCTGCTGCATTGACATACTTCCAATGAAGAGTGCAAGTAACTATCAAGTAGTAGTTAGTTACATTTAAAAGAGAAGTATGGCTTTTAAATTTTTCCCACATTATACTTACCTAGGTGGATGCAGCATTGGTCAAATGCTGCATCTGTACCCCACCAGCTCTAAGGGTGAGAACTCACCTGACCTGACCGATCATCACATGACCACTGATTGCGGTCATGTGATGATCGGTCACCACCACTCACAACCACTCTGAGCTGACAGCGGCTGGCTCAGGCTCTCAGTGGCTCTCTGAAAGGGGGAGCCAGGTGCTGCTCCAGACTCTGGGGTGGATCCTGACTTTAAAGTCAGGATCTTTTCCCAGCCTGGACCGGTGAGTGGCTTCAGCCTGCTGTCGGCTGAAAACAGGTAAAAGGAGTGCAGAATGAACTGTACTCTTGTGATCCACAAGAGAAGTAAAGCCAAAAGAGCATTGGTTTTACTTCTCCACTAACTGGAATTGTTCTGTAACGTTGAAGGCTTTCAAAGCTTACCACTCCATTTCTTCAGTTCTTAAAGTGTCAGGAAGACACTCCACCATTTCTATTCACACCTTATGGTGACCATACACGCTTTGATAAATGATTTATTCTTTTTCCAATTGATTTCTTCTGATTTTTTAATCTATAGTGGACAAACCATTCCATTGATATGGAACACATAGTATCCTAAGATCCTAAGTTATCAAACACATTAGGATCCCATAATCCAATCACCATGGAATGTGTAAAGGGTGATTGTACAAGAACAGGATAGGAGGTGTGAAAGTTGTGTTGCCACCCTGCCCTTGTTTGTGTTAGGAAGTCTGCATAGGTGCTAGCTAATTGATTTACACAGCTAAAAGTGTAAATTGTTGCTAAATTGCTGTGTAGAGATGTTTGTAGCACTACCCCCTTAGGAGTTGCTGAAGTTTTGGGTCCCTCTATAGACCTGCACAGCCAGGTAACACGTATTTCCACACAGTCTTGCATTCAGGAGTCTGCAACCAATCCTTGAGCTTGTTTTGTGGATTTTATTAGGAGGGTTTCAACTTGGATAGATTAAGGGGTGTACAGGATGCCCAACGGAACTGAGAAACCTGGGACAATTTCCTATGAACTATGTGGTTAAAGCAAACAGTCTCTTCTGGAGAGCTCCTGTAGTACCACCCCAGACTCCAGAAACCCCTTATCCAGCTGTTCTGGGTGAATCCCTGAGCAGGGGATCCAGTGCCTGCTACATAAATAGTGAAACAGTCCTGAGTGGCAGGCTAATCCAGCTTTCCTCCAGAGTGCCTCCTTCCCCTTTCTGACCTTTCTACTCACTCAGTCCTGCTGTGCTGCTGGTGGGTCAATGTCTGCTACCAGGCCTTTTAGCTGGGCTACTCCTTCCCTGTTGCACAGGTGGTCCTCGCTCTGGGGGCTAATGAAGGTCTGAGCTTTCCTCCTTCCAATCTCCACTGCCTGTAGGTGAGCCCTTTTTCATCTGGGCCTCTGCCCCCCAGGCTCCTCTTTTCAGCCTTACTTCATCTCCAACTTCCACCTGAACTTTCCTGCAGCTGAGCATGCTTTGTTACTCTCAAAGGTTGTCCAGGCCCCTTGCCAAGCCTTCTGTTGGGAAACTGATGAGGTGGTACTGCTAAGGCTACACAAAAGGCAGCACTGATGAGGCTGCACTGATAGGTGTCACTTATGGGTACTGATAGCCTGCAGTGATGGGCACTGAAGAGGCGGCACTGATGTGCACTGATGAGGTGGCACTGCTGAGGCTGCATGATAGGTGTCACTGATCGGTACTGGTAGGCATCACTGATGAGCACTGAGCACTAAGATCCTAAGTTATCAAACACATTAGGATCCCATAATCCAATCACCATGGATTCTCACACTGTGACAACGTGAGTACAAGAACTGCTGATAATCGGCAAGTCTATTTACAATGTAACGAGCTGCCCTGATTGACCCTTTACCTCAATCTGTGATCAGCTGTGTCCGAAGAACACAGTGATCACAGAGCACGCCAGATATTTGCCCCAGGGGGTGTGCGTGAGGTGTGGTTCTGGGAGGACATCTATAGATGCCCTCCCAGAACTGGGCTTGCGCTCTGTAGCCGTCTTTTGGCTATAGCACGGTCAAGAACTGGTTGATTGAAAATAAAACCAAAGAAAACTAATGCAACCACCACATTTAAGGACTGGTGAGGACTGGTAAGCTGTATTATATAAAATATAAGTGTTGGGGTTTAGGTACGCTTTACCCTTGATCCTATCAGAATATCTATCAGAATCCTATCAGAATATCTGTAGCTGCCTATATAAAAGACAGCTCTTTTTCATGAGAAATGAATACTCTGAAGTGTAAGAAATGTAAAAGCACAATTGTGGATGATTTCTCTGTTTTGACAAGGTTCAAAGTGGTAAAGCAAATCTATTTTATAGATATAATTCCCCAGGTTCAAAAACATTTTTATTGGAGAATGTGGTAAGTACTTTTTTCGGGTGTATTTTGCTGATCTCTATAAACAGGCTCCAAAGTTTTGAAGTGACCTATATATGAAACATTTTAGAAAGTTTACTTTTGACCATAGCACACACATCTTCACTTTGATGGGGAATCACTCTCAAACCAAATCTTTGAGCTCTAAAGAGCCCATACAGGAGTGAAACATGTTCATGCTCTAAATGTCAAGTGAAACGTTTCTAGGAGAGTTCTCCAATCTTTCTAAACAAAGGGATGGTTAATTGTCCCTCAGACTTTAAGAGGGCCAGTGAGAGTACAAAATGTCCCAGCATCAGTAGGGGTAGACAATATATCAAGCTTGATGCTCAATGGTAGTAAAAAATTACCTAGCTCCTGTGGTCAGTTGAAGGAGGATGAACAGTGCCCTATCATTGTAATTAGTTGGTGGAATATTGCCTCATTGTTGATGTCAGTGTGAGAAATAGTGCCTAATCATTTATATCAGAGGAATTATGCCCTATTGTTGGTGTCAGTGGAAGGAATAAAGCCCCATTGTTGTCAGTGGAAGGTATAGTGCCTCCTTGCTGGTGTTAGTGGTAGGAAAAAGACCTCATCATTGGTGTCAGTAGAAAGAAAAGTGCCCCATCAATGGTTTCAGTGGAACGGAAAATGCCACATCATTGGTGTCAGTGGAAGGAATGGTACCTTATTGTTGGTGTCAGTGGAAGGAACAGTGCCTTGCATGAGTGTAAAGAATAGTGCCTCATATCAGTAGAAGGAACAGTGGCCCAAGGGCAGGATAAAGGCAAGCAAAGGGCCACCTCCAGCCCATGGGCCACAGTTTAGAGACAACTGATCTATAAGATAGATAGAATGTAAGCTATGGAGTTTGTTTTCTGAAACAAGTAAACGATTTTCACTTTGTAAAGTGAATGGTCCCTTAACTTAGTGGATAAGGTGCAGCTATATAGTCACTTGCCCTGCTCAATGTGCAAAAAAAAAAAAAAACAGGATTTTTTTGCTTGCGCATAATTAGATGATTAAAGAGAACACCTCAAATTATTCACTAAGCTTATTCACATTGTCTGATCCTTTAGTAAATCAACCCCTATGTGACCATGGATTTCTGTTGTCTTTTTGGACCGCATAAAAGTCCATGCTTACATCTGGCTTATATCTATATATTGAATTAAATAAATGGTGTTGTTGATTAGTTAAACTCGTGTTGACATCTAATTAAACGAACTGAAGAGTTTTTATTGACTCATCCTTTGTTCTTTCATATTGACTCATTATGAATGATTGTTGTCAGCTGTGGGATTCTCATTCGCAATGATCCACTCCAGAGACTCAGTAAGCCCAGAAATTCGGACAGTGATACAAGTCTGTTTGTTCTGGATGGTGGTTGAAGCTCTTTAGTGTTCCCATCAGCAGGCTGTTGTGCAAGAAGCTCTCTGAAGTGCTGGGTGGGAGTATGATGACCTGATTCCAGTTTGCACTTAGATGATGTACGCCATTGATTCTCAAATGTTTTATTTCGTTTATTGTAGTTTTATAGCAATGTCGTAGTTGTCAGAATTTCACTGGGCATGTAAAGCTTTTCATATCAGTTCCTGCCACCAAAGAAGCTTGCACTCTAATCAGTTAGCCCACCAGTATATTTTGTGGGTGGTTGGAGGAAACTGAATCCTCAGCTGAATGAAGGAGGACTGTACAAACTCTATGCACATGTGTCTTGTTGAGAATCAAATGTAGCATTGCGAAGAAATAATTGGAACCACTCAACCAGGGGTGGACTGACCATTTGGAAACTCGGGCACTGCCTGAGGGCCCGGGGTTAGTAAGGGGCCCCATGAGATGCCCCTGGTACCTTTTTCATAGGCTTTTTTGAGTTTAGGCAAGGACACAGGGGGCCCCATGATCCCCTATTGCCCGGGGGCCCCATGAGTTGTCAGTCCGCCCCTGCACTTAGCTACCTTACTAGGTTCTTCTTTCAAAAATGTTTGCTATACAGCAAGGGTGTTCAAACTTTTAACTTTCCTGGCCCACATTGGAAGAAGAGTTTCAAATACACTAACCATAAGGATAGGTGATAAGCAGAAAAAGTCAGGCAGATCACAAATTAACGATCACTGATATAGATATTGTACCTATCTGAGTAATAAAACTTCTGTTTTTGTAATATATTTTATTTTAAAATTAAACATAAAAAGTCAACATGAAGATAGTTGTTCACAAATATAGGTACTGGGGAAAACTGATGACCCGAATAAGGCATGATTGAGAAGAGTAGGATTTTCTTTGGGAGGATAAAATGTATAAAGTCCAGTATAGAGAGACTGTAAGATTTTCCTTCGGCCACATGTGTTCGCTAACTGTAAATACATTTTAACAAACATGTTTCCAAAAATTCTGAATTTTGTGTTGGGCCGCATTCATATCTGTCCTGGGCCGTGGGTTGGACAAGCCTGCTGTACAGTTTATGCACAATGGCATTTGTTTGTGTGTAAGATGTTTTTCTTCTCCTTGTAAGTCAATGTAAATACAGATGCAACATAAGCCAACCTGAAACAGCTTGAAGCAACTTAGGTGAAGCTCAAAGCATTTCAGAAGCAGCTTTATACAACTCCTTGAGCAACTTAAAATCAATACAAACAAACTCAGGTGCAAGTCAAAAAACCTCAGTTGATGTCCCTGTACACAGACGGTAAAATAAATGTCTCAACTTTCCAGGAGTTCACTGATTTAGTCTTTTTTTTTTAATTTTGTGCTATAAAATGTAGGTTGCAGTCAGGGGCAGACTGACAACTCATGGGGCCCCCGGGCAATAGGGAATCATGGGGCCCCTGTGTCCTTGGCCAAACTCAAAAAAGCCTATGAAAAAGGTACCAGGGGCATCTCATGGGGCCCCCTACTGACCCCGGGAACTCGGGCAGTGCCCAAATTTTCAAATGGTCAGTCCGCCCCTGATTGCAGTGAAGCCAGCAAATGCACTTACTGCAAATTAGCAGATATTGAAACCCAAGTCCAACTACCCATTCCCCTGTTCTCCAAACAACTCATTTTGGAGCACCCTCTGCACCCTTACTTTTTAAAAAAAACTTTACACATACATTATTTCTATTAGTTTTCGGTCCAGTCACAAGATGTTTAGGGTCCCCTACCTTCAGCACATCATTAAATCTACAGCATTCTCAAGTGAGTACAGTCAGTGCCAAGTGTCTCCGCTGGAAGATTTGATCTCTATTGTTGTTCTGGTGGCAACTCCAAATTTTGGATTTACCTCTCACTTTAATTTCCAGTGATATTGGTGTCTATGACACTTAGAAATAAAAACCCATACCAAACCAATCCATGTGCTATCATTTAACATTTTCATCATTTAACATTAATGTGCTATCATTTAACATTTTTCTGGAGAGTGTACGACCAACACTGATGCTCTAATAAATGTACAGAAAAATAGCCAGCATACCATAAATAAAATCTCAATCTTTTACTGAGGTTGTAAGTGCAAAAGCTTAAAAAGTAGACATACTGTACTTTCTGAGAAACAGAGGTCCTCTTTCTCAATGTGACAGACAAATGTGCACATTGGCAATCACAAATATTTACAGCCATTAATTTTCCAACATTTAACACACCTATAGAGTTACCCATGCCTCATGTTCAGTCCCATATGTGCCAATAAAAAGAATGATGCTTTGCCACCCAGCAAATGGTAGAGACAATTCCCTATTCTTGCCACTGGTCCCCATTATCCTTTTAGAATGTTCAGTATTTTACAGGGTCTAATTTAGCTCTTTAGAACAACGTTTAGTATTAGGGCACTCACCTGTCCATCCATCCAGCTGTGTCCTCACCCCGAGCCGATTCTTTAATAGGCTGTATGGTGCCAGCACCGCTATCTTGACTAAGGGACTACTGTGCATGTGCGAAGCACACTGAACTGCGCTTTGTGAATGGTCGCAGTCCTCTGGGACCTTGGAAGTGTTCCAGAGGGCTTTGGGAGGTGGGGTAGGGGGGCGAACTTCCAGCTCAGTTCACTGCGCCAAACTGAGCCGCAAGTGGGAGCAGGTATCTATTAAAATCAGGTAGCAGTTCCCCTTTCCCCCCAAAAAAGTGGCAAATGTGGAAGCAGAGGGGGAAAGGAGGCAGAAAAGAGGACCTTCCACTTTTGGGTGGAACTCCACTTTAACTACAAAGAGAAACACTTTGGATACACTCTCTGTAGACAATGGCTCCCAAGGGATTACACACTACATTATCATATCTTTGTTTTTTTTATCTGATTGTCGATGTATAAAAAAATTATATTGAAAATTAGCACCCTTTTATTAATATTTTTGGGGTTTTCTTTTTTTTATTATTAGTTTAATTTGGTTTTGGAATTTCTGAGTTTAGGTTTTTCTTTGAAACCATTTTTTGTGATATTCTACTGTGATCAATTTTGTTGTTTATCACTTCTGTATGATTCCCCCATTCCTCATTTTTAGCTCTTGGTCCTTTTCTCTTTATGTTTTACTATTTTTAATTAACTGTTTACTGAGTGGGGAAATCCTTTTTTTCGTAAACTTTTTTTGGTTCCCCTGGTAACCAGGGCCATGCGAATAGTGAATTGTGTATCCTGTTTGTTGGCCAGTGATGTATTGTAGTACAGCAAGACGTTGTCTGTTGACCACCAGTTACTTCATCCCACAGATTTGCGCAGTGCATGCAAGATCCAGTCTCCAGAATGCATGGCGATTCCCCAGCACATGCTATCATCATCCTGAGTGTGGGGCATATTTATACAGGTTATTTTGCATTCTTATTTTTGTATATATTGGTGTGAACTTGAGGCATGGGTAACTCAACCAGATTTTTGATTTTTGCTTGAATAATGGGTGTGTGATTGTGTACATTTGCAGTAGGTATTATGTTAATAAAAGCTGCAGATTTAAAAAAAAAATATTTTTAATTTAACTTCTTAGAGCTTGCATTAAATTTTAGTACTTTTTAATTTCTTTTTCATCAGGTAAATATGACATAAAACATATATATGTTGTACCATTTAATGGCAGCCAGCAAGTGATGAACTGGAAGATTCAGCACCAGTTTCCTGCAGTGTTGTTTGATGGGCTTGAAAACATAATGCTGAATGACTCAGAGGAGAGAACTCACACCCCTCCTACCCATATAGAAAACAAAGAAATATCTGGCATAGATAATCATAGAAAGGCTGTCAATAAACATGCAGAGTAGTGCTAGAATTTCTCATTAGAAAGGCCAGCATTCTTTGCAAACTGGGAGTCATGGATGCACCATGTATTAAATTTTTTTTTTCAAAAACATATAGATTTTGGTATGTGTAAATATATTTTTTAAACCTTTAAATGTTAAAACTAATTTTAAATGAAATTGACAAAAAGTATTATACTTCCTATTTAACGCACAGAAATGAAGTTTCTATCCTCACCTGAACTACTGCACTCTGAGAGCTCAAGAGAAGTCTCATCTATTATACTCTGCAATATGAATAATTATATCAGGAAAAAAGCTTTAATTGCCAGTAATTTGATACAACCGCTGTGCTCTGGTAATGAAGTCCTCAATTTCTATATTGTTTTCAAGGAACATTCAAATCATTTATCAGAAAACATTCATTTCAGTGTCTTTTTAGGTCATGAAGTCTGAGTTAAAAGCAAAAGACAAGAGTAGCCAATCAGATTCCTTGACATACTTGAAAGAATTCCATTTGGTGCTTTGCAATGTCTTCATTGAGATTCTGTGCTGCACACAGGCCCGCAATTAGAAATCGTGGAGCCCCCTACAGCCTGCCTCACACATTCCTCCACTCTAAACACCGCGGATAATCAAATCTGCTGCTATTGCAGTGACAGCTGTCAAAACATTTGCACAGATCCTGCTTCTCAATGGATGCAGTCACAGTTTGACCAACAATATTCCATCCAATTTTTCAGTTAGAAGGATGTTGGGTGGGAGGATCCACCCACAGAGCCAATTTTGCACCCCGGCTCCATTGATTTTTTAGTAGAAAGATGTTGGGTGGCCAGAGCAAATTTCATCTGGTTCACCAGGACCTGGCCAAAATTCGTTCCTTGTTCCAGCTTAAGATTGTCTTCTATATTCAAGGGGAACATGAATAAACAGGACAGTGATTGGCCATCTTTTAATGATAACTCTAGGCAAACAGTTGAAATGTATATGTGTTTGATATTTTATCTGCCAAAAGGTTGGTATTTCCCTCCAACCAGCCATGCGTTTCACAGAGCCCTACCAAAAGGCAGAACCATGTTGGTGACCTGACTTTTTACAGCTACACCTTGGTCTCTTCCCTGTTCCTGTGATTGGGCACATAATGAGCAATAGGAGATTTATAAAGTCATCCCACTCCTTTCTCCTCCTCTCAAAATGTTTTCTTGTCAGCACATATACCTGAGACAGGGATTAATTTGCTCCTTCCTGCTTAAGTCTGCGTGCTTCTATACAGAGGACATCAAGCCGAATTTGAGAACTCATTACCGGGACAAGATCATTTTGCACCCAGGGCAAGGATGTGGGACCGTGCCCTTTATTCATCTCCTAATGAATGCCATAGGATGGCACTGCCCTTTTCCCATTCTCTGCCACCTTTTTCCAGCTGCCCATGGTTGTTATGGAGTGTGCACTGTACATACACGGCAAATTGCTTACTTTCCAGGATGCAGGATAGGGTTGCAGCACAGCGTGACAGCAGTAACTGTCAAAGCAGACATGAAGCGGTGGCTTGGTTTTTATTAGCCACTGATCTGGAGCTTGCTTGCAGTGAGGGGAACCCATCCCCATCTTTCCACCACTGCACCCTGGGTGGCTTCCCCTCCTGCCCACCCCTTGTCCGGGCCCTGCTTACACTAGTGTCATTTAAAAACTAAGTTAATGATTTTTTTTAACCTCTTGCTGACTGCTGAACATAGAAAAACTTCCTCTCACCAAGTAGTTATAAGAAACTCATGACTGCAGCTACAACCATGAGCTTAGTATCATTTTTAAAGCTGGTGATCAGCTTTTCAGTAAAAGTGATCCAGGCAGCTGTACAGCTGCCCGATCACATTTACAGTGATAACAAGTGTAAAAAAAAATGTTATCGAATAAAAATATTTTAAAAGAATAAAGTCCCCTTGCTGGCTGAACAAAACAAACAAACAAAAAAACCTGTCTATATCCAGCTTTTTACACAGCTTGTTACCATTTCATGGGCTCCTATAATTTTCATTCTCTTATATTAATTTCATTAAATTCATTAATTTTATATTTTGCAAAAAATGGGTGCTATATTGTGTTTCTGTGCACTAAAATTCATTCAAATGTATTTTTTGATGAAAATATACATTTGATAAACAGCTGTGCAAAAATCGTGTAATGTGTGTGAAAAATAAAAAAAATGCATGTGGTTAAAGAATACAGTACTGCATTTTTTTTACCTATTTGGAGTTTAACATTCACCATTTTAAAATATTTAATCTTTGATGTTATCAGTATTAATAATGAATTCCCACTCTATTCCGTAAATTCTTCTACTGCCCACTGCTAATGAAGATTTTAAACTGAAATTCTTGTTAGCAAACACATGAAAAGAAAAATAATGTCTCAAAATGTTTATGGTGAAAATCAACTATTTTGTATTTTGGTGAAATTGATATTGCAGAGCTATTATTATTATATTATACAGGATTTATATAGCGCCAACAGTTTGCGCAGCGCTTTACAATGTAAGGGAGACAGTACAATTACAATATATTTCAGTACAGAAGGAATATGAGGGCCCTGCTTGTAGAGCTTACAATCTAAAGGAATATTGCTGAGTTGGTATGCTATGCTTTAGTTGTTGTGGGAAAATTAAATAACCTGTAGATTTCCCCTCTATTAGCATAAATGCTTCTAAGTATCGGGCAGAAAGGGTGATGGAATTTGCAGATATTCCCAGTGGTTTTGAAACAGATGCTGGGTCATTGGTTAAGGTTTTGGATCTACCACCCACCCCTGCTCCCCTTGTGTTATGCTCCCACCCCATATCCCAAGTCTACACTTGTATTTCAGAGTATTATTATTATTATTATACAGGATTTATATAGCGCCAACGGTTTGCCCAGCGCTTTACATTATAGTGGGAGACAATCCAGTAACAATACAATTCAATACAAGAGGGAAAGGAGGGCCCTGCACCTTGGAGCTTACAATCTAGGAGGGAGGGGTTAATGGTACAATAGGTAATAACTGTGGGGGATGGACTGGTTGGAAGAGTAGAGGATTCCAGTATTAGCAGAGATAGGCTTCCCTGAAGAGATAGGTTTTCAGTGATCGCCTAAAAGTAAGTAGAGTAGGCGATAGTCTGATAGATTGGGGTAGGGAGTTCCAGAGGATGGGGGACGCATTGGAGAAGTCCTGGAGACAAGCATGGGAGGAGGAGATAAGGGAGCTAGAGAGTAGGAGGTCTTGCGAGGAGCGGAGAGTACTGTTTGGGTGATATATAGAGACAAGATCAGTTATGTAGAGTACACTGAGCATAGCTATGTTATCTAAAGCAAAGTTGGGAGGGGATGGTATTAGGCTGGGTAAAAAACAGTGAAACGTTTACATGCATACCCTGGGCCTTATCATTTCACATCACAAAGGCACATGATCAAGTGCCAGAGGCACATGGACAAGTATCCCTGTATTCTTAGCCAGACTAATAACACTTCTACACACAAGTCTACTCTTGAACTCTGTGTTGCAAGTGAGAGTAGATGCATGGGTAGGATGGTCAGGCACCCTTGGAAAAGAGGCTCAGTCGTGAACACAAATGCCCCTGTTTCTACTGTAGTAGGCATTTCCCTTTTCTTATTTTAAAGACAAATTCCTTTCCATAACTTAATTTTCAATGTTTTTGGTTCATCAGTCGTCTTCTCTGCTGCTGGTGATTTTTTTTTTATCTGTATGTCGATTTTCCAAAAGAAAAGCTTACCATGTGAGCAAAAAGTATGCAAAGCCATGTGAACTATCAAAGTCAGGCATTGTGAATCTTATCTGGATCAATCTATAGAAAACACAGCCTCAGCACTCTGCTTGGGTTCATTAAAAAGTTATTTCATAAAGAATTTGAGTCTATTTGCAGAAGAAAAATCCCAAATCTGAGTTCTCAGTTGTTGAGTCCTCACAAGTCTGTGAGCATTGAAAAGGCAGTATTAAGCTCGGATACAACTGACTGGCTTCAGGAATATAAAAACCAGATGATAGAAGCCTATATTTTCCTAAATTGAAGCAGTAGCTCAAACTTTCCCTGATCTCATGGGAAGATCCGGCATCTAGTGGGATGTACAAGATATAACGAAATTCCACAACCTCCTGGAAACTGACTCGGAATCCTCTTCTATCCGCCTACGTAGAGAACAGCCTGTGCTACACCTGAAATATTGCTGAAATTTGGAATTTGGAATCACATGGAAATGCTTACTTGCTTCCTAACACTTGGTTTACATAAGTGGGTGAAAAAACCCTTGATTAATTAGATCTTGTTGGTTCGTTCCCGTTTGTAATGAATCATTTTCCTGTGACTGGGGGTTTTGGCCAATAACCACAAACTTTCTTCAGCACATTAATCAGAATTCTTATAGATAGCCAGTGAGGTCTGTGAAATCAGCATACAGATGTCATAAAGATTGCTGTACTCTGCCTTGCAGACTGCTGATGTAAAAATCTTACTAGTGTTTAACTTGCTGGATCAGACAGTTTTCGTAAAAATGGATGTAACTCCCATACTGTATGAGAACATTTGCAGTACCATTCCAACACATGTGTGCATGTTGGATTAAATCTCAACACTCGGCAGATAAAACGTTAATAGCTTGTTTTGTCTAGGGGAGAGGAGTAACAGTTTTACTTACCCGATCCTCCGCTTCCCAGACTGGCAGTACTCCCCCAGGCTCCAGGGTAGACTGCCCCTCAACATCCTCATGTGTAGAGTAGGGCTATGGACCCTAAATTGGTCTTGATAATGCCAGGACCCTAGACCACTGGAGGACAAGGGTACAGAAAGTTCAAGGACCAGTCTAGCTGTGGAGAGTGGGGTAAGTATATATCTTTTTATTGTTCCCCTTGATATAAACCAGCAATTAACTTCTGCAATGCAAGCACAGCCCCACTGCAAGGAATAGTTTTTAATTTTCCCGGAGTTGAGTTTTAAAAAGAAACATGGGCTGATAAAAGTAGCGGTCTCACTCATGCACAGTGGGGAGCCAGCTATGATTCCTCAGTAAGTCACAGTCGGCTCCATATCAAAAATTAAGGACCTGCAGTAGTAAGAAGTACCGGCTACAGGAAGACAGCTCTGGACCCTCAGCCAATGGTAAGCATCTTGTTTTCAAAAGTAAGCAGCTACAGAATTTGTAGCTGATGAATTATAATTTAAACCAAAAGACTGAAGTTCCTCTTTAACAGAGCAAAAGTGCCAAATAAGAGACGTTGGTTATCGTTAGGGCCTACATACTCTTTAAGGGAACCTTTTCAGAGACATCAAGCATTTCGGGCTTCCACAAACAAACACAAAATGCCAACAAGATTAACAATAGTCTGTTCTTAAAGGGATGACAGAGTTGCTACAGACTCAAATAATGTTTTATATAGACGTGTTCTGTACAAGGATTGTTCCATTTTCTGTAAGAAAAAAAAATGATTGAACATCTGTTGTGAGACATGTTGTGAAATCTCTTTGATCGAGCTTAGCTTAGTATCAAAATGTTTGTAAGAACTGAAAATATATTCAAGGGAATACTACAATATTTTTTTGTCGATTGGAAGCTGAAATCTGGGTAAACAGCTAAGTACACAGATGAGATACATATATGGAGGCTGTTTTACCTGCTTATATGGTTTATATGAATTATACTTTCTAGGGAGAAAGTTTGACTTTCGGGTGGGGATTTTTGTATTAGAGGTGTATTCCCTTATTAGAGGTGTATTGAATTTATGTTTTACCTGCTAAATACTTTTTATTTCTGTACATCCAGTTCTAAGATTTACACAGCTCTGCCATACCACACAGCATTGTTTACCAATGCAGGAGCCCTTTTTTTTTATTTCTTCAGTTAAGTATTACTGCTACGTCATAGAACATACAAAAGTAATACAACAAAAAGTAACAATTGTTGTCTTCTAAAGTTTTCAGTTGCTATTTGAACATCATTATTTTTCCCACAGTCTAAAAAACATGAAAACAACAAAATACACTAAAACCAGCTAGAAAACATACTAAATACATGGCAACTCCTTTAAATTTGTCTAACAATATCTCAAACTACCATATTGTTGCCTTCTACCTCCGAGTTTAATTAATTTTGTTGAAAGGTGAAATTTGTTGAAAATCTGTAAAATTATGCTGAAATTTTAGTAACAAAAATTAAAAAGAAAAAATGATCCTACTAGGTTTAAATTTAGAAAGTGTATATATAAATAAGGGGAGGAAACCACACCAGAGACTCCAATATCAAAAATATTCTTCACATAAAAAAGAATGGCTTTGGATTAACATCTCAAACACAAATTTGTTATTGTTTGTTATTATTATTTGTTATCTTTGTTATTGCCTAAAAATTTCTGTATGACTTCTTTAAATGCAATCCACCCTTTTTTTTGAGGATCCGTCATGGTATTGACAAACTCTTGATCAACTATAAGCCTTCTAATGTCTGGTCCGACGAACACACCTTCCTTCAATTTTGCCTCTGACAGGCCTGGAAACTTGGTGACCAAGTATGTGAAGCATTCTCCATCTCTTGGAAGTGATTTTACGAATTGCTTCATCAATCCCAATTTTATGTGGAGAGGTGGTAGAAGAACTTTATGGGAAGGTACCAAAGTTTCTTGGAGGACATTTTTTTCATTTTTTCTTGGAGGACATTTTTTTCCCTCGGCTGCCAACTCTTCTTGGTCCAGTGATTTTGTCAGTCTCGACTGTCCCATAGACACAGAAAACAAGGGTATTTGGTATACCCAGCTTGTTGCCCGAGGAGCATGCAAAAGACCTTCAAGTCCCCACACACTTGCCAACCATGGTCTTCATATTTAAGTTTACGAAGAACCATTTCCAAGTTCTCGTAGGTTTCCTTCAAGTGTACGGAATGACCTACAGGTATGGAAGCGTAAAAACCACCGTTGTTGAGTAAAACTGCTTTGAGACTTCTTTTTGAAGAATCTATAAAAAGACGCCATTGCTCTGAATCATATTGGATTTTAAATTGACCCATCAGACCTTCAACATCGATGCAATAAACCAACCTGTCTTCCTGGGCAAAGTAAGGAACGAACTCCTTTTCACGATGTCTGATCCATGAAGATGACACTCCTGGCAACAATAAATTCCTGCTTTTCAGCCTTGATCCGAGTAACTCAGCGGCATCTTTGGGAAGATTCAAGTCTCTTACTAAATCATTCATCTCCTCCTGAGAAAACAATTTTGGTCTTGTATCATCTTGTATCGTCTTCAAAGTCAGAACTTGATTCGTCAACTGGTTCAGGTATGACTTCACCTTCATCGGAGCTAGGTATCTCTTCCAAGGTAGCAGGGGGCTTGGGTACTGATATATCTGTGCCATGGGGGATGGGACGAATTGCTGAGTGAAGAATGGGGTATGAAATGGAATGCTTTCATTTGGAATTAAACCATTTCACATGAACAAAAGTAACAGTCGTCACTATGGTTCTTTTGCTCTCGCCATACCATAGGAATCCCATAACGGAAAGATTTTTTCTTACCCTTGAACCAGTTTCGGAGGTCCAAAGTATGCTAAGTATACTTTTTCACAAAGTCTGTAATATTCTGCTGTTGCTTCAACACTGTATATTCACCACAGATGAAACAGAAACTGTCTGGCGAATTAATACACTTTCGCGGAGCCATAACATAATGGTTGAAGAATGACGAGCTAACACGAACTGCAATGAAAAAAAGTGTGAACAGCCTAGAACCTGATGATGATTCATGCACAAGCGTGGATTGCAGGAGAGAGCAGCTCTGTGTCTGTACACTAGATGTCATAGTGCTGGCCATGCCCCCTGCACTGACCATAGCTGCTGCTATCTGCCCTGTGTCTCCCTCCCACTGGATTCTTCAGGAAAGATTAACCCCTTCTACCATTAGAAGCACAGACTCAGGGCTGAGGATTACACATACAGCATGCTGCAGAGTATCCCAGTAGTCAGACATGTCACTCAGAGCAGCACTTGTATTCATCCCCTTTGCAGGGGGGGAGGGGCAGAGATTATTTACCTGCAAATAACAACAAAGGGCCAGAAGAGAACTAGGGAAATGAGGAAATAGAATTGTTTTCCCTAAAACTTGCTTAGCTTATGTATATATTGCTGACCATCAGATTTACAGTGCTATATTTTTTTTTACATAACTCAGACAACCCCTTTAAGGTTTTTTTTGGCTTTTTATATCTTAAATGCACTTATGTGAATTAATTAATAATAATTTGGACTTTAAATTTGGTTAAAAACCCATAATATAAAAAAAATACCAAAAATTAAAAAAATGTGATAAATTTGAAGACAATTTTGCATTTTGTGGCAAATCATGACGTCTAGGAGTTTTTTCAATATTATTTGTTTTCAGCACACCAAAATACATGGAAATTAGATGAAAATAATCAAACAGCTTTTTAGTCGCAGATCTGTGTAATTAGAGTATCAATAAAACCCATTATAGTTTAGGTAGTGACAGAGGTCATTGATTGCATTAATAACCTTTATTGATAAAAATATATAGCACATAGACACATACATAAACCCATTAAAAAGGAATGTTATGGGTCAAAGGTGATGTCCATAGATCTAGTGGACCAAGTAACATTTTTTACATAATGTATTTCATTAATGATCATACTCTACCAATTGAACTGAGAGCTCTCAGAATGGAGGGACAGGCATAGAGAATGAAGAGATATATATAAGAGAAAGGTGGCCACTTGAAAAAATGCAGCTGCTATATTAATAAATCCCCCCCCCCTGTCCGTTGCTGAACTTGTGTCAAAATATGCTGAAAGAACCGTAGAACTCCGTGTTGTAGTACAGACCAGGAAAGACACTGGTATGGTAGACATAGAAAAATAACCAACTAGTAATTCCACTGCATAAATTGCATTTGAGCCACCCTGGATAGATATATGTGGCTGTAGAGTGTCTCGGTCAAGGAAAAAGCAGCTAAATGTGATCCAGAGGAGGAAAATTGGATATAACAGCTGCCTATTGATGTAGATCGGCTAACATATATATAGACAGATACCTCCCTCATACATAAAGCCACCTGGAGCTTGCTTGTTCCTGCTTGAATGGGTATCAACAATGCAGGCGTAGATATAGCAAGCACATTTCCCAAAAATAGTGCAGAAATAGTGGCCATGTTTCATCCCATTGTTTCAAAGGATTGTCCCTCATTTCAAGGTGTGAGAGGAAAAATATACTCATCGGTCCAAAGAATGGTTCACAACAGATTCAGGCATGACCAGTGACCCCGCCTGACCAGGTTCACTGTACCCCCCCCCCCCCCCCCCCGGCTGCATCAGAGGCTGATGCAGTAACCCTTTTTCTATTTCTCCAGTAAAGTATTACCACTAAGTCATACAACATACAAAAGTAATACAACAAAAAGTAACAATTGTCTCCTAAAGTTTTCAGTTGCTATTTGAACATCATTATTTTTCCCACAGTCTAAAAAAAACCCTCAAAACAACAAAATTCACTAAAACCAGCTAAAAAACGTACTGAACACATGGAAACCCCTTAAATATGCCTAAAACACCTCAAACTACTATATTGCTGCCTTCTACCACTGAGTTTAATGTGTTTTGCTGAAAGGTGAAATTTGTTGAAAATCTGTAAAATTATGCTGAAATTTCAGTACAGCAAAGTCGCCAATTTCACTCATTCCTTATGGTCAGCTTTAAATGTATTTCTTTTTTAAATGTTCTTTAGAGACTGATTCTAGTAAATTCTAGTATATTTATAGATTTCCTTTAATTCACTTTTTATCCTTTGAAAAATGTAATTAAATTAAATGATTTTTAAAAAATACATTTTCAGTTTGTCTAGGGAAGCCTTTCTAAAATGTTTCACACAGAGGAACCATTGAAAAAACATTCTGTTCTCAGGGAACCCGTGCTAAAAATTACTATATCTTCAACTCATGATACATATGTGTGCCGGTCATTGGGAAGAATGATCCTCTTACAGATAGCTAAAAAGATCAATGGTGTCAGTGGGAACTTATCTGAGAGGTAGAAATTGCTCATTTCTCAAGGAAACCACAGCAGCCCTAGGATTCCATGGAAACCTTGTTGAGAAACCCTGATCTAGGGTAAATAATTACTTGACCTATATGTAGGGAGGTGCAGCATGGTGCAAGTAATAAATACACACTGCCAGGTGGCACTGCTAGGGAAATAGCTCACAGTTCAATGTAGTCAGATATAGAGGAGAAGAGGTGCTGACAGCATCTGTTTCAGAGGGTGAAGCGCGGTATGGTCAGTCCGATCCCAAGAGGGAAGTTCCTTTCCAGGATAATGAATCCCTAATCTTTCCCTCCTCATTAGAAATCTTTTCCTACCACTAGTTACTTTCCCCAGAAAGCAGGGTCTCTCTCCCTACACTAGCCACACTCTAATAGCACGCCAAAACCCAGGTGCTGATCCAATATGGATGCCATGGGTAACATGAGAGCAGCGTAGCCAACCAGAATGCTGCCCCATTGACCTAGGAAACCATAGAGAAGCTAAGGTTTCTCTTGGACTTTCTCTCCAGGCTGAGGTGCCACTTGATTTGAGTGCCACCCACAGTAGAAAAAACAAACCACACCTGCCTACATACATGTGATCTGAAAATGGAAGTCAGGGAAACCACTTACATGGCTTACAGGAGGAAGCTTTTTAGTAGACCATTGGGTGGGTAGGAGGTGGGACACTGAAACACAATGCATAGCATCCTATGAAGAAGGTTGTGTTCCCCTCTCCACAGTTCTGAATATGTATCTGTAGGAATATCCTTTCACTTCCTGTTTTGACTATGGAACAGAAAGTGAAGTTAATCTCCCCAGTTGGATACAGATGGCAAAAAAGAACCTAACACGGGTTATAACCCACCCTTACCCTATTCAAAATAAAAAAAAAGTTTTGCCTTTAGTTCTACTTCTATACAACTTTATACAGTATATCATAGCACTAATGGGAGAATCATAGATTCATATGGAAATGTTTATGTGCTTATAAGTGGTTGAAAAAAAGACTTGAATAATTAGATCTTGTTGGTTTGCTCCCATTTGCATTAGTTTACAAGTTTGCTGGAAAGGTAAAACTTTTCCTATACAGTATATGTCTTTGAACTGCATATTTAGCTGTTTGCAGGAGCTTCTTTTTAAAGCATAACATCAGCAAAAAATAAAATTTCAAATATTGGATATGTGGGCATTTTCATCGAGGAAGTGAAGTGAAATTTCTCCAGCAAAAGACACAGACAACAAAGGAAACAGCTTTATGACGTAATTGAGTGCAGACCCTTCCAATAAATTAGTCTGGAAAGGTGAAACACGGTAAAGGTGTGGCCTTAGGGTGGAAGGTGCAGTGTGTGCTGTCCATCAATAAAGCTGTCAAGCTTTGATGACCTCATTGTATTGAAGCCCCTTCCTTTATTGCAATGTGTGGCAAGAACGGGCTCAATGTAGCACCCTGCTGCCTCAGAGCAGAAAACGATCGGGCAGCTTGATGTGGTGAACCTTTCTCTTCTCCTTCAATAGTAAGGACACATACAGGTACAAAAAACTGACCAAAGTTCTAAGCTTTGCCCATCCTAACCAAAATGTTTGAACTTGCCTTCAGTATGGAGCTGTCTTCCCGCAGTACTACTTTAAACAATAATTCCAGGCATATCTATATTATACATAGCATTGGCTCAACATGGACCAACATAACTATGCATATAAAATACCTGAGACCAGGGGCGGACTGACAACTCATGGGACCCCCAGGGAATAGGGGATCATGGGGCCCCTGTGTCCTTGCCCAAGCTTAAAAAAGCCTATAAAAAAGGTACCAGGGGCATCTCATGGAGCCCCCTACTGACCCCAGGTTCTCGGGCAGTGCCCGACTTTCCAAATGGTCAGTCCGCCCCTGCCTGAGACAACACTACCGCAGTGATTTCCACTTGTTTCTATGTCCCGCTTTGAGCAGCTGCACTCCTGCTTACTGAACACAGAAGGTCAACCACTTGGCACATATGCCATTCAGAGGATGCTTTGTATTTTCTGAATGAATGCACAGTGTTCTCTGATTGGATGAGGTGGAGGAGTGGCAGTGACACCACACTCTCCACCTGGGCTAATCAGAGAACACCTTTCATTCATTCAGAAAATGCAAAGCATTCTCTAAATGGTGCCCATGCAAAGCAGCTGATCTCCTGTGCCCACAATACAGCAGGCTGGCCACTTGTCACAGAAAACAGAAGCTTATGGAGATCACTGGAGAAGTAGTGTCTGCTTCAGTGATTTCCAGCTTCCAGAGCATTGACTAGGTATGGTATATACATAGTTCCATTGGTCCAAGCTGCACCAATGTAACATCTGCAATGTCTCCAACCATAGACGATGCTTGATGTGTACCAAAATTAACTTGGAAAACATCAGCAGGGAAATACAGCAGCTGCCCTTTGTTAGGGATAATGACTTCTGTCTATAACAGGAGCTGAGCTGAAATTTAGTTGTACAGCTGTTGGCTGTTTATTTCAGCGCAGAGAATGCAGTCTTTGGTCCACAGCTGGAGAAAAAGTTTGTTCCAGTTACCATTAATCAATTGAGTTTTCTAGCTAAAGAAACATTTATTGGCAAACACCAATCTCCCCCCACTTTCCTAAATGTAAAGCTCAATGTTCAGTGAGTCAGCACAGATTATTCCCCGCAATACTAAGAAATGAGAGAGAGAGAAATTCTATGTGCTATCTCCAATAAGAATGCCTTCTAACTTATGCTACTGGCTTAATAGGCTGTACTAAGTTGGGGAACAGTAGTGAACACCTAACATATTACCTGCCAGCTCCACCATAAATTAGCAAATAACTCTATGCAAATACTTAAAACACCTTATAACTCTTTTAGAAGTCAGAAAATTGTTGGTCATTTCAGAAAAGAAATCTTTCATCTGTCTTTTTGTTATAACAAGTATATCTGTAGATCAGATGAGCTCGTCACCCTCTTCAGGGAAGCCCTCCAAGACCCCAACAAGCACCCAATCAAATGTTCAAGAGGTGTAGAATCAGGCCATCTGTCACCCCACCCAACCCTGATTATTCAGCATTGGACTCTGGACAGTTAAAGTGAATATGTAGGGATCCTATCCCCTGCTTTGTGTGTTTTTTGTTTTTGCAAGCTTTTAGAATACTGGGTTCAAGTACATTTAGTTTCACATTACCTGTAAGTCATTCTGTTGAGGAGACTCCAGAGTCCTGTCTAAAAGGTTTTATTGCTGGTAATCCTGTCTCTCTTGTCAGCTGGCCAATGCTTCGTAGGTTTATCATGGGCAGAATGAACCAGGCTCTGAAAAAACAGCTGAGCTCTGCTCTGAAAGGGTCCTTTCTTGTTGGGAAGCCATGTTCATTTGGATGAGGGTGGCTATTGAGAAAGCTGCATGCCTGGTTAAAAGCCCAAGGGCTGAAGATTAAAATCCTAGAGGGTTCTGCCCTTCTGTATTGCAGTCTTTGTTTCTGGAGGCAATGTTGGATTAATTATTTCCTCTGCTGAAGTCATCACTAGAAATGAGAAAAACTAGAACCTCCAGTTTTGTGATGGATTTAGTCCAGAAGAAGTTTTGGATGGATGGATCTAAATGCTGTGACCAGGTTTGTTCCTATCACTCATAGATAAGGTGGCACTGAGACTCCGAGATGCTTCTAGTGGTGATCCACCGAGCTACTGCTAGCTGATGAGTGGTAGGAGTCCCAAGTAGATACTGGGTATCCCACCTTACATATACCAAGTTGAAATAAATGGTTAAATTGCATTGATGTCCAGGCCTGCATTTCTTTAGAGAGCCACAAGAATGTAAGTGATGTAACTAGGGACAAATTTATCTTAAGGTAGAGTCTTTCTTGTGCAGCAAGACCCCTAAAGAATTAAAGTGGTGTTAAAGTCAACATTTTTTTCTTAAACCAGATAAAAATAATGTAACTCACATGCATTTGATTTTTTTTTTAATTTCCTCCTTGAAGCTATCTTTTTCAATTGTGCCCTGGCCACCACACTAATTTCTATTCTCTTTTTCCCCCTTGTGCCCACCAGGTCCTAAAGCAGAATTAACCTAAAATGAATTCATAGATTCTATTAATTCATAGATGTGGTAGCAGAATTTTTTTTTTTTCTCAGGCTTTTTTTCCGTTATTTTCACCTAGGCATCCAACAAGCCTGTTATTTTTCAGTCAAGCTGTCCAGTAAAAGTGGCAGTTAGCAGGTTGAGACGAACCATTTACCACTGACAGGGGTACTTAAAATGATCAGCTTTTATTCACGTATTTAAAACCTTTATCCCAAAAAGGAAAAGGAAACTGTTGTTGCTTAAAAAGTGTTAGCTGGAGTTTGGCTTTAATTTGTTAGTCAAGTCTAAAACTAAATCTTGTAGTACATCTAACACTACCCTCTCGCCAGATTGACATTGCTGCTGTTGTTTCCGTTGCTCCTCCATCCAAAGTGGAGGCACTCTAAGGTTAGGTCCTCATGGGTTTGCGGCCCATGTTTGTGCAGACATAGCAGCCTATTCACTGCCACGAAAAGTTGACTTCACCATTTTTAAAAATGCAGCCGCAGGGAAATCTCAAGTTGCTTTTTTCCCACACCCACAAATGTTCTGCGGGTGGAGATGCATGGGGTAACCATTAAGAATGAAGAGATTTGGCTAGGAGTGGTTGCAGGTGCGGGTACAGCTTTGATTCCTAGCCATAAACATGAGGTGTGTTACTTGCAGGACCACCAAGTGAAAAAATAACCAATAAAAGCCTAAAAAAAACCTAATGCAATCACCATATTTAATGATTGGTAAGCTGTAAAAAAAATTAAAAAATTTATTTTTGTGTTTAATTCCGATTTAAGGTAAACTCCAGTATATCTTTGGATTTAAACTCAGGGGACTCGGGATACTTGCCAAATGTTTAACTTTAACTCTCAGCCAGGGTTTACTTTGCTGTCCTACTCACTCTGAGGTGCCAAGATTTTGAAATACTGCAGGAATATTTTAAAGCCATGTTAGTTATTTTTTAATTTCAAAAATATTCTTTTTTTGAAAGCTTACAAGTTTAAAAAACTGATTTTTTAAATATTTATTTTACAGATAAACATTTAATGTAGGATGTATACGTGACACTATCTTAGCAAAATCTGATGAGGAAAACCCAGCACAAACTTTAAGCCTTATGACAAGGTGGGGGTTATTTACTAAAATGGCATGGTGCAAAATCTGGTGCAGCTCTGTAAAGAAACCAATCAGCTTCCAGGTTTTATTGTCAAAGCCTATTTGAACAATCTGAAATTAAAAGCTCATTGGCTACCATGCCCAGGTGCACCAGATTCTGAGTGCACCAGATTTACTAAATCCCCCCAATGTGCCTTTGTAGTCACTGTGTTGTTCTAGTTATTATTAACTGCTTGCGGACCACCTAGCTGTCACGTACCTGATGGGAGACTGAATTGACGAGGTCGGCCTCACTTGTGCCACTAGCCTTGACCCAGCTGAGGTTGGAACAGAGGGAGCCTAGGGACCAGGGGGACAAGAGCGCCAGTGGTTGTTGCTTGCGGCTCTTGCAGGTGGTGACCTTGGTAGGCAGAGTATCCTCTGATTTGGGCACCGTAATAGCAGACAGAGCAGGTTTTGTGTAATGCCCGATGTGCAGCAGAGCAAGGTAGGTAGCCAGGACACAGGACAGGAGCAGGGTCATAGGATAGCCGGGGTCATCAACAGTCGGGCAGCACAGTACAGAATCAGAAGGAAAAGCCAAAGTCAGAAGCAGAGCCGAAGTCAGGAACCAGGAGCAGGAGAGTAATCGGAGTCGGGTCAGGAACAAGTCGGGTCAGCAACAAAGGAATTGCACAGGAACAAGCAGGACACGGGGGGGAGCTGAAGACCAGTCAGCACTGAACCTGAGCAGAGGCCCTTCTTAAATAGCCTGTCTGGCGCCAATCTTCGCCGTGCGTGTGCACGTGTGCATGCATGTGCGCGATCGCGCATTCCTGCGCGCCTGCGCACAACCGGCAATTCTTCTGCAGGATCTCTTTTGCGCATGCGCGTTCCCGATCGCAATTCTTCTTGCCAGAAATCCCTTACACTAGCGCAGTTGAAATTACTGCTGTGCCAGACATGTACCCACTCGCCATCCCTTCTGTGCTGTCATGTCATTCTCTACAGCACAAGCCAATTGGCAGGTCCCAGCCAATAATTTATGGCTGGGACCTGCTGATTGGCTTTGTGAATGATGGTTCAGAGCCCTGTCTTGACAAACAACACAGTGCTCTGAAAGGAGAGCAGCAATGTGGCTGTTTTTTCTCCTTGCAAAGCAGTGCGATAAAACAGTCACATCTAGTCATAAAAGCAGCAAATATTACACACATTACACATTGTTAGGCACACAGTTAACCCTTTGATTGCCCCTAGATGTTAACCCTTTTCCAGCCATCGTCATTAGTAAAGTGACAGTATATACTGTAGTATCAGCACTGATCACTGAATTTGTGTCGCTGGAGATGTCAGTGTCATTTAGTCAGTTCCCAGCTAGCATCAGTTAATGTCAGATTGCCAACTACACTATCACAGTCCAACTATAAGTTGCTGATCACAGCCATTACTAGTATAAAATAAATAAATACAAATTCCAGTATATATACCATCGTTGTAGACGCTGTACCTTTCGTACAAACCAATTAATATACACTTACTGGGATTTTTTTTTTACCAAAGACATGTATCAGAATACATTTTGGCCTAAATTTATGAAGAAACGTCATTTGCTTCATTTATATATTGGATCTGTTTTATAACAGAAAATAGGAAATATCTTTTTTTTTCTAAATTTTTGGTCTTTTTTCATTTATATAATAAAAATTAAAAAACCCAGTGGTGATCAAATACAACTAAAAGAAAGCTGTATTTGTGTGGAAAAAAAGGCATAAATTTAATTTGGGTACAGTGTTGCATGACTGCAATCACCAGTTAAAGTTGCGCAGTGCTGAATAGCACAAAATTGCTCTGGTCATGAAGGGGGTAAAATTTTCCAGAGCGGAAGTGGTTAACGTTGTCTTTAAAAGTGCAGGCCAACAATTCACAGGTTCTAAACACCAGTCTGTCAGAGTCCTACATACTACATTTGAATGCAAAAGTATGATTGAATATTCAAATTAGATGTACACCACAACTGAATGACAGCTTAGTTAGTGAAACTGAGAGATTCTGCTTTGGCAAAAATAGTAATTTTGCAGAAAAAAATATTTTTCTAAAATGACTATGCTAATCTCTAGTGACCATTGGGTAGCACCCCCCTAGATAGCTATGGGGAGCTAGATTATAAAATGTTAGATAGAGGCTGAGCAGCAGCCTGTGGAGATAGTCAGAGGGAGGCCAAATTCAGGTCAGAGCTGAGAGCCTCTGCAGAGCACCTCTCTGGGACATTGCCCTGCTCTAGAGTTTTGGAGAAAATTCTAGAAACAGTGGGAGGTAGTGAGGAGTGGCTGGTCTGAACTCTTGAGGGATCCTGACAATTCCCCAACAGGAGGCTTGGCATGAGGTCGGGACAGCCCTTAAGAGTGATAGAACCTGCTCAACAGCAGAGAGAGAGTTCAGGTGGAAGATGGAGAGCAGGAGCCTGGGAGGGGGCCAAGATGGGAAGGCAGGGAAGCTTGGAAGGAGGAAAACTCAGGACTTCACTGGGCCCCAGAGCAAGGACCACCTATGCAGCTGGGAAGGAGTGGCCAAGCAGAAGGCCTGTGAGCAGCCACCTACCCATCCACAGCACAGGAGAAAGACTGAGTGAGTAGACCTGCACCCCCTGGGCCAGTAAGGGGAAGGAAAACTCTGGTGGGAAACTGGATTAGCTACTACTTGGGACTGTCTTCTCTTAAGGTGACAGGCACTGGATCCCCTGCCCAGGGATTCACCCAGAACAGCTGGATAAGGAGTATATAGGAACTGGGGTGGTACAACAGGAGATGCTGGATAGCTCTCCAGAAGATACATTTTTACTGTAAAGACTTGTATATAGTTCCAGGAAGTTTGTCCTCTGTTGCCATTCCCTTGGGTACCCCTTACCCCATCCAAGTTAAATCCCTGAGTAGTATTCAAAAAACAAGGACTAGTTACTGTCCCCTGGATGCAAATCTGTATGGAAAATGCGAGTTGCCTGGATGTGCAGGACTATAGGGGGACCCAAATCTCTAGTGACTCCTAAGGGGGTAGTTCTACAATTGCAACTAGAAAAAAAAAGTTATGGGAAATAAAATATTTATGATTGTCACCTGTATGGGATGTGAAAGGAAATTTCCAATGGTGACACCTGTTTCAGTCACAGCTGTCTAACGGAATTTTCCTTCACTTTTGTGAGATTTCTTTTCACTTCCTTCGTCTCTGGACAGGAAGTAAAAGAAAATCTCCCCAGTGGGACACTCACACCAAAAAAGAAAAAAAAATGATTGGGATTTTAACCATTTTATATTTTATCCAAAACTAAAAAAAATACATTGGCTAGAAATACTCTTGATGAGACATAATGAATGCTTATTAGCTTCTATATTGATAACCTGGACATCAAACAAAAGAGCCGAGTAGGAAATTTGTAGGCAACTGACATTTAGCATCTAAACAGCATGTTATTTTGCATTCTAAGAAGTCTACTATCAAGAAAAAATAAAATGATCGCCTTGCCAGGACGGCACAGCTGTATGCAATCATCAGGGTTCATTACAGTGACGTTTACTGTCTGTGTATTTTATTAAGCTAGCAAGATTTCTGCTGTCTATATTTGATTCTTTCACAAACAAAGATGGGTCTTGTTTATTTTGACAGCTCTGATAGTGTTGTCTTAACTTCCATTTTTTGCTTAAATTTAAAGCAGACTTTGCATTAAAAAAAAAGATTTTCTACACTGCCCATGCCGCTCTGTCAAGAAATCAAATATTACATTTAAATAAATATATATATATATATATATATATATATATATATTATATATACACACACTATATTGCCAAAAGTATTGGGCCGGCCCTCCAAATCATTGGATTCAGGAGTTCTAATCACCTCCATGGCCACAGGTGTATAAAATCAAGAACCTAGGCATGCAGACTGCTTCTACAAACATTTGTGAAAGAATGGGTTACTCTCAGGAGCTCAGTGAATTCAGGTGTAGTACTGTGATAGGTTGCCACCCAAGGGCGGACTGACCATTTGATCACACGGACACTGCCCGAGGGCCCGGGGTCAGTAGGGGGCCCCATAAAATGCATACAAAAAAAGAGAGGTTGTGAAAAGAAATTCACAAAGAAAGCGGCTACATTATGAACAGAATGTGATACTCAGAAAAATTTCCAAAAATTATGCTTTATTACACATACAAATTTGACATATGGGCAATCGCCCTGGTTTACCACCACCTCAGTATGAGACAATACACACAGACCTAAAACCATATAAAAAGACACCAATACCGGTCTAAATACCTGTGCAAAAAGGACAATGACTACAAGAATCTAAAGTCCCTGTGGCACTGGCGCATAGGTGAACACTTCCCAAAGGAGGTGTATACAAAAAATTATACCATAGGTATACCATAACACGTGTTATAGTATGTAGACTATGCTACTACCAGAATGGTTATATCCCAAACCGGGAGTTTCAAAAAATTATACCATAGATATAAATATCACATGTATGCAGTACGGCAAGCACAGTATGCGTCAAAAAGAAGGCATGCCTCAAGGCCTATATGAAACAAAACATAAATGTCATGTAAATAATGCAGTACATTCCTATGCCGGCACAAGTGGTTGGGGCCCATTCATCTGTGATTATTACCAGCTGTTTCCTAGGGCTCTTGAAAAAATATGCCCCATTTTTACCAGGATGGAAGGGTAGATGCATAAAGCAGCGCACTGCTTGAAATGGTTTCTTCACCACTACATGTGGACTACATACCACTTTCTGTGAGAAAAACAAGACACATCCCAATAGATCTTCTGCCTGTTGAAATACATGTGGTATATCTTGTTTCCTATACAAAGCACCATGATGTCCCCATCCTGTAGTGAAACAGACAATATATGGAAAGTCACTGAAAGAGCTTACACTCTATAAAGGATATATAGGTCATATATGTCACATAGGACCATATATCTAGTGTCCCGCAACAGTCCACTCACCACCTGTGCAATGGATAATAGGAGAGGAAAGAATATCCTTCATAGGTACTGCCATACAAGGCCAAGGAGGCCAGGGAGCCACCGCTGACATCCGCCGATATACCGCGGGCTCCAGCCTCTTCTCGTCGCCTGTGCTGCCTAAGCTTGCCTCATGGTATGTGAAAAATGGCTTCCTCCTTGTAGGTCAGCGTGCGTTCCACCTAATGCGCATGACCGGAAGTGACGTATCTGACGTATGACCTGAGTGAGACCTGAGTGAGATACGCCCATCGGCGAAACGCGTTGACGTCATACGTCAGATACGTCACTTCCGGTCATGCGCATTAGGTGGAACGCATGCTGACCGCATGGTATACTATTATGGTATAATTTTTTGTATACACCTCCTTTGGGAAGTGTTCACCTATGCGCCAGTGCCACAGGGACTTTAGATTCTTGTAGTCATTGTCCTTTTTGCACAGGTATTTAGACCGGTATTGGTGTCTTTTTATATGGTTTTAGGTCTGTGTGTATTGTCTCATACTGAGGTGGTGGTAAACCAGGGCGATTGCCCATATGTCAAATTTGTATGTGTAATAAAGCATAATTTTTGGAAATTTTTCTGAGTATCACATTCTGTTCATAATGTAGCCGCTTTCTTTGTGAATTTCTTTTCACAACCTCTCTTTTTTTGTATGCCTTTTTTGGCTACTGAATGGAGACCATGTACTGGGTGATACGGGAATTTATTGTACGACCTCTTAATAACTATCTTTAACAAATGGCCCCATAAAATGCCCCTGGTACCTTTTATAGGCTTTTTTGGGTGTGCTTTGAGTGTGAGCAAGGACACAGGAGCCCCAGTGTCCCCTATTGCCTGGGGGCCCCATGAGTTATCAGGCCGCCTCTGTTGCCACCTGTGAAATAATTCCATCAATGAAATTTCCTTGCTACTAAATATTCCAGGGTCAACTGTTAGTGATATTATAACAAAGTGGAAGCAACTGGGAACACCAGCAGCTCAGCCACGAAGTAGTAGGCCATGTAAAATGACAGACTGAAGTCAGCGCATGCTGAAGCGCACAGTGCGCAGAAGTCACCAACTGTCTGCAGAGTCAATAGCTAAATTATGTGGCCTTCAGATTAGCACAACAGTAGTGTGTAGAGAGCTTCATGGAATGGGTTTCCATGGCCGAGCAGCTGCATCCAAGCCTTAAATCACCAAGTGCAATGCAAAGCGTTGGATGCAGTGGTGTAAAGCATGCAGCCACTGGATTCTAGAGCAGTGGAGGTGTGCTCTCTGGAGTGACCAATCACGCTTCTCAGTCTGGCAATCTGATAGCTGTGTCTGGGTTTGGCGGTGGCCAAGAGAATGGTACTTACCTGACTGCATTGTGCCAAGTGTAAAGTTTGGTGGAGGGGGATTATGGTATGGGGTTGTTTTTCAGGGGTTGGGCTCGGCCCCTTAGTTCCAGTGAAGGGAACTCTTAAGGCGTCAGCATACCAAGACATTTTGGACAATTCCATGCTCCCAACTTTGTGGGAACAGTTTGGGGATGGCCCCTTCTTGTTCCAACATGACTGCACACCAGTGCATAAAGCAAGGTCCATAAAGACATGGATGAGCATGTTTGGGGTGGAGGAACTTGACTGACCTGCACAGAGTCCTGACCTCAACCCGATAGAGCACCTTTGGGATGAATTAGAGCGGAGACTGTGAGCCAGGCCTCCTCCCCCAACATCTGTGCCTGACCTCACAAATGTGCTTCTGGAAGAATGGTCAAACCTTCCCATAGACACCCTCCTAAACCTTGTAGACAGCCTTCCCAGAAGAGTTGAAGCTGTTATAGCTGCAAAGGGCGGGCCAACTCAATATTGAACCCTACGGACTAAGACTGGGATGCCATTAAAGGTCATGTGCGTGTAAAGGCAGGCCGACCAATACTTTTGGCAATATAGTGTGCATATATATATATATATATATACTGTATATAAAATGTATGTTTTTGGTGCTTTACTGCTACCCCATACTACAGTATGTTGTGTATTCTGAGAATGCCAAACTGATAGGACTGCCCAGTCCTAGTAGAGTTCCTGATTTCCTGGTCATATGATGTGTGATGTCAGTGTCTCCAGCTCATGGCTACAGCACAAATCTCTGTCTGAACCTTCTTTTCTTAAAGTGATGTTAAATGATATCCTTTTTTTTTAAAAAAAATTCCATACACTTCTTTGAGTTAATAAATACTTAAATAGAAGTTTAAAAAAGAAATGAGTTTAGTGTCACTTTAAGGCTTCATGTACACTGCCGCTCCTAAATATGAGTTTAGGAACTTTGACATTTTTTTTACCAGAGCCCCTGAACTCAACTCAATAAAAGCCTATGTGTCCATGCACACATAGGCTTTTATGAGAGTTTAGGGGCACCTAAATGTCCCTCTCCTGAATGCAGAAGAATTGCGTTGAGGAGAGGTACGTTTTGGCCAAAACAAGCCAAATGCGGCAAAAATGTATGTAAATGCTCTGAGTGCTAGCTGCGTTTAGCACTTTGTACTCTTGCCAATTAAATGAATAAACATCCAAGTGCTAAATGCAGTACTGCGTTTACATGTTTTTACCGCGTTTAGCGTTTTTCTGCTGCCAGGAGAGTTAACGTCTACGGCAGTTCCAGTGTAGATGTAGTCTAAGAATACATAAGTTATTGTTATCGACAGATTAGACATTTTTTTAATTCACATTTTGGTCTTATACCCTCATCTCCAATTTTGTTCTTTGAACGAATTAGCCGTGACTCTCCTAGGAGCAAGGGTCTTATCTCTGATTTGTATCACCAATTCCTGGGTAGTTCCTTTCCCACATCCCCTCTATATAGACAAAAATGGGAAGCTGATAGTGGTATCACCTTTTTGGATGAGGATTGGGATTCCATGGTGGATAACATACGTAAGAGCTCTAGATCCCTCTTTGTCTGTGAGACAGCTTTCAAGGTATTACCAGATGGTATTATACCCCATCTAGACTACACGCCCTGTATCCACGGACGTCCCATCTATGCTTCCGGGGCTGTGGCCTTAGCGGTACTCTGGTGCATACATTCTGGGTTTGCCCAATCCTCTCCTTGGTGTGGCTCAGGATCTCTGACATAGCTTCTGTACTGGTGGGTGCCCAGGTACATCTGACTATGCAGTCCTGTATTGGGAGCTCATATCCCGGGGGGCGTTCAGACTGAGGTTATGAGGCTAATTCATACTATTTGTATATCCGCCCTGTGGGCTATCACCCTGCACTGGAAATCTATCACAGTACCATTGGCCTCTGTTCTACATAGAGTTGATGCTGTGATGCTTATGGAAAGAATTCATTATACTTTACTGGACAAGATGCACTTATTTGATAGAAAATGGGAAATTTGGAGAACTCATAGACATTTACTACATGACTAAGGGCAATCCTTATTTGGGTTAATTGACTTACTCTGTTGGTAGATGTATAACTCTGCCTACCTCTCTATTTATATTGCTCATGTACTTATACTCTATTCTCTCCTCTTCTTTTCTCTTTAGTTTTTCTTTACTCTATATGATTGTGCCTTTTTGAAATGTACACTTCAATTGTGCCTTGTTACTGTTTTATACACTGTCTGAAGCTGTAATGTCACCTTACAGTCTATTTCTTGAAAAATAAAATCGTTTGTAAACAAGAATACATACGTTAACAGAATTTCTTTGAACCACAGTTTTGTGTCATATATACTATTTCTCATGGTGGATTTCATGGCTTTAGTAAATTTGCCTTGAAGTGTCTGCAAAAATCCTGCAGCAGATAAGCAGCACTAAGATGTAAGAAAAGGTTATAGCAGAACTTCACTCTCTCAGCAAACACTATTTGTAGTCCCGACTCCCGATACTGCTAGCATTGGTAAATAGATAGGAAGGTATATTATATTTACTTGTTTAAAGCTGAACTCCACTAATTCAACAACTTTGTTAAGATACACCGTGAGTTAGGTCTTAATAGCTGCCAGACACACCATGGGCTTATCTCCCTTATTTATATCCGACAGGTTTATGGCTGTGCTGGAGACTGTGAGAGAGGAGAGAAACACAGAGAACAGGTATGTCCCACTCTCCCCTCTGTTGCCCATTCACAGAAGCCTTTGTATTGTGCGTATGAGTTCACATAATACAAAGCCTTCTGTGACTGGGCAGATAGAGGGGATGGGAGGAAGAGTCCAGTGATGGAGCTCCTGAAGCTATGCAGCTACAACACAGTAAACCAGTCAGATATAGATAATAGAGATAAGCCCAGGAGGTGGCAGGCACCTCATTGGAATTAACTTATAGACTGCCTAAAGCGGTAGTAAAGTTCAGAATCCTAAAAACCCCTGGCAGGCAGGGTTTTTATAACAAAAGAGACCCTAGAGGTCTCTTCTGTCATAAATCCCCCCCCCCCCTTCAGAGGGTAATGTGACCTGAGCCGCACATGAATGGCTCAGACCACATTTACAGCCCATTCTCTTTGCTGCAGCGATGTGACTCCTGTGCCATTCAAGCAGCCAAAGATACAAAACCCGTAAGGAAGACCGGGAGAGGATGGGAATGCCAGGGACCTGGGAAAGCCATGACAGTGCAGAAGGGCTCCATTTGTAGGTAAGTTTGTCATAATGTACTGGCATGCAGTGTATACTAGTACATTATGACCTAAAGTGTTACTAAACCCAGGACCAGGGGCAGACTGACCATTTGGAAACTCAGGCACTGCCCGAGGGCCCGAGGTCAGTAGGGGGCCCCATAAGATGCCCCTGATACCTTTTTCATAGGCTTTTTTGAGTTTGGGCAAGGACACATGGGCCCCATGATCCCCTATTGCCCGGGGGCCCCATGAGTTGTCAGTCTGCCCCTGCCCAGGACCCTGCATTCACTATATCCTGTCTCCCACAGTACACAGAACATGGAAATTCAATTATTTTAGTAAATATAAACTGCTAAATACCTTTTCTTATCAGCAGTTAGAGCAGTCTTCAGCAGAGCACTGGTTAAAGCTTTCAGGAGGAGTTTTCTTTCTGCTCTAGGAGGATGCAAAACACCTGACCCTCTGTCTGGACAGTGCTGATTGGCCCTGTGATGATCACATGCACTCTCCCAAGAAAAAAAAAACCCTCTTTAGCAATACACGCCAAACTGAGCATGTGCATATGGCTATGGGTTCAGTCTGTCTTATCAGGAGATATGACGTGGACATTTAAACAAGAGGAGGGGCAGAGAAGACAGGATCAAACGGCCTTTTTACACAAGGTTAACCCATTAGTTTCCACAGTGAGTATAACAAGCATGCTTTACTGCATATACAGACTGATTTTACTGTTGTGGGTTTAGTAACACTTTAAACCTGAACAGGAGCACATTTTTAAAAATGATCAGCAAGACTTCTCTACCACTTCAATCATTACAAAGTTGCTGAATTTCTGGAATTCAGCTTTAAAACATGTTTTTTTTTCAATTTCTTCAGTTACTTCATGGTTTCTGGCCTAGGCTCAAATGATGACATACATCCATACAGCCTAGGAGTCTTCAGGAGGGGTAGGAGGGGCTTTCTCAGCTAAGCAATCCCCCCTGCCTGAATGCCTGAGCTAAGTACAGATGGATCCCAAGTAAATGCTACATGTATCAACTTCAGTCTCTCAATCAACGTGGACTATTTTTATTCCTTACGCTGCTAGTATTAGTCAGTGGATCGGAAAGTTTATCATATTTACTTGTTTAAAACTGTTTTTTTTACATTTCTTCAGTCATTTCCTGGTTTCCTGCCTAGGTAAATGATGTCATACATCCCAGCAGTCTTCAAGAGGGGAGGGAGGATTCTCAGCTTATTCAATGCCTGAGCTAAGGGCAGATGGATTCCAGGAAGTAAATGATACCTAATCATTATTATTATTATACAGTATTTAAAAAGCGCCAATAGTTCGCTCAGCGCTGTACATTACAAAGGGGGACAGAACATGTGACAGAACAATACCAATACAATGCAAAACATGAGGGGATTGAGGGCCCTGCTCTTTGGAGCTTACAATCTAGGAGGGAGGGGATGGTGGCACAGGAGGAGATAGCTGTGGGGAATGGAGTGGTAGGAAGAGTGGAAGAGGTCGGCAAGTTAGCAGGGGGTGGGGTAGGCTTCCCTGAAGAGGTGGGTTTTCAGGGTGCGCCTAAAGGAGAGGAGAGTAGTGAAAGGAATTAGACTCTCATCCCTCTCAAGACACTGACCCCCATCAGTCCCAGGCTTGATCAGTGACTGTCCTCAGGCCTGGAGCCCACTCTGAGACACACAGGAAACGCAGACACAAGGTGGTATCTCAGAATGAACTGAATTTATTCTTCCGTGTTTCAGCTTATATAAGAAACTTCAAACAATGCATAAAATATAGAAGCCAATCAAATATCAGATATGCATAAACCAATCAAGTTTTACATGCATCAGTCATGGCCAATCATTTTTGATATACGTCATATTTGAACTCTTAAACACTTATGTAAATTCCAAGTTCTTAAGAAAAAGAAATATTTATTTTTAACATATACTCAGGATGCTGCCTCACCACTAACTTTTCAGTTTAACCTGATAAGAAGAAAAAAGAGAACTTGGAGTTTAAGAGAAAAAGGAAGTTCTTTAGGTTTCTTGAGAATATGAGACAAAAGAGGAACCTTAGAGTTTCTTGAAAAAAGATAACATACAATAGAAAGAGGAAGTTAGTTTTTAAGTTAAAGACAGAGAATATACAATGTTTTAACAAATATGAAATAATTCTTAACTTAAGCTATCATTTAAACAAGATGGCCTTTACTAATTCTTAGCACAAGATGGCTACTTTTAGGCTAAGGGACAAAATGGCGGTATGGTAATGCTGAAAGGCTGATTCCTTCAAGTAGGTGATAATCTGATGGGTTGGGGCAGGGAGTTCCAGAGGATGGGTGACACCCTGGAGAAGTCCTGGAGGCGGGCATGGGAGGAGGAGACCAGGGAACTAGAGAGAAGGAGGTCTTGTGAGGAGCGGAGTGTGCGTGCTGGGTGGTACTTGGATTAGGTCGGTGATGTAGTTCGGGGCAGTATGGTGGACGGCTTTATACGTCAGTGTTAGGATTTTGAATTTGATCCATTGCGCAATCGGAAGCCAGTGGAGGGATTGGCAGAGGGGGGTGGCGGAAACAGAAAGGTGAATGAGTCTGGCAGCCGTATTCAGGATGGACTGAAGCGGGGATAGCCAGCGGCGAGGCAGGCCAGTGAGGAGGGAGTTGCAGTAATCGAATCGTGATATGATGAGGGAGTGGATGAGCTGTTTAGTGGTTTCTGGGGTTAGGAACGTGCGGATTTTGGCGATGTTGCGGAGGTGGAGTCTGCACGAGTTTGTTAAAGATTGGACTTGGGGCTGGAAGGATAGGTTGGAGTCCAGAATGACACCAAGTACTCTGGCCTGATCATCTGCCCTTACTCAAGATGGCCACTGCCACAAGTGCCAGGGGGTGTTTTTCAAAATGAATTATCAACAAAATAAAGCATGGAGACATGGATGGATGGGTGAGTTTGCATTGATTATTAAAAATGAGTTAAATTGCTTTTTTGGTTTGTGGTGCTCAGATGCAGCATAGTGCTGCTTTAAAGACAAGTTATGTTATTTTTTTATTTTTTACTGTAAACCATAGTAATTGTTTTTATGTAATACCTTAGCAAACAAATGCCCTTTAGTTAGGGGTCGCATCTACTGTCATTAAAAAAATATATATATATCTTGCCTTTAAAATAAAACGGGAAGCCTTCTTGAAATGCCTGCTCTGTTTTACAATAAACACATAAGCAATACGGCTAGTAGATGTTATCAACGGACATTTTTTGGAGAGGAAAATCCTGCTGTGGAACAAATGACACCAATAAAGTTGAAAGTCTTTTAATACATAAAACTGATCCCAGGAAAGACGAAAGGGAAATAAAGTTGATTTTAAAATCGGAGCGTGTAGAAAAAAACAAAAAAAAACAAAAACAGCTATGTGTTCACAAGATTGAGAAAAAGAGCAGTTCGCATGTCAAGATTGGCCTAGATTGACCTTTTAACCTTTAAGTATTTACTCTGTCTGCTGTCATTTCAATTGCTATGCCGTTGGGCTCAGCTGAATGGAACTCTGCTTTAATATTTACTCAAAGATTTTTTTTTTCCTTGCACAACCCCCTTAACACCTAATAGCAATATATTTCATTGGTTTTTTTATTACTAGAAAGAAATCCTATGGAGTGTATTTATTTTTTTACAGTTTATAGTTTTTTTTAATGATTCACTTTATCTGCTTATTAGAATTGCTGTACATTATTTATTTATTTATTTTTTACACATTTTTATTTTCAGCATTTATATAGCTCTTACATATTTTGCAATCCACTCAAGTAATTCGACCAATAAGGATCACTTATTATGATCACATAGGGCAGCACAGTGGCTAAATGGTTAGTACTTCCACCTGGCAGTACTATGGTCGTTGGTTTGAATCCCAGCCACGGCACCACCTGCCTGGAGTTTGCATGTTCTCCCTGTGCCTGCGTGGGTTTCCTCCAGGTACTCCAGTTTCCTCCCATACTCCCATACTGCTGGTAGGTTAATTGGTTCCTGTCTAAATTGTCCCTAGTATGTGTATGTATGAATGTAAGTTAGGGACTTTAGATTGTACACCCCTTGAGGGATAGGGACTGATGTGAATGTGCCACATATATGTAAAGCGCTGCGTAAATTGATGGAGCTATATAAGTGCCTGAAATAAATAAAAAAAATATATATATAATCTGTTAAATACCTTTTCTCTTCAGCAGGACATAGCAGTCTTGTGCCTTCTATCAGTGTCCAGCAGAGCACTGGTAAAAGCTTGTAGGGAGAGTTTTCATTCTTCCCTGAGGCTGCAGGACCTCTGACCCTCTGTCTGGACAGCGCTGATTGGCCCTGTGCTGATCAAATGCACCTTCCCAAGATGAAAAAAAAAACGTTCTAGCAATACACACCAAACTGAGCAAGTGCAAGGCTTTGTACTATTAGCAGATGGACTGCGGACAGTAGAAGAAGGGGAGGATCAGATAAGACAGGATCAAACAGCCTTTTTACACAATGCGGAGGATTAACCCCTTAGGTTCCACAGTGAGTATAACAAGCATGCTCTACGGCATATACAGACTGATTTTACTGTTGTGGGTTTAGTAACACTGTAATTGACAGGTAGGAGGGTAAATTTGTCTGAAAAATTAGTTTTTCGTTATAACCTTTAAAAGGTTCCTATTAATATTCTCCACCATTACAGAATAATGTTTCCCTATTGTGTGTTTATTCTTTTCCTTCGCTCAGTAAATTGATGAGACCAACATCTAGAGAGAGGAAACATTTGCACAGTGCTATTTCTGCTGAGAGCAAAGCTGCAATTTGCAAATATTGTGAGAAGAAATATTCTTGTCCAAATACTAAAAGGATGACAACACACATCCTGGCATGTCAGAGGGGCCCTAAAGACATTGACATATACTTTATAGAATGAAATGATGAGGACCAGAATGAAGTGCAAGTAGCTTTTATATATATGTAAAGCGCTACGTACATTGACAGCGCTATATAAGTACAAATAATAAATAAATAATAAAATAAATAAATCACATATTGGGGTTGATTTGTGAAGGGCTCCCTCACATAGGCAGTAATGCTTCCCCCCTCTGAATAGCAGCAGCTGGCAGGTGTTCAGTAGTGTTAAAGTGATATTAACCTCCCTGGCGGTATGATTATTTCAGATTTTTGGTGCTGAAAGCGGTACCATTTTTTTGCATGGAAATATGTATTTTTTTTATTGTAGGCTGTAATTTTTAGGAAAAACTCACTGAAATCTGTCCGAACAAGAGTCTAGTAAACATCCCGGGTATGATAAAATTTGAAACACAAAATCATAAATTATAATTTAATAAATAATCATAAAAATAATATAAAAATAATAAAAAATTTAATTCAATAATATAATCAAACCAAAAACACTGAAATGTGAAATAGAGCGCCAAGTTCGCACATTGCTGAGCTCAGTCGCAAAATCGTTTTCAGTTTCTGATGACGAATTTCCCCCACGAATCATTATCACTCAATTCTGAAAGTGGTTCTGATTTACTATCGCTGTTCTCTAGCTGATCTAAACCCGCTTTTGACCTAAAGGGACACTTTTTGGACGCCATGGACATTTCTCAGTTTCCAGGCAGAAAGAATAGACAAAATGCAGGCAGGGCGCAGGACAAAGCACTAGGGACAATATGTATGTGAAATAGGTTGAAACAGCAATGTTTTACTGTGTAAAATGTAAAAAAAAAAAAATGACATTTTTTAAAATTTTTAAATTTCCCGCCGGCGGCGGCGCCCGTACGTCCCGACGTCACAGGGACAGGACACAGAAGCCGGATGCCGGCATCGGCCGGAGGAGATGGCCGGGGACGCTGCAGGGGACACATCGTGGGAGCGCAGGGTAAGGTAAGTGAAGACAACTTGCCGGAGCAGTGCCGCAGGGTAAGCCCGAGTGTAGCTCGGGGTTACCGCTTTTGGTACTGAAATGTTACCCCGAGCTACACTCGGGAATACCGTCAGGGAGGTTAAAGGCAGAATTTTTTTTTTAAATATCAAACATTTAATTTTATTTATTTAATTCAGGTACTTATATAGCGCCGTCCATTTACGCAGCACTTTATTATTATTATTATTATTATTATACAGTATTTATAAAGCGCCAATGGTTCGCTCAGCGCTGTACATTACAAAGGGGGACAGAACATGTGACAGAACAATACCAATACAATGCAAAACATGAGGGGATTGAGGGCCCTGCTCTTTCCAGCTTACAATCTAGGAGGGAGGGGATAGTGGTACAGGAGGAGATAGCTATGGAGGAGGTCGGCAGGTTAGCAGGGGGTGGGGTAGGCTTCCCTGAAGAGATGGGTTTTCAGGGTGCGCCTAAAGGAGAGGAGAGTAGGTGATAATCTGATGGGTTGGGGCAGGGAGTTCCAGAGGATGGGTGACACCCTGGAGAAGTCCTGGAGGCGGGCAGGGGAGGAGGAGACCAGGGAACTAGAGAGAAGGAGGTCTTGTGAGGAGCGGAGTGTGCGTGTTGGGTGGTACTTGGATATTAGGTCAGTGATGTAGTACGGGGCAGTATGGTGGACAGCTTTGTACGTCAGTGTTAGGATTTTGAATTTGATCCGTACTTTACATATATATTGTACATTCACATCAGTCCCTAACCCTCAAGGGGTGTACAATCTAAGGTCTCTACCTTACATTCATACATACACATACTAGGGCCAATTTAGATAGGAGCCAATTCACCTACCAGCATGTCTTTGGAGAGTGCGAGGAAATGATTATGTAATGATGAGGAAAAATAGCGAGCGCTCAAGATTCAAATGGAGTCAGCAGCATATGTACTATAAAGGAACCCAAAGACCTTAAATAACATATAGCGTCAATAAATGCAGCGCTAAAAAAATTAGTGATAAACATAATGAAATAAATAAATAAATGCAAAAAAAAAATGAATGTAAAAGTAAATAAATAAAGTCCTTCTTTATGATAAGAAGCACAATATATTACGTGCAACTATAAAAGTCAACAAACAGAAGAAAAAGTTCATAGAATGGTGAAAATCTGACATCAGTCAGAAAATGGTGCTACGTGAAGATCCCGTTGCCCAAGTGATATCAAACAAATTCCGTGTGATAATACTACATTCAGATTGTGCAGGAGATATGGTAAAAAGTGTGCATTCACCAGATGCGCATAATAAATGTGCAATTAGTAGAATAATATGATGGTGATAAGATCTGCCAGAAGTCCCCTTTAAGATGGATCAGATGTGCAGCATGGAAGGATATTTTAAAAATGAGCGTGTAGGAGGAAACCGGAGTACCTAGAGGAAACCCACACAGGCACAGGGAGAACATGCAAGCTCCAAGTAGGTGGTGCCGCGGTTGGGAATCGAACCAATGACCCTAGTACTGCCAGGTGGAAGTGCTAACCATTTATGTCATACTTATCTGCTCTGTACAGTCGTTTTGCACAGAGCAAAACCCCGATCCTCCTCTTCTCAGGTCCCACGCTGGTGCTCCTGGCCCCTCCCTCCTGCCAAGTTCCCCCCAGAGCACACAGCTTACAATGGGGGCACCCAAGTGGGTTCGCTCCTGAGCCGTTGCTCTGTGTGTGCAGTCACACGCTAGCCCAGCTTAGCCCCGCCCCCTGCTATCTCAACATTGGTTAACTGGCTGTGATTGACAGTAGCAGAGGCCAATGTCTCAGCTAATGAGGAGGAAGAATTCCAGAAGAGCCGCTGCACTTGTGCACATCGGGTTCTGCTAAATATTAGGGTGTGCTGATACACAAAGAAGATTTTTACCTTCATACGTAGAATGCATGAAGGTAAAGAACCTTCAGCCTTTACCACTTCCTGTCTGGCCCATGTATATTATAAACGGCCGGACAGTGGTAGCGCAGGGGTGGGTTGCTGTTCATAAATGGCTGCCGCCATTTTGGACTGTGCACGCTCCCTGGGAGTGCCCGGCACCGCGATCCGTTGCCCGCTGTGTCCGGAGGACACTGATCGCTGTACGGGACCTCTGTGTGAGGTCCTGATCATGTGATCACTGATTGGCCAATCAGTGATCATATGAATAGGAGTAAGTAGGATGTCACTTCTGACATCATTGCTTACTACTTGTTAAATCTGTGAATGATCACAGAGGTCACATGGTAAAAGCCTATTCGCAATATCCTTGCACCATATGACAAGCTGTGACCAATCACAGCTCGCACAGTATTTCTCAATGGCTGCAGGAATGCAGCCAGTGAGAAAGAAAAATGGTTTCTTTTACAGCCTTTATGGGTGTAAAAGCAATCAGTGTAAAAAAATATCTTCATTACCCCCCACAAGTAGTACAGTGTCACTATGGTGACACTGTACTCCTAGGGTGACAGTATGTTAAAAAAAAAACATAAATACTAATATAAAAAAATAAAATAAAAATGTAAAAAAAAATTAAAAAAAATTATAATTTTTGGTTATAAACTAATTTGGGTTGTTGTTTTTTACTAAAAAGATAACTGAATAAATGTTGGCCAAGATTTATGAAGATTATTTATTTGCCACATTTTATAAGAAAAACACTTTTTTCAAAATTTTTGGACATTTTCATTTATATAGCAAAAAAAATAAAAATCCCAGTGGTGAATAAATACCACCAAAATAAAGTTTTATCTGTCTAAACAAATGCTAAAAAATCCATATGGGTACAGTGTTGCATGACCGCGCAATTGTCATTCAAAGCTGAAAATTGGCCTGGACAGGAAGGGGGTAAAAGTGTCTGGACTGGAAGTGGTTAAAGTTATGCATAAAGTTAGAATTCTGTAGGCAGCAGGGGGCTGTAAAGCCATGGCTCTGTCACCTGTTATTACCACCCCTGGCTGTCAGTTTGAAAGAGCCCTAAAGGAGTACATTCACTTACTGTACTTTAGTAATTAAGGTGATGCTTTGTTCACTTTAAAATGACTCTTACTTAAAAAGAATCTATTAAAAGATGCCTGCAAAAGAAGGCTTTTCAGCAGCCAGAGAGTCCAAACTTCAAAAGCTGCAGCCTGTGGCTGAATCTTCATCATTCCTCACTTCCTGGACTGTCGGATGCTTGTGTCCCCTGCCACCCATTTGGCTTCCATCCTCAGGTCCCTATGTAACTATAGAAGACAGTAGTAATGTGGGAAGAACCATTCAGTGTAATGGGGGCCAGGCTTTCAACACATTTGGAAGTGCTTCAGATGTAAAGATTCTGTCTGAGGCTGCCCACGTGGAAGAAAAATATATTTTAAAAATATTCTTCCCAAATATATTGACATATGTTTGAAATACTACAATTTTGGCCATATTCAATATATTTAAAAAATATATTTCAACATATATATATATATATATATATATATATATATATATATATATATATATATACTGTATGTTGAAATGTGTTTTTATATATTAAAAAATATATGAAAAATGTTTTTTAAAAAACGTTTTCAAATATATGTCTTGAAAATACATTTAATCTACATTTTTGGAATGCATTTAGAAATATATGTTAAAATGATTTTTTATATGTTAAAAAAATGCCTTTAGAAAATATATTTAAATTTACATGTTTTAGAATGCATGTTAAAATATATTAGCGTAGGCCAACATATTGTAAATATTTGTCACATATATAATTTTTTTTCTAACTATATTGGAAATATATTTCCCTTCCATGTGTGTGTAGTGCTTAAAGCACAGCTCCAGGCTCCCCCCCAGAAAATGAATAGTCAGCAGCTACAAATACTGTACCTGCTGACTTTTAATATAAAGACACTTTCCTGTCCAGGGGTCTAGCGATGTCCTCACCTGAGCCGATTCTTTAATCTTCAGTGACGGAAACTGAAAGTGAATCCTTGTGACTTCACAGCTGGTTTCCTACTGCGCATGCTATATAAAGGAATTTCCCCTTAGCTTAGTGAATGAGGTGACGCTCTGCTGACTTCCATTTTCATATGCAAGCAAAAATACCTCTTTTTCCTTTTTTTTTTTTAATGTCTTTGCTTTTTGATTGGGTGTTCTTCATAAGTGAATTTTCATTACATTTACTAAGCTATGTGAAAATTCCATTGCAAAAGTGAAATTTTACTTCCTAAAGTAAACATGCTCTACTCCCTAATAAGTCAACTGCCTTTAACCACTTTCCCCTGGGTGGACGTCTTATGACGTACTGGGATTGAAGTGGTTATACCGGGATGATTCCTGCAGCTACAGGCAGTATCAGAATTACATTTCAGAATTACAGAATTATATATAATGTTTAGGGGTTCTAAGTATTTTTTTTGCAAAAGAATGCTGATTTTTACATGTATCTGAGAAGTCTCACAGTTGGCCTAGTACTGAAGTAGTTAAAAACCTACTTTCCAATACTACAAAGTACAAAGATATGAACTGGCAGGATGAAGTACAGCATGTTGTATTTATAAAAACACCAAATAAAATGCAATAGGCATCAAAAAGCAAATGTTCTGATTTCTAAGGCCCCATGTACACAGGACACTTCTGAACGATGGAAACTGACTGCTGGAAAACGTAGGTTAAAAAATGGCAGTTTAGCCGCGTTTGCATACCGCGTTTATCGTTTAAGTTTAGAAGCGTTTTTTAAAGATTACCTCAGGAGACCTTCCAAAATGCCAAGAATGCACTAAAAAATAGTAAAAAAATAACTATTTCAGACATGTCGAGAGAAATAGAGAGAGCAGAAGCAGAGAGAGCAGTGTTTGTTGAGATTAACTGTCTTTTTTTTTTTTAGATGTGTTCCAGCTCATTTCTGTGCAGAAATTATTTCAGCAGTGTCTAACATATTTTCTTTCAAAGTATGGTGTACCAGGTCCATTTGAGTACCGGGAAAACGCTTTGCATACATTTTTCCTGATGAAAAAAGGCTCTGGACAGCATCTGGAAATAGAATAAAAAAAAATGTTCAAATGAAAACGCTTATAAACGCGTTTAACCGAGTTTACACTCTTTTACAAGCATTTGAAACATTGATAAAATCTACTGCTGAACACAAGTTTTCTGCGTTCCAAAAAACGACTGTAAACTCAACTGCCTGTTAATGACTGTAAACAACTATGTGTACATGAACACATAGCAAAACATTAGGGAGAGTTCAGGGGCTGCTGAAAAAAAATGCAGAAAAGCTCCTGAACATGAGTTTATCAGCTGCAATGTACATGAGCCCTAAAATGACTTTAGAAAAAAAGCAGAAAAAAAGCAATGAAAAGACACGAATGTGACTATACTCTAAAAATAGAAGAACAGTTGCAAACAACACATTACTAAAACCTGAAAATCGCTGTGATAATGAAGGCGATGATTTTGGCAGCCACAAAATTGTTAAAATATAAATTCCTATTATACTTTGAACTTGAGATTTGCTACATGTCATAAGACAAAGTTACACAAGAAGGGTTTATCTTAATTTTACTGAGCTAAACATTCCCCCCCCCCCCATTAACCTCCTTAGCGGTAATCCCGAGTGTAGCTCGGGGTAAAATTTCAATACCAAGAGCGGTAACCCCAAGCTACACTCGGACTTACCATGCGGCGTTGCTCAGGGGGTCCCTGCAGCATTTACCTTGTCCTTCGCTCCTGCGATGTGTCTCCTGCAGCGTCCCCGGCCATCTCCTCCGGCCGATGCCGGCATCCGGCTTCCATGTTCCGGTCCCTGTGACGTCGGGACGTACGGGCGCCGGAACCAGCGGGAAATTTGAAATTTTTAAAAAATGTAATTTTTGCTGTCATTGCTGTTTCAATGCATTTCACATACATTTTGTCCCTACTGCTTTGTCCTGTGCCCTGCCTGCATTTTGACTGTTCTTTCTGCCTGGAAACTTAGAAAAATCCATGGCGTCCAAAAAGCATCCCTTTACGTCAAAAGCGGTTTTAGAACAGCGATAGTAAATCAGAACCACTTGCAGAATTGAGTGATAATGATTCGTGGGGAAATTCATCATCAGACACTGAAAACGATTTTGCGACTTTGCTCAGCGATGTGCGAATTTGCCTCTGTATTTCAAATTTCAGTGTTTTTGGTTTGATTATATTATTGAATTAAATTTATTATTATTATATTATTATTTTTTATGATTATTTATTAAATTATAATTTATGATTTCGTGTTTCAAGTTTTATCATACCCGGGATGTTTACTAGACTCTTGTTCGGACAGATTTCAGTGAGTTATTCCTAAAAATTACAGGCCTACAATAAAAAACTACATATTTCCATGAAAAAAAATGGTACCGCTTTCAGCACAAAAAATCGGAAAGAATCATACCACTGAGGAGGTTAAAATAAAGTATCTTATGTGCTAGCTGATGTCCTCACATTACCTAATGTTTTTCTGTCATATTTTCTTGTTTGTTCATGAATCCCAGATCTAATCCGGGTCTGACAAGGTCAAGAAAATTAAACTACTTTCTCAGATCTACGAGCATCAAACAAAAATAAAAGTGACTGACAAACTCTTGCAGATGGAGCATTTTGCATACAGAATGTGCTGCAAGCAGAAGCTATAATGACTTTTAACTCCTTCCTTGAAATCTACATAAAATAAATACGTGTGAATTTCATTATCAGGTAACCGGAAAAAAAAAAAAAAGAAAAAAAAAATGTACTGAACAATTAGAACAGCAAGCAGTCATTGTAAATATTTTAATCCATTGTTTGCAAATTGTGTGGGGTAAATTCTCTCAAGCTGGTCTTTGCAGAGGTAAGAGGTGGCTATTTGTGTGCAGGATTTAAATTGGTTTTTCGAGTACATATGTACTTATTAAACATTCTTTCGTTAGTTCTAATCCTTATAGAAAAAGAATAAATATGCACTTGTACAAAGTTCCATTATCTCCTGCTTTCACTGCATTCCTTGTTCAAAAAAAAGAAAAATTTAAAAAAAAAAACCTAACTTAAAGTAGAATTCCAACAAAAAAATAAATTAATAAATAAGACTAGTTCATTAAAGGATACATGATTAAAACCAGCTTTAATGTAATGTAGCCTTCATTGCAGAGATTTTCCCTGCAGTGCTAGATGTCTTTGGTCTAATGGCCAATATAATTCAACCACTTATTCTGAACCCCGGTAATCTTGAACTCCCCTCAGCCTGTGACTAGTCAGTAAAAAGGAGAAGCAGGAAAGTTACGAGCTTTTCTCTCTGTCACTCTGCTTTCTCCTACTATCAGCATACCCCTTCTCAGTGCATGGGCTGATTGGCTCCTTGTGCTGCTACTTCCTCTTGCACTCCAGCTTTGCTATACAGAACCTGAAAATGAGGCCTAGGCTCCATGTACACGGGATGTTTGGAAAACACATCTGAGTGATGGAAACTGACTGCTTAAAAAATGTCTGTTTAGCCACGTTTGCATACCGTGTTTATGAGCGTTTGCGCTTAGAAGCGTTTTTTTTAAGATAACCTCAGGAGACCTTCCAAAATGCACTGAAAAACAGTAACAAATTAACTATTTCAGACATTTTGAGAGATATAGAGAGAGCAGAAGCAGAGAGAGCAGTATGTGTTGAGATGACCTGTGTTTTCTGGTTGTATTCACTATGGATCCGATCATGAGCATAATGCGGCACGTTCTACCATTTTTTCCTTCATGCGAAGTCTGGAACTGACTGTGCTGGTGTACTGGGTCCATTTGAATACATAGAAAATGCTTTGCATGCATTTTTGATGATGAAAAAAGGCTCTGGACAGCATCTGGGTATGGAACAGTTAAAAACTGCTTCCAAATGCAAATGCTTATAAACGTGTTTTTTTTTAACCTTTTGTTCGGCTGTGGATTTTTGGTTTTTGTTTCCTCTATTGTGGTTGTCATCACCGCAGTACTGGCATATGCATTGTTATCTGCATAGGGAGAGCGGACTTCAGGAAAATGGCCGCCCGAGCCCGCCCCTTGTGCTTGATTGGAGCCAGGGTGCTATATAATATTTCCAGTCCTCTGGGGGCGTTTACCCTGAGGAAGTCACGTGATTAGCGTGACGCAACGCGTCGGTGCGCGAGGAGGATTCTGGGAAGCGCGGTGACGTCATTTCCGGCGTGGCGGCCATATTTGAAACCCCTATATCTTACCCATGCAAGGCAGGCATAGCATGAGGTGAAGGAGCCATTTATATGTCATAAGAAAGATGAAGTAAAATGTGAGTAGTGATCGTTCTGTATAATCTATTTAATAAATGCGGTTTTACACTATGGGAGTCTTCTGTTTATGTATGAACCGGAGAGGAATGTAGAGTATACAGCGGTTGGAAAGATCCTGAGATACAACAGAGTGGTGTTTGTCCCTTGAGGCAAGGTGTCCCTGAGAGTTCTATAAAGGAGGAATCGGAGGAGCGGCTGGGTATAGAGTATACATCGCTTTGGAGGATCCTGTGATAAACCAGAGTGGTGGTTGTATCCAAAAGGGAGCTGACCCTGTGGGGTCAATGTAAGGAGGTGAGGGGCCATTGCAGCTATTTTTTGGAAATACACAGTGTGGACACTGGATGGCTCATGCATGAAGATTACGAAATACACTATATATATATGTATATATATGGACAGTTTTTACACAGAGTGTTGGTTTTGATTATTTGTGTTATATAGGTTATTAGGTCACTTGGTCTTTTTTGGATATTCCCGTTTAGGGAACACATTGATTGCACTTTATTAAGTAATATTTGTCACTTTGTCACTTTTATGTTTTGGTGCAATACACGTGTTACACTTTATTTGCAATTTTGCACATATATATGATTATTTATTATTAATAATTTTATATATTTATCACGTGGTTATATTTTGTTGTTTCGGTGTAATACACGTGTCACACTTTATTTGTAAGTTTGCACATATATATGAGTATTGATTTGAATATTTATTTATTATTATTAATTCTATATATTTATCACGTGGTCACTTTTGGTTGTTTTATGGTGGAATTTATGATTACACTTTATTTGCACAGTTGCACAGGCATTTATTGATGTGATTATTTTATTCAATTATGTATATGTTTATTTAGTATGTAGCGCTGCACTATTTATTTATTTATTGATTTAACTCACACTGGTAGGAGGTTAAGTGTTAGCAGCTATAGGGAGAGGGCCCCGTTCTGATCGCAGGAAGTTGTCAAAGTTATATAAACGTGGTTAGCTGCGTTTACAAGCATTTGGCATTTAAAACGCTGATAAAATCTACTCCTGAACGCAAGTTTGGTACGTTGAAAAAATGACTGTAAACTCAACTGCCTGTAAACGACTGTAAGCGACATAGTGTACATGGACACATAGGAAAACATTCGGGAGAGTTCAGGGGCTGCTGAAAAAAACACAGATAAGCTCCTGAACATCAGTTTATCAGCTGTAGTGTACATGAGCCCTTATACCAAGTCATATCTAGGTACCTATAAAGCTTGCATTTAAAAGGCGTTTAATGATGAATGAATGTTAATGATTACAGCGCTGCATTCATATGTGTCTTTTGTGTTGTGATGTATTATCAATGAATACATTGATTTTCCAACATCATTGGAAAAAAATGTTGCAAAAGATCATAAAAAATATATATTATCAATGTGAATAAAGGCATAGAATCGCTGATTAGGGATTGGTGAAACTTCCCAGGTTTGTTTCTCCAGGAGTTTGGCATAACCTGTTTGAAATTTGGTGAACCTGAACTAAACTGAGGATAATAGGCCTTACCTGCATCTGCCTAACTTTTGTTTATCTATTAAGCAAGGGGCATGCAGTGAATGTGAGTGATATAATGTTTAGGTTTAGGTGCACACTGTTCCTACACCTATGTAAGATTTACTAAAACTGGAGCACTCAGAATCTGGTGCAGCTGTGCATGGTAGTCAACCAGCTTCCTAGCTTCAGCTTGTTCTATTAAGCTTTGACAACCTGGAAGCTGATTAGTTGCTACACAGAGCTGCACTAGATTTTGCAGCAGTCAGTCTTAGTACATAACCACCTTAGTTTTCTTTCTCTTTCAAATAATCACGTGGCATGATGCAAACCAAGAACCAATGGCTAATATCAATTTAATGTTGTGCTTTGATAACCCCTTAAACCCCCCCAAACCCCCCAAAATGAAATGAAAACTCCCCTGAAAAAAAAACCATTGTAAGATAAGATATAATAATACACAACGTACCTCCAAACTAAATAAAAAAACCCAAAATACCAACCCCTGAAAGAAAAAACCTTATTTTTAAGGGAAGCATTGCAGCAAAAAACTGAAAAAAAAATAGTTTGCTGGGCAGCAGCTAAAGGGTGCTGCTGACTTAAAATCACAAACTACAACCACAAAATAAAAATAAAGAATAAAAGCCTCCAATAATTATTCAATTATGATCCAATGATCATACAAATCATATCAGCGCTCCAAATACAAACAGGTATTCAGACAAGATAAATCCTGAAAATCATGGGATGAGATTCAGGTTCGCTGGAAATCCTACAGGTTTGCATGCCTTAGGGCAGGGGTGTCAAATTGGCGGCCCTCTAGCTGTTGCAAAACTACAAGTCCCATCATGCCTATGCCTTTCGATCTTGCAATGCCTCATGGGACTTGTAGTTTGGCAACAGCTGGAGGGCAAACAGTTTGACACCCATGCCTTAGGGTGTTAATTTCTTAAAGAGCTAGCAACCAGAATTAAAGTACAGTTTCCTAACTGACCCCAATCTTTCCTTACCCCTGGCTCATATATATGCGGCCCTTTTGAGCGGGCATGAGAGCCCATTCATTTGAATGGACTCCCGTGCCCCGTGACACGCAGGAAAAAAGTCCCTACACTTCTTCTGAAAACCTAGGTTCCCAGTACGGCTGCGTATTCCAGTGCAGGCAGCATGCCATTAGAACTAATGGCACCAGCCCACAGGTCCACATTCCTCTGTGCGGGTAGTGTGGTTGCAGGGATTTTTGTGCGGATTCGCAGCCACACCACCCGCACATATGTGAACCTAGCCTTATGCAGTTCATCTGTTTTCTCTATCTTTTCCCTACAACAACTTAAAAAACACTGATGCTATGGCTGCCTTTTATAGTCAGGGGGCTACTTACTCCACAAACCTACTTACTGAATTACTGGCCCTTCTAAGCCTGCTGGCCATAGTTCAAAGGCCATGCAATGCATTATGGTTGGAAGAAAAAAACTCCATTATTCTACACAAAAATTCACTGAAACCCCAAACCTCGAACCTGCAGGATTTCCAGCGAACCTGAATCTCATTCCTATTAATGATTTTCAGGATTTATCTTATTTGAATACTTATTTGTATTTGGAGTGTTGATATGATTTGTATGATCATTTATATTCTTGTCTGTCCAATCTTTGTCAGATTGAATAAAAAATTGTCTCCTATAGCCATGGATATTATGCAATCAATTGCATGTTCAAGGCAGGCCATAGTGCGGTTTTCTTTCCTGCAGCCACGAGTTACAGGAAAGAAAATCTCTTGATTCCCCCATAAACACAGTCAGCAGAACTACTGTGTTCTCCCGGGTTGGGGGGTGGGAGGGCTTGGGGGAGCAGTATGGGGCAAAGGGAGCCGTTCCTGCTGGGAGAACACAGTAATTATTGCTAGCGGCTATAGCCCCTGGCTGAAAATCTGGCATGCTGGTTGTACCTAAGTACCTGCTGTAGCGAACCAATAGCCATTGGGCAAAGTTTCCTAACCTGCTCAACCATCTTGTTTCCACAGAACAGGAAATCTTAACCTGGGGTCCATGGATGTCTAAGTGATCCATGGATGGATTTCAGGGGGTCTATGAGGGTCAAATAAAAAATAACATTTACATTCACTATACAGCCCTCTGACTTGTCCTAATGAATGGTTTCCCATCGAAAGTGACACCCTGCCACTGTTGTTTGTTGACTCGTTGTTACCCCATGTTTACCAGTAAATTTGTATCATTCTTCTCTGCACAGCCGCCATTTTGTGCCACTCCATAATAACAAGAGTTAATTCTCATTTTCTAGTAGTAGCGTAGTAGTAGTTTTGAGCAGAATTAAAATTGTTTTGTTTAATTTGCACAATATAATTATGTTTCATTGTTGTATGGCCATTACCTTTTGCATTAAAGGGAGTGAGTATTTTGAAGATAGGTTCACCTTTGGGAACATGTTACATGTTCCACCTGGGCCGCAGCCTCTGTCCGATTCTCCCCCATGAAAGCAGTACGAGAAGAAGTTCCCCGTACTAGCTGTCAATTTTTAAAAACAGCACAGTTGTGCGGGGCTCCGCCCATGCGGCCACATCATTCATTCATTCACAGAGTTCTGTGAATGAATGAATTACAAGTCCTGACAGCCTTAGCAGCTGTCGGCTTGTAGTTTTCAATTAATTAATTATTTGATTCTTCCTTCAGTGTATCCCGTATATATCCCATATATCCCGTATGTATCCCATATATCCCGTACAGGCAAGCAGGTTTACTGACAGATCTGCAGGAGACCTGCATGGCACCAGTGATCTGCTGATCGCTGGTACAATGCTTTACAGGCTCCTGCAACAAAAAATAATAAATGCATATTTTTTTACCTGCAAAAAAATGTACATTTATTATTTTTTTGTCAAAAGGTCAGCTTATCCTTTAGGATTATTTATTTGATTCAATCTTTGTCTATGTCATATATGTATCAGGCAATCAAATTTCAATAAAAAAAGTATATATTTATTGTATGGGAGTCATTAGCTTTCATTTGATTCTTAATGACTTATGACTCAAAAAAAAAAACTACTGCTCTAGAATAATCATTAAGGTCTGTTGTGTGCTGCCTCATAGACAATGGATCATAAAGAATCAACAAATATGCATTTGTGATATAATATGGGAAATATGGTAGAGCTGAAATTTTTCAATACAGGGTGCATAAAACATTAAAGAATTGATTTGAAAATTGATTCTCTATTTCCAGTCCATACATAGAAGATGGCTCTGTATATAAGCTACCATCTGTTTGGTATAGATATACTTGGACTTTGACCAATTTCTATTTGTCTCATTTGTTATTTAACTAAATAAGTCTACCCAAGACAATAGATTGGGGTTTGTTAGAACATTTTCTGTGTTTCTAGACCTTGGATGCTATTTATTGGTCCATCTGTCTTTGATACATACTGTAATCTATTTGGTTGGAAGATCTCCTTTACTTATAATGATTACCATACAGCCAAGTTATAACCTTGCACTTTATTGATGCATCTAATAGTCTGACATGCGGTTAAACTATTGTAAATGGTTTCAAATTTGTGGGTTTACAGAGGGTACATACGAATCAATTTAACCTTCAGCTTTTGTTTCTACCTAATAAACATTTTTTGTATTTTTCTATAAATGTTAAATATAATTGCTATTTTTGATTATAGATTGTAAATTTTTGTGTAGATATACAAAAATTTATATTACTACCCCCATATTCAATACATAAAAAATGATTTTAAAATTAAATTAGCAAATCAACATATTCACTAAGATCATAATTTACATTAAAAATGCATAGTGAAAGCAGATCATATAACAGTTTTAAAAATTTTCTTAAAGTTCTTTATTTAAAATATTGCAAATTGGGTTATTTTATTCATTTAAAAAAAACAAAGGGTGGAAAGATTAAATAAAAAAAAATTAGAATAACAATTTAAAAAAAAATGGAAAATATAAACAATTTCACCTGAAGAAATCTGAAATGGGTTGCCTCAATTTTCCATTAGAAAATGCAAAGGAGGAAAAAACATGCAAAATAATAGTAATAATAATGAAAATATTAGCACTAATAAATAACTAAAGCCTTACATAAATAATGAAACTGATGAAAAAAAATAAAATAATAGTAATAATACTCATGAAAATGTAAAAACAAATCATCTGAAGAAATATAGCTGTGAGCAAATTGTATTCTTGATACACTGCTGGCATAGAGCATCTCAGGTTCCCCTTAAAAGTGAACATGGCTCTGCCTGCACCACAACCTGTGGTCCAAGCAGGCTGGATTTATAGGCTGTCAAGTTCCACTTACCTGATGCTTTAGTACATGAAGACTTTTCATTTCCACTTAAATATAATGGGATTGTTGAAAATACGTATTTGACCAGTTAATGATACTGCTGAAAATGTAAAAAGTGTTGGCGACAAGAGGAAAACAGAGATGTATACCGGAAATAACATGGGCTGGATGATTACAGGTTTGTCATCTGGATCACAGATTTGGCAAAGCACACTTAACAAATAGGCCTTGTGTATTGTGTGAAAACTTAGAGGCGCGTTTACAGCAGTGATACAGAGCAGGCAGCAGAGCCGGGACTGATTGGTAGAGATGCGGCCCGTAATCTCCATAATCAATCCAAGCAATAATTATATTCAATAAGCCCAGGATTTGCTGTCCACTCTCATTACAGTGATAAAGGCCAGAGAGGAAAGCTATTCGCAGACCCTCTTCCAGTATTGGCAGCCACTGAGTTCTTCCACTCCAAGCATCACATGATGCATAGAAAACCTACTTACAGCTCAAATTAAAGCTCAGTAATTTTTCTGGTGGCCAGGCAACAAAAAGCAAGTATATCCAAAGCCATTTTTTTAGTTTTGCATAGGGAAGGGTTTAGAAATTTAGAACTATCCATTTTTTTATTGCTACTTGTGTCCCCACTGGGAAGATTAATTCTCTCTTTTTGTCTTGGAGGTTAGAACAGAAAATGATGGATAATCCAAAATTTTGAAGTAGTCAACAAAACAGGACATTTGTTTATGTGGCATTGATTCTGCAAGGGGGTTTCTCCTGACTTTGGAGACATTTCCTCTCACTTCGTTTTGTGTTTCCATCAAGACAGGGAGCAAAGGGAAATATCCCCAATGGGACACAGGCAGCAAAAATAAATTAATTAATAAAATAAATAAATAAATACATAAATAAATAAAGTTTTGTCTTTAGATATATGTTAATATTTTTATATAAATCTTGTATAATAATAATTTTTTAAACTGCCTGAAAGCTGCAAGCTGTAACTTCTGACCTTAACCCCATACCTAGGCAGCTAGAGATTCCAAATTCTTGGAAACAAGGATCAGGGTATAGGGTTTGGTTAGTTAATAGGGTTTAATCAGTGATTATAAGACCTCTTACCATATCATTGATTTGTCATATCTGGCCTTGTAATCATAATACTGGTTTCTCCACTTGCTGAGTAGATTTGCCAGCCTGGATTGGGCAGAGGTCAGCAAGCAAAAAAGGGGTCTTCTATTGGTTTTCCTACACCATAGTTGAACTGGAATTAGTTCCAAATGATCCCATTACCAAGTCACTCAAAGAACATTCAAATCCTAACCAGGTTTTTTTTTAGGGGAGTAGATACAGCAGAAAGTGAATATTGCTATATCTGCTGTGCACTGCAAAGTTATTCCATACCAATCCCCGTGTTTTACATTCCATATAAAAATTCAGGCCGCAGCAGGAAACCAGGCCTCTCAAGCAAAAACTCATACAAACTCATACAAATCATCTCCCTCTATGCAAAAATCACCTCAGACAAATCTTCCCATGTCCAAGAAAAAATCCCCCATCCCCCAAGCACAAATATATCTCCCCTCCAAGCAAAACTAATCTAACCCTTCCCCATCCACTAAAAACTCTGCTTTCATTATATATCTCCTTCCACCAAGCATACCCCAGCACAAACCCCCTCCAGAGTAAATCTACACCCCACCAAACAAAATCTCCCCTATAAAAAAACTTCCCTCCCAAGCAAATCCCCCTCAGTCACAAAACTTACCCCTCTATAGCAAGCTCCTTTTATAATGAACCTCTCCCTTCCCAGCAAATCCCCCTTGCACAAATCTTTCCCCTCACAAACAAACGCAATCCCTCCCATACCAAAATCTACCCTATCTCCAGCAAAAATATCCCCCCAAACAAAACTCCCTCCCCCATAGCCAAAGTCCTCCTTTTCTAAGCACAATCCTCCCCCCAAAAGAAATCTCCCCCATTCCACCTGAAAATTTCCCTGCAAAATCTCACCCCTCCAAACAAACCGCCACACCAACACAAATCTTCCCTCTCCCAAGTAAAAGTGCCCTCCCCTCTTTCTGTACCCCTGCATCACCTGCACTCTGCACTCTCTGTATCTCCTCTACCCCAACACTCTGCACCTCCTGTATCCCCATTATACCTCACTTTGTAACCCCTGTATTCCCCATTACCCAGAACTTTGCAGGACCTGCATTCCCCACTACTTTCTCTGTACTCTCATTACACCATACTCTGTACCTACCCCGCACTGTGTCCCCCCTGCACCCCATATTAACCTATACTCTGTACCCCCTACATTGCTGACACTTACACTTACCCTATGCTCTGTACCCACTGAATCTCCCATTACATGCATTCTGTACCCCTACTACCCCTCCGTTTGCACTCCCACTACACCTTACTCTGCATCCCCTGTAATCCCCTGACAAACTGCGCTCCCTCCCTCCAATTAATACATAATCTCTAAGATTTGTGGTTAAGTTTCACCTTCGTTTGATGCAGGATGTTAAAGTGAACACCAGATGGCAGTGTCCTGCAGCACAGTGCAATTCATACTCTGTAGAGCAGCCCCATGGAACTTGTATGTTGAACCACAGGACTTTACTAAGGAGCAGTGTATCTAGGAACTACATTTCCCATAGGAGCTGGTGTGTGGGTGGAAGCATATACTGTGTATGTAAAAGCCTGGGAGATGGGACAGGAAGTGAGAGGGCAGAGATCTGGAGAGAGGAGTGCATTGACTGCTGAAGGACCAGACCAGGCCAGTGAAAGAGGGAGAAGGAAGGCAAGGAGAGCCTGCTGATCGCTGACCTTGCCACAATGTCAGAAAGCTAATCTGCCAGCAGGTGACGGACGAAACGCTGCAAGCGGGACTGGAGAATGGGTACAGGCCCTATCGGAGGAGAGAGAAAGACTGCCAGAATTTGCCAGATGCCATCCCTCGAATGAGAGAGTCCCAAGCATTACCAAGGAAGGAGAACATTGACATTCGCTCCATATTTGCTGTGTTCCTGCACACAATTGTTGACATTGCACATAGTTATTATAAGTAGCAGCCTAGTTCTTTCAGCCGCTATTGCTTGATCACACTCAACACAGCCTTATCATCAGATCTGATTGCCGGACAGTCATTCCACAAGCTGAATTACCGATGTATCCCCACCATCATCAATTTACTTTTTTATTGCTTTAGATCTACTAGTGACTAGTGCTTTAAAGGGCATTACACAAGTCAATTGCTTATTCCTGGTGAGTGCTGTCTTTCTCTTTCTTTATTGCATTTTTCCCTCAGAAAACCCTTATTCACAACTCCTCTCATTGTGTACCAACTGAGCCCCATCATGTGCGCAGAAGATTCTCCACTGCATTTAAAAGAACATTGGTTGTTTTGGATAAAACCTCTTCTTATTTCAGGCTACCTCCCTGCCATCAGGTCCTGTGGGCCCGAAGTGAGCTAGTCTACCTGTTTGATAGTTCTCGCTGCTCACTGGGGACTGTAAAGCCACCTCAGGTTGAAGATATTGGATTAGTTTCTGAAAAGAAGGCCTGCTAACACTAATTGAGACTCTGTGATAAGTGTTGTCTTTTTTTCTTTCTTGTTTAAAGCTGACACAAGTAATAACTGACTCTGCACATGCCAATTCTGTTTATGTTGTGTAACCATGCTACATTGAAGTTTGCTGTAAACCTCTTACCAGGATACGCCAATCAGTGTGTGAGTCTACTTTTTGGTGGTGATTTATTTTGGTTAGGAGTATACTGTGGTGTCAGCAAGGGCTGTGCTTTCAGAGAGGAGTCCAGAGCAACAAGGAGCCTGAAAAAAATCCAGAAACTTCTAATGGGGTAGTGCTACTGTACATTCGTATGCTGTGAGCTCTTCCTAGCCTGGAGTTGGGATTCTGGAAGTTGTTGTCTGAGAGGAATGGGGGTTGGAGAGAAGGAGACCTGGGGATGGGGTCTCTGGGCCTCCAACAGGCAGCAGCATCTTGGCCTGAAGGGAGTACTGCCTGTAATCACCAATCAGTGGCCCTCTATTTATCAATTTATCTATCTATCTACAGTGGGACAAAAAAGTATTTAGTCAGCCACCAATTGTGCACGTTCTCCCACTTAGAAAGATGCGAGAGGCGCGTAATTGGCATCATAGGTAGACCTCAACTATGAGAGACAAAATGAGAAAAAAAATCCAGACAATCACATTGGCTGATTTGGAAAGAATTTATTTGCAAATTATGGTGGAAAATAAGTATTTGGTCACCAACAAACAAGCAAGATTTCTGGCTCTCACAGACCTGTACCTTCTTCTTTAAGAGGCTCCTCTGTCCTGCACTCATTACCTGTATCAATGGCACCTGTTTGAACTTGTTATCAGTATAAAAGACACCTGTCCACAACCTCAAACAGTCACACTCCAAACTCCACTATGGTGAAGACCAAAGAGCTGTCGAAGGACACCAGAAACAAAAATGTAGACCTGCACCAGGCTGGGAAGACTGAATCTGCAATAGGCAAGCAGCTTGGTGTGAACAAATCAACTGTGGGAGCAATAATTAGAAAATGGAAGACATACAAGACCACTGATAATCTCCCTCGATCTGGGGATCTATGCAAGATCTCACCCGTGGGGTCAAAATGATCACAAGAACGGTTAGCAAAAATCCCAGAACCACACGGGGGGGCCTAGTGAATGACCTGCAGAGAGCTGGGACCAAAGTAACAAAGGCTACCATTAGTAACACACTACGCTGCCAGGGACTCAGATCCTGCAGTGCCAGACATGTCCCCCTGCTTAAGCCAGTACATGTCCGGGCCCATCTGAAGTTTGCTAGAGAGCATTTGGATGATCCAGAAGAGGATTGGGAGAATGTCATATGGTCAGATGAAACCAAAATAGAACTGTTTGGTAGAAACACAACTCGTCGTGTTTGGAGGAGAGATAATGCTGAGTTGCATACAAAGAACACCATACCTACTGTGAAGCATGGGGGTGGCAACATCATGCTTTGGGGCTTTTTCTCCCCAAAGGGACCAGGACGACTGATCCATGTACAGGACAGAATGAATGGGGCCATGTATCGTGAGATTTTGAGTGCAAACCTCCTTCCATCAGCAAGGGAATTGAAGATGAAACATGGCTGGGTCTTCCAACATGACAATGATCCCAAACATACCGCCTGGGCAATGAAGGAGTGGCTTCGTAAGAAGCATTTCAAGGTCCTGGAGTGGCCTAGCCAGTCTCCAGATCTCAACCCCATAGAAAACCTTTGGAGGGAGTTGAAAGTCCATGTTGCCCAGCGACAGCCCCAAAACATCACTGCTCTAGAGGAGATCTGCATGGAGGAATGGGCCAACATACCAGCAACAGTGTGTGCCAACCTTGTGAAGACTTACAGGAAATGTTTGACCTCTGTCATTGCCAACAAAGGATATATAACAAAGTATTGAGATGAACTTTTGATATTGACCAAATACTTATTTTCCACCATAATTTGCAAATAAATTCTTTCCAAATCAGCCAATGTGATTGTCTGGATTTTTTTCTCATTTTGTCTCTCATAGTTGAGGTCTACCTATGATGCCAATTACAAGCCTCTCTCATCTTTTTAAGTGGGAGAACTTGCACAATTGGTGGCTGACTAAATACTTTTTTGCCCCACTCTATCTATCTATCTATCTATCTATCTATCTATCTATCTATCTATCTATCTGTCTGTCTTTATCTATTGTTACAACAACTGTCTGAAGATGCAGCTGTACTGACACCCAGCATCTCTCAGAAGGCACAAAAAATCAAACCTATCTTCCAAATCAAATAAAGAAAAATTTGTGAGCGATGGACATTTTCCATAAACACAAGGAGCTTTTTTTCTTTTAAATAAATTTGTAAAGCTGGTGACATGTATTAATATCCAGCTGTTTGGCCCGATCACAGGATAACCAGATGTGTCCAACTGGGCCACACAATATGAGTCACATGGGGTCCAGTCACTGTGACCACCAGCTGATGACCACACAGCAATATCCGTACTGAGGTCATCAGCAAGTCTTTTCTTAAGCCTGAATGACTGAAATCTCATATATATATATATATACTGTATACATATATATATATATATATATATATATATATCTATATATATAGATATATATAAACTCTTTTGCTTTAAAGCTCACAGAACCCTAGATTTTAAGCAAATTTGTTGTAAAATATATACGAACAGGTCAGTTATTCTGGAATTGGAATCTGTGTTGTTTGCAATATACAGTATATTTGTTAAAGGGAATGTCAAGTGTTTCTCTTTTTTCTTTTTTTTTTCTAAAAGGATAAGTTCACCTTTTGACCAAAAATAACGAATGCACATTTTTTCGCTGGTAAAAAAAAATGTGCATTTGTTATTTTTGGTGGCAGGAGCTTGTAAAGCATTGCACCAGCGATCAGAAGATCACTGGTGCCATGCAGGTCTCCTGCAGACCCGTCATTATATTTGCATGACCGTATGGGCTGTACGGGCAAGCAGATATACTGACAGGAAGATTCAGTAAACTACCATGCTGCTTCACAGCACTGTGATAGTTCATTGAGAACTACAAACTGACAGCCTCTAAGGCTGTGGGGACTTGCAGTTCTTGTAATTCATTCAGAGAACACTGTGAATGAATGACGCGGCTGCATTGGGCAGAGCCCCATATGGCTGCACTGTTTTTAAAAAGTGACAGCTGGTACGGGGAACTTCTCCCTGTTACTGCTGTCACAGGGAGGGGGTGATCGAACAGCGGCTGCAGCATTGGGTACATGTTACATGTTCCACCTTAAAAATGGGTGGAACATGTAACATGTTCCCAAAGGTAAACTTATCTTTTTGAAAAAAGGCAGTTTAAAAAATATGTTTTCAATTTTGTAGTGAGAGAAATATTATTGGGTGAAGCTGCAGATTCCCTTTTCCATCTTTGCCAGCCGAATCTAATTTGCTTTTCTTAAAAAAGCTTATTGTATACGGAGCTCAGTAGCTGAATTTCAGATTTCACACACAGCCTAATGAATCAGAAGGTTTACTCATCTATCCTCTTACTGCTCTTTATGGCTCCATACAGGGTAATTATGACACATGAGAGAAGGCAGCTTCTGCTATTTTTCTTTTCTTCTTTCAAAAAAACTACATAATGCTTTATGAAGCCAATGTCACGGGTGCACCCAGGGGCGGACTGACAACTCATGGGGCCCCCGGGCAATAGGGGATCATGGGGCCCCTGTGTGCTTGCCCAAACTCAAAAAAGCCTATGAAAAAGGTACCAGGGGCCTCCCATGGGGCCCCCTACTGACCCCCGGCCCTCGGGCAGTGCCTGAGTTTCCAAATGGTCAGTCCGCCCCTGGGTGCACCCTTAGTACTTTTAGAAGCATTGACAAGAAACAAGCATGAAGATAAGGAAACTAGAGCATAATCAGAGCTTTTAATATGTATACTTGCTCCAAGTCATAGACAATAAAAATGTACTGAAGCCACCGGATTGGCATGGCAAACAAGGAATTAGCAGTGTTAGAAACAACGGCAGCCTGCATAAATACACATTGAAAGCTTCCTTTAAATAATTATTTGTAAAATAAACATTTGATATAAACAATAAAGATTACCAAATTAATTCTAAACATGTAAATGTAAAAAAAATGTTTTAAATAAAATTGACCCAATGACAAACTATTTTCCCTTGAAAGCGACCACATTGCAAGGGTCTTTCCTCTGCACTCTGGTGGTCTATCTGGTGGTCCATAGTCCTGCATTGGACGTGATGGCGCTGAGGGACAGTCCGTAGCCAGAGCGTGGGAGAGCGCCATCTGCCAGGGGAGTGGAGGATCAGGAAAGTAAAAGTGTATCTCCGCTCCCTTAGACAAGACGATCAATTAAGCAAATAACCCTGTTAGTGAGGGTTCAGTTCCACTGCAAAGGATCATTTTACATTTTCATGGAGTTCGACTTTAAGCCATACCTGTAAAAGAAGCTTTTCTGCTGCTCGCTACATCAAAACGCCACTCTGTTTGCCAGAAAGTCCTTAGGGAAACCTTCAGGGAGTGTTGTTCTTCTGTGTTCCCTGCAGGAGTCAAAGGGAGAATGATGGAACACTGCAGGGGACGCAGGAGACGGACACTCCCAGGAAGTATTGGTTTTGCTTTGGATTTCAGCCTTGGATTGCTGGTGAATGGAGGCATGGGCAGCAGGAAAGGTAAGTATTCACCATATGGCTATTTTCATTTTTCATACTTTATTGACAGGGCAAATGATGCTAAATGTGGACACCATGAACTACAAATGTGACATAGCCACACAGGGACAGGAAAGAGGTTGTCTGCAAGATTTCAAGGTGAAAATAATACAAAAGTTTGAAAAAGAAAAACTAATAAAGCCACCACACCAAGAACTATCTACAATATATTACATTTTTTTTTTTGCTTTAGATTAAAGTGATTATAAAGGAAATTATTTTTTTAATAACATACTTACCTGCTCTTTGTAATGGTTTTGCACAGAGCAGCCCCGATTGTCTTCTTTTTGGGTCCCCCACAGTGGTTCTGGCTCCTTCCTCCTGCCAAGTGCCCCCAATAGCAAGCCTCTTGCAATGGGGGGCTCTCGAGCAGGCTCACTCCAAGGTGCACTCTGTGTGTCCATTCACACATGGAGTGTAATGTGGCCCCACCCCCATTCTCTCCTCATTGGCTCATTGGATGTGATTGATAGTAGCAGGAGTCAATGGCTTCCACTCCTGTATGAACAAATGAGGAGAGAGAGACCTTGAAGAACTGCTGATCTCATACTGAATCGAGATGGGGCTCAGGTAAGTAAAAGGGGAGGCTGGGGGGGGGGAGGAAGCTGCACCCAGAAGGTATTTTACCTTCATACATAGAATGCATTAAGGTAAAAAACCTTGAGCCTTTAGAGCCACTTTAACTTTAAAGAATTCCAGGCAAAATTATTGTTTTCCCATGCAGTGGGGCTGTGCCCGCACTACATGGGTTAAATGCTCGTTTTTGTCTAAGGGCTCAGAGAGCAAAGATATACTTATGTAATCCACCGATCCTCTGAGCACAAGGCTGGTCCCTGCCGCTCCTGCCCCCCCCCACACTAACGGTCTTGTGAATGGGCTGTTCCTGACAACATCATGCCCATAGACCAGCTCCAGACGTGAGGACGGCAGGAACAGTCCACTGCTGGATGTGGGGGAATGCAGTTTTCCGGAAGATCAGAGGAAAGGGTAAGTACAGCTTTTCCCTGAACCCCTGGATAAAACGAGCACTTAATCCATGCAGTGCAGGCACAGCCCCACTGCATGGGAAAATAAAAGTTTTGACCGGAGTTCTGCTTTAAGATCCTTGTATTGTATGGTATGATGCTGGGGGACCATCCAGAGACCAGAGCTTCAGGGGGAAAGGGAAAGTCAGAGCCAGCCAGAGCAGTGGACAGGGTAAGTAATCCTTCAGCCTAGTACACATAATTAGAAAATCATACAAAAAATAACGCTTTTGAAGCGATCATATGATAATCTGTTCGTTAGTACACAGCTTTCACCTGAAATTATTTGAAGGGACAAGCACGAAAATTTTTCTCGTTCGATACCAGATCGTATGATTTTCGTTTAATCAGTAAAGTTTTCATCCGAAAATACAATACAAATACATTACATCACTTCCAATATCAATCTATACATCCCATACGGACCGATACTACAAATATTGATCAAAAAGTGATATCAAAATAAAAGAATCCAATCAATAAAGTGTATATAGTGTATTTAGTGTCATAAAGTGTCTAAAACCATTCAAAGAGAAAGAGATGACCAAAAATCTTCTTCCCCATATCACCAGCAGTGTGCACTCCTCCACCCATGTGCACTCACCGGAGGGCTAGAATACAAATGCATGTATCACAGCCAACGTAGTAATTCCAGAGTTCCAATCCCTGGACATCTATTCGAAAGTCCAAAATGGAAAGGAGCTCACACCTAGGCAGGGGCGGACTGAAAACGCATGGGGCCCCCGGACAATAGGGGATCATGGGGCCCGGGTCCTTGCCCAAACTCTAAAAAAGCCTATGAAAAAGGTACCAGGGGCATCTCATGGGGCCCCCTACTGACCCTGGGCCCTCGGGCATTGCCCGAGTTTCCAAATAGTCAGTCCACCCCTGCACCTAGGTGAAGGTGAAGCTAAAAACAACCATGTGGATGCATCAAACAAACAATCTGTTTAGACTTACAGAGATGGCCACTGCTCCGAGTACAGGAACCAGTACTTCTTTACACATATATCATGGATTGATGATTCTTTCATCTGTAAGGAAATTTTTATTTAGTATGATTTAGCTCTGCACTATTCCAACCGTCATTCGTCCGATATTCTCATCATGTGTGTGGGGCATTATCCTCTACTCCTAGACATTTAGCCCTTAACCATTTCTGCGCCGCCCCGCCCTATAGCAGAAATACTACTACAGTGTGGTACGGGTGTGCAAAATCACGTATATATATATATATATATATATATATGTGTCATGTTTCACATGACTGTCATATTGACTGTCATATGCCTTTAAATGCTTTCTATATTTTGTCTCTGCTCCTCCCTTTCCTTTGGTTTAGTTAATGTTGCATAGACAGCCCTCCCCCTTTCCCAGAAATGCATTGCAGCAAGCCTCATGGCATGGAGCAAGAAACAGTATGATCTTTTGACCTATGGAATTTTATTGTTGTAAGATTCTCTCAGTTTATGGAATACACTTCACAAGATCTACAAGATGTCATTCTCATTGAGTCACTGACTGTGGTATCCAACTGAGGTTGAAGTTATCGCTATCTCATCACAACTGTAAGTTACAGAGATCACACTATCAATGCTTAGATTGGAGACACAGAACAATATGTGATTTTGCAGTTCAAGGTAGGGGGAGCGCGTGCCACTATTCGCGGCCTCGGCTGTCAATCACCGGGTCCTAGCGATTCCCCGTCGGCACCCGGCGATCTCTGAGGATTTCTGACGGGGGAGAGACCTGTATGTAAACAATACAGATCTCTCCCCTGTCAGCTCCTGACCACTGCTTTGTATGGCTGTGCATAACACAGCCATACAAAGCAGTGTGCTTACAGTGACGCACACCCACAGCACACATACTAAAACAGCATACAGTTAACCCTTTGATCGCTCCCACATGTAAACCCCTTCCTGCCCAGTGCCATTAGTACAGTGTCAGTGCTTTTTATTAGCACTGATCACTGTATTGGTGTCACTGGGGATGTCAGTGGCACCAAGTCAGTTCCTCCTACTGTCAGAATACCCACCGCAGTCCCGCTATAAGTCACTGATCGCTGCCAGTTAAAAAAAACATTTCCAGTATCTATACCGCCATTTGCAAATGCTTTAACTTTCACATAAACAAATAAATTTACACATATTGGGATTTTTATTAGCAAAGACTTGGTCTAAATTTATGAAGCAATTTGACTATTTACATTTTTTTACTAGATATGTTTTATAGCAGAAAGTATAAAATATAGTTTTTAGTTTAGTATATCGGTCTTTTTTCGCTAATATCGCAAAGAATAAAAAACCCAGTGCTGATCAAATACCACTAAAAGAAAGCTCTATTTATGTGAAAAAATGATATAATTTTTTTTTCGGTAGAGCTTTACATGACAGCACAACCATTTTATTAGCAAAAAGTAAAAAATATTGTTTTTTGTTTTTTTTTCAAAGTTGTCGGTATGTTTTTGTTTATAGCTCAAAAAATAAAAAACGCACAGGCGATCAAATACCACCGAAAGAGATCTCTATTTGTGGGAAAAAAAGGATATAAATTTCATTTGGTTGCGTTGCATGACCACGAAATTGTCAGTTAAAGTAACGCCGTATCGCAAAAAATGGCCTGGTCAGGGATGGGGGTAAATCCTCTGGAGGGCAAGTGGTTAAATCGTAGAGAGACCCACTACAAGGGTAGATTGTTTCCAATTGCTTGAGCTGAGCATTACCACGGTAAAGCATATATATGAGACTTTAGGTACAGGGCCTCTTCTGTACAGTTTATAACCCCAACCTGGTCCCTCTCTCTTCTCAAAGGCTTTCCACGGTCACTCAGATGTTAATTCTAAACAGCGAGGGCTTTAGTCAAAGATCAAATGTCAACGAAGCAGGGAATAGGGCAAAGTCATTGCAGAAAGAGAAAAAAAGCAAGCAGAGCTTCTTAAATTGGATTTCCCATTTGCAACCACTGAAACACAAGTTTATCCTGCTCTCCCGGCTACCAAGGAAAGCTTTGATTCATGCAGCAAATAGGTTACTCCCACAGGGACGTTCAGGGCATTGATGTAGCCTTTGTCTTGTTTCGGCATGAAAGATGGTTTCAATATCTCTTGGTGTGATCGTTATTCATCTTCCCTTCTAGGAAACCTGGACAGGAAAAGCGCAGGTCAGACACGTCTCTACCCCACCTACATGGGGAAACTATGATGTCACCATCAGGAGGTAATCTGATGTACTTAAAGTGTATCTATGGTCACAATGTAGAATCATTTCCACATTATATCTCAATTATTTCTAGCCAACTCCTATTCACCTGAATGAGCTTGCTTGAAGTTTGTAAACTTGGGCTCCATATACACGAGCAGCTCTGAAACTCGAGTTTAGGAGCTTTTGGCATTCTTGTGCCAAAGCTCCTAAACTCAACTCCATAAAAGCCTATGTGTCCATGCAGGGGCGTATTTACCACAAGGCAAACAAGGCACTTGCCTAGGGTGGCATTTTTCAGCGGGGCAGCACCTCCCACCAGAAGAAGGGATGAAAGAAGGGACACGTGCACCATGGGAACCAGGTGGGATCTGAGAGAGGCTGCGGGCTGCTTGATGGTATATGTAGAGCTTGGCTCTTGTTCCTGGAGATGTCCGAAGCTGTGAAGATGAGTGTCTCTCTATCGCTGGGGGGGTTAGCGGAAGGCTGTACCAGGTGGGAGGGTTAGTGGAAGGCTCTACCGGGTGGGGGGCAGGGGTGTTGTTGGTTAGGCTCTCTCCGCGGGAGGGGGAAGGGGGGGTCGTGTTGGTCGGTGTCCGTGGGGGCAGATGATTTTTGTGTTGCCTAGGCAGCACAAAACCTAAATACACCACTGTGTCCATGTACCCCTACCATGGGTGTCAAACTGGTGGCCCTCCAGCTGTTGCCAAACTACAAGTCCCATGAGGCATTGCAAGATTGACAGTTACAAGCATAACTCCCAAAAGGCAGAGGCATGATGGGACTTGTACTTTCACAACACCTGGAGGGCTGCCAGTTTTTCACCCCTGACCTAGGCTCAGTGGCATCCCTAGGGGGGTGCGAGCTGCACTGTGTGACACCATCACAGGGGGTGCAGGAGTAAGATGTCATCAGAGCTTCTGGGCTCTGTGAAGGTCCTGGTCCGCGGCAACCGCGGTTGCGATTTGCATTTCCCCACGGTCGGAGGTCAGAGTAGGCTCCTGTATATGAAGGCTTACTCTGTGAAAACACCCGCATATCTCCTTCCTTGAATTCTATGACACGTAGTCACTAATGCCTGTGAGTAGGCACTGCTGTGTCACACATTTTCCAGAGCCCGCCACCTGATCTAAAGATGTTCTAAGAGGAGGAGTTTCAGGAGGCGGAGTCAGTACAGGAATCACTGCTTGTAGGGAGCAAGGTACCATGGGATATGTAGTCCTTAGGAAATGGGGAGAAGCTGCAAAGCATGCTGGGAATTAAGGAAGTTGTGGAAAGAACTGGCCAGCAGACAGACAGCGCTCACAACATGAAAGGGGATATTTCAAGTAAGCTCATATTGGATTGTCAATAATATCCATTGTTTGTGTAGGTATTACAGTGCTGATGTTATAAAATACAAGTGTATGCTGTGACCATAGAACTGCTTTAGGCTCCATGCACACTAGCGTTTTTTTAAGCTCCTAGAAGCTGTTATCAGCACCATTTTTTCTGCTTCTAAACGTATCCTGTGTCCATGCACACTACTTTAGGCTATTAAGATTTTTTGAGCTTCAGCATCTAGGAGCAGAAAAATAAAATGTTTTTGTAGTGTTTTTCCAGCAGAAATAAAAAACGTTAAACACTCCTAAACACTGCTAAATGCTACTAAAACACTCCTAACAGCTTTTTTTTCCTCTACATGTACTGTAAAAATGCTACTAAAACGTTAACGCTCCTAAACGCTTCTGAGCGCTACTAAAATGCCACCAAAACACTATTACCAGCATTTTTTTATCCAGTGTTTTTCCCAACGGTTTTTGAGCTTTAAAAAAAATGCCTTAGGCCTCATGCACACAGGACTTTTACAGCTGCTCCTAGGGGTGTCTGGCATTTTTTTTCCTGCCTCTAAACTCTCCTGCATGTTAGTCCATGCACACATAGGCTTTTAGTAGTATTTAATAGCAGAAGAGTTCAGAGGAAAGAAAAAAACCCATTGCCAGAGTGCCCAGGAGCAGCAGAGTTTTGGCAGAAAAAAAATGCTAAGCGCTGCTAAATGCATCTAAACGCGTCTAAACGCTAGGCACATTTAGCACCTCAGCGTGTATTCATTTCAATAGCCAGAATAAATTAAAAATGAAATACATAAATGCCCAAATACCACATTCTGCTAAACTCTTCTAAACTGCAGCTTAGGTGAGTTTTTAACATTTTACGATAAACCAACATGCATGAGGCCTTAAAGTGTTACTAAACCCACAGCAGTACAATCAGTCTGTATATGCAGTAAAGCATGCTTGTTATACTCACTGTGGAACCTAAGGGGTTAATCCTCCGCATTGTGTTTGATCCTGTCTTCTCTGCCCCTCCTCTTGTTCAAATGTCCACGCTGATAAGACAAACTGAACTCATAGCCCTTCTTCACATGCTCAGTTTGGTGTGTATTGATAGAGAGGTTTTTTTTTTTTCTTGGGAATGTGCATGTGATCAGCACAGGGCCAATCAGCACTATCCAGACAGAGGTCAGGGGTCCTGCATCCTCCTAGAGCAGAACGAAAATTTCTACAAGCTTTAACCAGTGCTCTGCTGGACACTGATAGAATCACAAGAACTGCTGATGAGAAAAGGTATTTAGCAGTTTGTGTTTACTAAAATAATTGCATTTCCATGTTCTGTGTAATGTGGGAGACCAGATATAGTGAATGCAGGGTCCAGGGAGACCAGATATAGTGAACGCAGGGTCCGGGGAGACCAGATATAGTGAATGCAGGGTCCTAGGAGACCGGATATAGTGAATGCAGGGTCCGGGGAGACCGGATATAGTGAATGCAGGGTCAGGGGAGACCGGATATAGTGAATGCAGGGTCCGGGGGGACCGGATATAGTGAATGCAAGGTCCGGGGAGACCAGATATAGTGAATGCAGGGTCCGGGGAGACCAGACATAGTGAATGCAGGGTCCTGGGAGACCAGATATAGTGAATGCAGGGTCCAGGGAGACCAGATATAGTGAATGCAGGGTCAAAGGAGACCTGATATAGTGAATGCAGGGTCCTGGCTTTAGTAACAGTTTAAAGCAGAAATTCACTCACTAGATGCACTAGTCCAGGGGTCTGCAACCTTTAAGACATAAAGAGCCACTTGGACCCGTTTCCGAGAGGGAAAAAAAGACTGGGAGCCGCAAAACCATTGCAACATTTAAAACAAATCCGACACTGCATATATTGCAAAAAACGCTCTGGTCATGAAGGGGGTTTAAGGGCCCAGTAAGCAAAGGGTTAATCAGGGCCACAGTGTATCGTCATAATCACAATCATAGCCTTAGGTCAGTGGTGGGCAACCTTTTTTTTCGACTGAGCCAAATCTCGCCAAAACCACGATTGAAATTTATTTTGAGAGAAACATTTTTAAAACTGAAAATACATCCCCCATATAGTAATTCATCCCCCATATAGTAATTCATCCCTCATAGTAATTCATCCCCCATATAGTAATTCATCCCCCATAGTAATTCATCCCCCCTATAGTAATTCATCCCCCCTATAGTAATTCATCCCCCATATAGTAATTCATCCCCCATATAGTAATTCATCCCCCGTAGTAATTCATCCCCCATAGTAATTCATCCCCCCTATAGTAATTCATCCCCCCTATAGTAATTCATCCCCCATATAGTAATTCATCCCCCATATAGTAATTCATCCCCCCTATAGTAATTCATCCCCCATATAGTAATTCATCCCCCCTATAGTAATTCATTCCCCATATTGTGTGAATTCACTTACCTTTGCTCCGCGCGTTCCTCTCGCTGGGTTCCCGTGCCGTTCTGGTCTTCAGGGCGGACTGTGAGAGGAGAGGAGTTCGTCACGCTGCCCCGCCTAAATCCGGGCTGCCCCGCCTACATCCTGACAGCCAATGTTTGCCAGCGGGCGCCCGGCACACAGAAGAGCTGCATTAAAAGAGCCGCGGCTTGCCGACCCTATTGCCTGTCACCTGGTGGGCAGTGTGCTCCGGAGCCGCAGGAAAGGTGAAAAAGAGCCGCATGCGGCTCCGGAGCCACGGGTTGCCGACACCCGCACTAGCCAGACCCCCTCACTTCAGATCAATGGTGGGCAACTAGTGAACCAAGGTCTCCCTTCTAGCGGGCTACCATTTCTCTCTGCTCTTACAGCCACTGCTAGCACTTTGTGCTTCAACACGCTCACTGCCCAACCCACTTCCCTCTCGACCACAGCAAACAGAAAAAAGACACCGACCGCTCCTGCTGCTAGAAAGCAAATGAAGGGCCACGCATGTGCAGTGTACCCTATAGGCCAGATATGGGTAACCAGGGCATAGGGGGAGGATGGAGATTGGTCGCACCTCAGACCGCAGCTACATCAAGAGTGAGCAACTGCAGAGGTGGGCTCAGTACCATTTCTTGGAAGTGAGGGTCCATTCACACCACTTATGTTGTGTTGAGATGACGTGTGCAAAATGCAGGGTGAGTCCCAATGCACCTTTACAACCTACCAGCCTGCCTCAGATTCTGTGTTATGGTGTATTTCAACCTACTCTTCTTATTGACCGACCTTCAGAACATGACCATTCTAGTGTGAATGGGCCCTAATGGTAACTTCTGAAACTTCTTTGCTAGCAAACAAAGGGACCATTCTAGAGCATGCATTATCCCGCATTGTGTCGCATGTTAATGTGCATTGTGATCAGGCAGAACATTCAAACTAATGGGACCAGAATGGGAGAAAATCTGAACATGCAGCATTTTTTTTCCAACGCAGCACTATGCTCAACTGTGCAGTGTTGGGTTGGTGCGTTGGAGTGCCATTCAAAGTAAAGGACCCCATAAACTGCTCATGCGCATAAGATGCTCCCACTCCTTACTGCAATGCATCATGGCACCGAAGTGCAAACAGTCCCTCAGGGGCGGACTGACAACTCATGGGGCCCCCGGGCAATAGGGGATCATGGGTCCCCTGTGTCCTCGCCCACACCCAAAAAAGCCTATGAAAAAGCCAATGAAAGCTACCAGGGGCATCTCATGGGGCCCCCTACTGACCCCGGGCCCTCGGGCAGTGCCCGAGTGCTCGAATGGTCAGTCCGCCCCTGCGGTCCCTTACACCCGGTCACATCAAACCGTACTTTGAAATTGTGCGACTTACAGTGAAATTGCATGATATCAAAGTTGGGTGAGTTGCCAATTCCAGGGGAAATTTGCAAGACATCTGGTACAGATTTTTTTTTTGTTGCTAGGCAGGTTAAAATACATTAAAAATGGAGCAAAAATGCAGCAAAAACACACTACATGCTTTTATGCAGCATTTCCTGTAGAACCAAAAACACAACTTTTTGCGTTTAAAAAAGTCCCTGACCCTTTCCAAAATACGCACGGGGTGAAAACGCAGAGATGTGAACCTGCCCCATAGGAAATCAGGTTAAATGGACTATAGTGCGTTTCTGAAAAATGCGGAAAACGCTTAGGTGTGAACCTGGGGTAAGGGTAGATTTAGACATGCATCTAAATCTCCCTTGCCTCTGATGCCTGGTCCGCATCCGGATCGCGCTCCAGAGGCTACTGGCAGGTGCTGGGGAAGGACCCCCTTTTTGTCAATGTACCTAAACCCTAACAATCACGTCTCTTTTTTGGTTCGTTTTGGTCTATTAAATATACCAATGAAAGTGTTTTCTTTTCTCTGTTTGAGAAGTTAAACCTATTGATCCTCTCAGAAATCTTGTGAGCCAATAATTTCCTGCACTCTCTGCCTGTGCTGACTGTTATCAATTACATTGTTCTCAGCTATCTCAGAACTACATGGTGCTACAGAACCAAGCCCCTCTATGTTATATAGAAGCAGCAAGGGTGAGATTTTGTAGTCCTATTTTGTTTCTGCTGTCCTAATACAGAAGAGCAAGTGAGGATTGTCATCCTAGGACAGGAAGTGTGTTACAAGTCGGATTGCTGAAAATAAAAGAAGAAATGCGTAAAAAAAGGAACGCAAATGCAGCCAACATTTCTAAGGCTGGTACACTGCGATATACAAAAAAAATTGCATATGGGTTTAGATTTTAAAACAATTATTCGTGCACTTTAACCACTTCCTGGCCTCCCCCAATATACCATGGACAGGCAGCCACTGTAGGCAAAGCAACTTACCCGTACGTCGTTGCCTATTTCCGGGTTTAGGGCATGATTGGACACAGTGGAATCTGTCAGCAAGTCTCAGCCAATGGTTCACAGCTGGGACCTGCTGATCGGCTGTGTGCAATCACAGCCCAGAGCTCTGTGCTGACAATCAACACAGGACTCTGTACAGAGGGAACAACCTTTCTCTTTCTCATCCCAGGGAGGAGAAACTTAGAGATCTGTTAGTAAAAGCAGCACACTTATTACGAATAGTTAGGCACACATTTAACCACTTGCTCACCCTAGGTGTTAACCCCTTCCCAGCCAGTGTCACTAATACAATAACAGTATATAATAATATCACGGATCACTGTATTAATGTCACTGGTGCTGTCATTGGCAGTTAGTCAGTCGCCCCCCCCCCCCCCCCCCCCCCGGCGTCAGTTAGTGTCAGATTGCCCGCTGCACTATCGCAGTCCCGTTATAAGTTGCTGATCACTGCCATTAGTAGTATAAAATAAATGAAAAAATACAAATTCCAGTATACACGTTCTGCCATAGTTTACAGTAGGCACTATAACTTTCACACAAACCAATCAGTATACACTTATTGGGCTTTTTTTTTCAGCAAGAGACGTGTAGCAGAATACATTTTGGCCAAAATTTATTAAGAAATTTGATCATTTACATTTTTTTATTGGATATGTTATATAGCAGAAAGTATAAAATATAGTTTTTAGTTTAGTATTTCAGTCTTTTTTCGTTAATATCACAAAGAATAAAAAACCCAGTGGTGATCCACTAAAAGAAAGCTCTATTTATGTGAAAAAAATGATAAAGATTTTGTTTGGGTAAAGCGTTACATGTCAGCACAATAATTTTATTTATTTCAGGTACTTATATAACACCATCAATTTACACAGCGCTTTACATTTATTATACATTTACATCAGTCCCTAACCCTCAAGGGGCATACAATCTAATGCCTCTAACTCACATTCATACATACACATACTAGTGTCAATTTAGACAGGAGCCAACTAACCTACCAGCATGTCTTTGGAGTGTGGGAGGAAACCAACGCAGGCACAGGGAGAACATGCAAGTAGTGCCGTGGCTGGGATTTGAACCAATGACCTTAGTGCTGCCAGGCGGAAGTACTAACCACTTAGCCACTGTGCTACCAATTGCCAGTTAAAGTAGCACAGTTGTAAATAGCAAAAAATGGTCTGGTCTTGAAGGGGATAAAATCTTCTGGAGCAGAAGACTAACTCCTATTTCAGACCCATTGGGGTTTATTTACTAAAGCTGGAGAGTCCAAAATCAGACTCCCTTCTGCATAGAAACCAATCAGCTTCCAGGTTTCATTGCCAAAGCTTCATTGAACAAGCTGAGGTTAGAAGCTGATTGGTTTCTATGCAGAAGGAAGTCTGATTTTGGACTCTCCGGCTTTAGTAAATAAACCCCAATATGTCTCGTCTCCCCCCTCCTTCCCCAACCCTGCAGGCTCCCTTGCATGATATATATATATATATATATATATATATATATAAAAAGAGTACTGCTTAAATCATTAAATTGTGACCTTCCTGAAGACATCTGGAAAAAGAAAGTATATATATATATATATATATATAGTATATATATATATATATATATATATATATATATACTTTCTTTTTCCAGATGTCTTCAGGAAGGTCACATGATTTAAGGAGTACTCTTCACTTCTTCTCCAATGGTGGGCAGTCATTGATGATGCAGAAGGTCATCACATCAGCACTGCTCTCTGTATCGTCATACAGAGAGTGCAGAGCATTCTGGTGTCCCCTCAGTGGAGGGCCCATAATGCCCCCCTGCACTCACAGGATGTCCTCAGTATTGTTTTATCTGAAAGACTGAGGACATGGTGTGGTAGGAAGGAATTACTGTGGGGGCAGCTCCGGAGAGAAGTTGAATATTGCAGCTGGAGCTGAGGGTGAGGGGTCATTTAAGAAAAGTTGGCTTTTGAGTATTATTTTTATTTTTTATCTGTCTTGCACATTGTGTTCTGAGATAGTTTGTATTCCCCAGTTCGACACTGCAATGTCTACAACGTGTGTTGTACAATGAAGTAAAATGCTAACAGTACATAAATAAAAGGAAACCCCCCCAAAAAAGAGAAAGATATTATTAGAAAATGTCCCAGTAAAACATCTGGAATGGCCAATCATGTTCACACACTGGATGATTTTCTGGAAAAACTCTGAGACCTCCTGCAGGCAGCATAATAATCAGAAACAGGCCGACAGTACGGTCTAATTAAAGCCATCGATCAGATTTTGGGGATCAAGGTGCTTTAAGATCAAAGTGCCTTGTTACTGATTGTTGAGAAAACATCTTTCCGGGAATAAGAGAGTATATGAAAACCGGGCTCATTTGCAGACGCGTTACAATAAATAAGATTTTAGCAATGAACCGACAAAATAAAAACAGGTACATAAATCTGAAATGGGTTTTTTTCTGCGTATGTGCACTTATAATTTTTTAACTTACTTATGAATTTCTCCTATCCCCCCCTTGTTATCTTTTTCCTTTAAAGAGACCCTGGCACTGAACAATACAGAAAGTACTTTAATTGTTTTCTTGCTGCGTTTTTTCCTTACGAAAATTATTTTTTATACACTTGCAATGTGCTTTTAAGCTTGCTGGAAAAATTGACTACTCTAGGAATATTCAATGCCTAGCAAAGCCCCCTCCTTCCTTGCACACCCTAGCCCTGTCTTCTTTTGAGAATATCTACTGTCTGTGCTGGTCCAGCTGCTCCATTCCATTTCTCACCTCCCTACATAACCGTTTATGGACCTGCCATGGGAATATTAAAATGTCACTTGAGGGACCGCTCTTGATCTGCTGGGGCTGCTAACAGTAGATCCAAGATGGTGGCACCTCAGGGCTTGTGAATATCTACACAAGGAAGGCTCTACAGATACATAACATGCATAAAATATGTTAAATGCACATATAATTCTAAAGGAAGATTTTTGTTAACGTTAATTGCCTTACAACAGGGTCTCTTCAACAGATCAGTCCATGATATTTCAGTTTCTGGTTAATGCTTGTGAGGCAAACTGGCTCACAGTTTTCTTTATCTCCTGGGGACTCTTTTGCATTCAGTTCTTGGGTCTGCACACCTGCTGTAGCCATCAAAAGTGGTCCCTGCTCCCCCGTTGACCTTTTTGTGTTTATAGAATGTGATCAAACAAGAAAAGGTAGGCAGGAACACTCAAGAGATCAGGAATTAAAGCAGGGAGAGCCCACTGTCGGAGTATCCAGGATATATATCTGTAAGGCTTCTCATTTGTCCAGGTCATAGTATGTCTAGTAATAGTCACATTCTTGGATAAGTCTTGAAACATCTTGATCATTACAAAACAAGTCCCGTTGAATAGGGTCAGTGATGAACTCAAGTTTGGGCTTGGGTTCAGTCTGAACCCAGAAGTTAGCTGTCATTGTTGTGCAAATGATCTGATGGTGGAAGATTCCACACCCTGCAGCTGATGTGCCCAACAAGGCAGGGAAACCCCTTAGATTATTGACTTAATATGAGCACCTGCTGTGGCCATCATAAGTCATTCCTGCTTCCCATTGAACTATTTTTTTATTTATAAAGGGTGTTGGAATAAGAAACGGTAGGCAGGAACACCCAGGAGATCAGGAATTATAGCAGGGAGATCCCACTGTTGGAGTATCCAGGATTTACAAAAAAGGGAAATAATACCGGGCTGCGTCACAGATTACCACCTGGGGTCTTTAACTATAATAGGGAAGCAGCTATCTTTTTTGGTAGTGTACTAGACAATGTGCATAAAATATACAAAACAGCGCTAACCTACCCCCAACACAATCAATGCTGTGAAACACAAAAATCACACTATATATATATATATATATATATATATATATATATATATATACTGTGCTGTTTACACCATAAAGGGCAGTTATGCAATACATTACTACTATTATAACTCAAACTATATAACTTAAACCCCTCTTATATGATCACTACTACAAATAAGTGTGAAAAATGTTCAGCAAACAAGTGCGTAAAATATGCAAAATATTAAACAAAAGTGCTGCTGTGCAATAAATAATCAAATCATATAATACACATAACTGCTCCTACAAATTAATGTGAAAAAAGAATGTCCACTGTAAATAACAAAATTTGTGTGTCTTATCATGCCCCACCAAAAAAAGATTGTGTGTTTTTCCACCTCCGGGTAAATTAGATGAACTCACCAGAGCTCCAGGCTGGTAATATTATAAACCAGCTGTGAGCGCGTGAACTCTGAGAGTAGGAACCTGCAGCCAGAAATCGCATCTCCTCTCAGGAACCCTTCTCAGGAACCCGCAGCCAAGAAGCACTCCCAAGACATCAGGAATTATAGCGTGGGGATCCCACTGCTGGAGTAGCCAGGATTTATATCTGTAAAGGTTCTCATTTATCCAGGTCATGATATGTCTAGTAATAGTCACATTCTTGAATATGTCATGAAACATCTTAAACATTAAAAAACAAGTCCCATTGATTATCTACTAGGGATGAACTTATATCGTTTTTATTGGCGAGTACGAGTACCAATACTTTTGGTCAAGTACTTGCCGATACCGAGTTAATGGACGCAAATTGCACCGCAAAGAATAGCATAAGATTTGAACAGGTATGTGATTCCTGTCCAAATTGCATGCGGTTTCCCCAGTGCTCCTGTGTGAACCCAGGCTTGTCATAGCTCACGTTCATACAGGAGCAGTGCGGGCATCCTCCCTGCAGGCATCCCATGCTCAGTGTCAGTGGTAGGAGAGGAGAGAAAGCAAGGAGGATTTGAAATCCCTGCCGATTTCTTTCCTCTCCTTGCAGGTTTGACAGTTCAGGCTAGATGGCATCTGATTGGTCAGCTGCTGATGAGCTTAAGTTCAGGCTTGGGTTCAGTCTGAACCTAGAAATTGGATGTCATTGCTGGACAAATGATCAGATGTGGGAGATTCCCCATCCTGCAGTTGATGTACCCAGGGGCGGACTGACAACTCATGGGGCCCCCAGGCAATAGGGGATCATGTGCCCAAATCCAAAAATGCCTATGAAAAAGGTACCAGGGGCATCTCATGGGGCCCCCTACTGACCCCGGGCCCTCGGGCAGTGCCCGAGTTTCCAAATGGTCAGTCCGCCCCTGGATGTACCCAACAAGGAAGGGAACCTCTTTACATCATTGACTTAATATACACACCTGCATTGTCCACCATACCTGGTTCCTGCTCTCCAGTTTTACTTTTTGTATTTATAGAAGGTGTTGGTGTAAGAAAAAGTAGGCAGGAATACACAAGTTATCAGGAATTATAGCAGGGAGATCCTCTGTTGGAGTATCCAGGATTTATATCTGTAATGGTTCTCCTGTATCCAGGTCATGGTACTTCTAGTAATAGTTACATTCTTTATTCATATCATTGACTTATTATGAGCACATGGCCATATTAAGTCAATGTTATTGACCTAGTATGGCCATGTGGCCATATTAGGTCAACAAAGTCATGAGCATCCCCATTCCTTTGTATAAGTGCAGCAACCATCCACAGTTCATTGGCCCAACTATGGTGTCCATTTATGAACCAGCGGTAATAGATCGCTGCTCAGTTCTCCGGCATTCTTGGAGAACACAGTTCTCCTGTGAATGCAGTTTATGAAGCAGTTCTCCAAACGAAGGGAGAACGATCTCCAAACGCTGGAGAACGGTCTACAAACTCTGGAAAACGGCTGATTTTACTATAATCTCGCGAGATTACAGTAAAAGATCAGTTTACTAAGCAGAGGTAAATTATCTCTGCTAAGTTTGCGGTCCCTCTGATTCTCCAGCTCTGGGCTGGAGAATCTGGAGGGAGAACACAGATCTCCAGAGAAGGGCTAACATGATCTCCTGAGTGTCATAAACTGTGAATGACCAGAGAATAGCTGAGATCCGTTGAATCGCAGCTATTCTCTGTGTCATAAAAGGACACCTATGTCCCAACGATGACAATCAACCTCCATGTTTGGACCAAAGATAAGGTCATCCCTATCCAGTATATACCGGATACAAGGGTCTGATTCAGCACCTTGGACCCCAGCTATGACTTCACTTTTGTTTGGCCTGATTTCTACCTGATGCAATATTCAGTTGCTAGTTCTGTCCCTATTATAATCTGCCATTGATATGAAGTCATAGTGCACAACTAGAATTGGTTGGCATGAACAACGACAGAAGGTAAAAGATTACTTTGGAAGCTCTGTCCCAAAGCTTACCCCTGCTCTGGTATCCAGGAGGTCAGCCTAAGAATCTGCTGGGGGGCAGGAAATTAAACAAGAAATAAAGAGATAGAAAAACAGTTGTTTTGTTTCAGGATGGCTTGGTGTGAAGTCTACCTCATTAGCATTTATAATGAAAAGAGGTCTCCAGCCTCCCCTCCCAGCAGGAGTCCACACACACACAAACCTTCCCTAGAAAGTTGCAGCTTGACATTCCTACAGCCCTAATCCCAAACCTCCCACAGGTAAGATTGTAATGTAAAGGACCTGTGTCAATGGAACGATTCCATTCTTTAAATACAGTGTCCTTAAGCTATTATTTAATGAAATCTTCCAACAGAATGGAGAGGCTTAAGCTGTATTTGCCTTGTGCTGGAGGTAATAATCCCCTGCTAATAATTTCTGAAATGAAATCAGGAGAGTGTAAATAGTGTTTGCTTGGAAACAAAGGACAGATATTGCTCTATGCAAATCCTTAAATTATTAGTCTAGCTAAGACTCAACACAGACCCTTATAATTATGCAGTAGGCGTAGAGTGCAGCTGTAACTAGTTGCTTTTTTTTCTTCTTTTTTTACTGTACTTTATTTTAAGAAATTTCAATCTGAAAAATAAAACACTGTAATTGTTACACCAAATAATGTACTTTTATTAACCTATGAGAAACACGTTCTTACAATTTTTTTTACTGTACTTTATTTTAAGCCATTTCTATCTGAAACATAAAACACTGTAATTGTTATACCAAATAATGTACTTTTATTAACCTATGAGAACATGTGCTTACAAAATCATTGTAAAGGGAAACCAATTTTTTAAATAATTTTATATACCATTTGTGTAACAACACACTACGGGTTGGTTTACTTAAATTGAAGAGCACAAAAATGTGGTGCAGCTCTGTATTAAAACCAATCAGCTTCCAATTTAGTTTTTTTCTTTGTCAAAGCCTAATTGAACAATTTGAAGCGAGAAACTGATTCTCTACCTTGCACAGCTGCACCAGATTTTGCACTCTCCAGTTTTAGTAAATCAACCCCATTGTTTTTCATTAGGGTATAAATGAAACATTTGTATGGAGTAGGGATGAGCTTCAGGTTTGGGTTGAACATGAGTTCAGTATGAACCCAGCCAGTTCACTTCTGGCAAATGACTGGAAAAACACGCCGTACTTGACCAGTTCACTCTTCAGAACCACCAGAAACAAACATCAGTCAGGGATCTGTCATTAATGGCCCATCCTCCACTGGCTGGTTTTTAAACCAATCTGAAGAGGATCCAGGGTGACTTCATTGACCAAATATGGCCAGGATCAACTTTGTTCATTGACATCATCCAGGATTCCCAACCAGCTTGTAGACATACAGCAGCCAGCTCAGAATCTGTAATTTTGCAGCAATGGGACTATTGTGGCAAAATGATAAACCCCCAACTGATGCAGAAGTACAATGGGAGGGCTTCATTGGGCTACAGGTCATAGTGATTGTGGATCGCCTTGACTGGTGAGGATCTACATCACTGAATAACGACTGACTGTGGATTTACATTAGGGGGCAATGTTAATTGTTTTAATTTTTTTGTTAAAAAAGGACTTTTTCATGGTGTGGGTGTTTTTATTTACTTTCTAAATTTTTTCGAGGATGAGTAGCAAGGGGTACTATGCACCCTGTACGCCTTCCCCTGAGGGGGCACCCTTATTTTGAAGGAGGCTTTCAGATTCCAATATGACCCCCCTCCCTAAATAATCACTTACCTTTAGGGATCATGATATGGGACTGAAAAAAAATGAGGACAAGGTGCCTTGCAAGGCAGAGACTAATACCAGCTATTTTATTTTAGTGGACAAAGTAGGAAAGTGTCAATTTCTTCTGTATGAGATATAAGTTTTCCTCACTTAGGGTCCCTGGATGGGGGGAGTGCAAGTGTCATCAAGACAGGAGACCAACATCAATTAAACGCTGTCAGGTGTTCTAGCACTTCTTCACTCTAATAAAAATGTGTTTCTGTTTATGTAATAGGTAGAGTCTGATTGAAGCTAATCAAACGAGACCTGTGCTGAGAGAATTACAGAGGGTGCCATAGCTAGCCTCCTTCTATGAATACTAGTTCTGGGGTGTCTCTGGTTGTGGTATAGTGGCTGTAGTAAATGTTATATTTGCTTTTCTCAGCAACTTTTACTGATTAAAGCAGTCTTTCTCAACCAGGGATCCATAAAAGCCCTAATGCAGGCCATAAACGGGTCATTTATCGGCCGCATTTTTGTATGCACGAAAAATTGGCCAATATTCACGCCGTTAGTGGGGCCAGCCCATCGGCTGTTTTTCGTGGATCTTCTCGTTTAGTTTTATCGGTCATGCTGGAAAATCTGCAAAAAACGGCCGTTTTTCGTGGACATTGGTGGCAGCATCGGCAACGGGGCCGACCGATTTTTCATTTATCGGCCGAAAATTCGCTCGATAAATGGCCCATCTATGGCCTGCCTAAGTGTCTTCCAGAGGTTGCTAGGGGTTCCTTGAGTAATGATCAACGTCTGCCTCTCAAATGAGTGACCAATGACAGCGATAGTCTATTTAGCTATCTGTAAAAAGCATTACTCCCAATGACCACAAATGTAATGTTCTGCAAACTATAGATAAAATAATTATTAGCAGGGTTCCCTGAGTCCAGAAAGTTATTTACCCCCCCCATGGTAAAAAGGTTGACAAACGTTGGTTTAACGTGAAATAAATGCATTGCATCAAACAAGCACATATCTTCAAATAAGAGCATGATACTTACTTACTTACCTTCCCACTGTCCATGGTGGTAATTGCCTCTCCATTACCGAGAAATCACCACCATAGTCAGCTGGGAGACCAACACTTCCAGAAGTTTCAAGCAAATACCCCCTAAGTTCCTCCTGTTACTTTTCTCATTCAATGCAGAGTGACTAGGCCTTGTGATAGCCTCCCAATCCACTCAGGCAAGATCCCTCTACTGACTAATCTACAGATCTTCATATTTATAGCAATACAAAAGGCAAACACTGCAATAATAACTAAACATACATGCTCCATGAAAATACACTATACCTTCCCTTTTAAGCAGATGTGTCCCATTCTAATCTGGAGAAGTAAAAGGCTCCTACATACAGGGCAGTACTAGTTTAATAGTGAAAAGTATTACCATGTGACTATGTAAAAACAGAGACATATAAAGTATGTATAATCACATGACATGTAGTAATTCTATGTTTGGAAGAGTGCCATGCATTACCCTGTCCTTTGTGTTCTTACAGCTAATGGAATCTTGCCGACTTTTACACCTAGTTACCAATCCCCTGCTTGTTTTATTTCTCATTTTACAACTCAAGAGTAAATAACAGCTATTCATTAAGCCTACCCAGTCATAAAATAAGATTAATTTAAAGCAATAAACCCGCCTCAGATTGGTTTATCTCCACGGTGCAACCTTCCCAGGAGTAAGGTCAGCTACAGACCTGACATGATCTTCAACCTGACAAGAGCCAACGATCCTCGGTGTGATGGAGAGGTGGTTTTGTCTGTGGGCATTTTGGCATCTCTTGGTCACACAATCATCTGCACTGGGTTTTTTTGGGAGATCACTGTTGTTCTACCAAGATAATACTGGCTAAAGTGTATCTAAACTTAAAGCCAAAAATGTTTTATATTGTAGCTTATTAGTCCTTAACACAGTGGTTCTCAACCTGTGGGTCACGACCCCTTTGGGGGTTGAACGACCCTTTCACAGGGGTCCCCTAAGACCATCAGAAAACACATATTTCCGATGTGTAAAGAGCAGCTACTGTGTAGAAAGCAGCTACTCTGTTAAAAGCAGCAACTGTGTTGATAGCAGCAGTATTGGAGGTAAAACGACACTCATGAATTATAATTACTGGGTAAATAATTTTATGGTTGGGGGTCACCACAACATGAGGAACTGTATTAAAGGGTCACGGCATTAGGAAGGTTGAGAACCACTGCCTTAACAGATGTGGTGGTTACATTAGCCTCCTTTTTTCAAACATTTTTCCTTTATTCTCACTTGGTAATACTGCAAATAACATGCTTCCTGATTCAAAGCGATTACTCTCATTCCTTCACTGTATCTATGGAGGAAGCAGGGGCGGACTGACAACTCATGGGGCCCCCGGGCAATAGGGAATCATGGGGCCCTTGTGTCCTTGTCCACACTCAAAGCACATCCAAAAAAGCCTATAAAAAGGTACAAGGGGCATTTCATGGGGCACCCTACTGACCCCGGGCCCGCAGGCAGTGCCCGAGTGCTCAAATGGTCAGTCCGCCCCTGGGAGGAAGCCTTGGCTATCACACCAGCTGGACTTTAAACATTTCTGCCTTACATGGAGGTGAAGGTAGTAGCCTCCCTGGCAGTATTCCTGAGTTTAGCTCGGGGTAAAGATTCAGTACCACAAGCGTTAAGCCCGAGTGTAGCATGCGGTGCTGCTCCGGGATCTGTTCTTCTCTTACCTTGTCCTGCGCTCCCGTGATGTCCCTCCTGCAGTGTCCCCTGTAATGTCCACTGGCTGATGCCGGTAACTGTCATCTGGGTTCCGTTCCCTGCGAGCGTCGGGATGTACGAGGCACGGAACGGCAGGAAATTTGAAAATGACAAAAAAACGACTTTCACTAAATACACTAAAATCACATAGTAAAACATTCCTTATCAAACTATTTCACATACATTTTGTCCCGAGTGCTTTGTCCGGCGCCCTGCCTGCATTTTTACTGTTCTTTCTGCCTGGAAACTGAGAAATGTTCATGGCGTCCAAAAAACGTCCCTTTAGGTCAAAACCGGTTTTAGATCAGCTAGAGAACAGCGATAGAAAATTAGAACCACTTGCAGAATTGAGTGATAATGATTCGTGGGGAAATTCGTCATCAGACTCTGAAAACGATTTTGCGACTTTGCTCAGTGATGTGCGAACTTGGCGCTATATTTCAAATTTCAGTGTTTTTGGTTTGATTATATTATTGAATTAAATTTATTATTATTATAATGTTATTTTTTATGATTATTTATTAAATTATAATTTATGATTTCGTGTTTCAAATTTTATCATATCCGGAATGTTTAATAGACTCTTGTTCTGACAGATTTCAGTGACTTATTCCTAAAAATTACAGCCTACAATAAAAAAACTACTTATTTCCATGCAAAAAAATGTACCGCTTTGAGCACAGAAATATGGACATAATCAGACCACTAGGGAGGTTAAGAGTGCCACAGAAAAGTTTTAATTGCTTTTGCTTCCCATTCATCTCATAGGAAGTAACAAGGATATTGCCTTTCTGGTATTTCTGTACTTGCTAAAAACATTCTTAGCCTGAAAAATGAAAACTAATGCAGCCACCACATCTAAAAAAAAATAATTTTTGTTTCGGGGTTTGGATAAACTTTAGGTCAGCATTACATTGGTTAGATATACTGTACATGAAGAGGTGTCTGATCAGTTTATCAATTATGTAAAGGCCCATGTCACATTTGTGATCCTGTCACAGGCAATCATTTGCTACATAAGACAAAGACACCTCTCACCTGTTCGCTCCAGGCCAGCGCAGCTTTGCTCCCTCACTGGTCAAAGCAATGCAGAATCTCTTGCCAGAAAGGGAGCGATGCTTTGCTGCCTGGAAAGCAATGCTGTACAAACAAGTGTGAGGTTTCTCTACCAACTCCAGTAAGTCTGCCCCAGCATCAGTGTGACATAAACCTAAGCCAACGCAAAGTTGCGTGTTTATGTCACAATCATTTTATAGCATTCTACAAAAACGTATGAAGACTATTACTATATCACATCTATAGGTAACCTAAAGAGAAATAAATATTTTTAGTAAATCATTTGAAAATGATCCAAATGTTGAACACTGTTTTCCGTATGTTGTCTAGTTAAAGACCAACCACACAAAACTGATGTCTCAGCTTTTCATGATGGCTGGAGAGAACCTTGCAGAATCAAATGCAACCTTCAATTTTCTCATTGGAAACTCAAGTGGGAAAATATCTTCATCAGAATCTGTGAATATTACTGATGTACAAAGCCATCCACCACACTGCCCCGAACTACATCACTGACCTAATATCCAAGTACCACCCAGCACTCACACTCCGCTCCTCACAAGACCTCCTTCTCTCTAGTTCCCTGGTCTCCTCCCATGCCCACCTCCAGGACTTCTCCAGGGTGTCACCCATCCTCTGGAACTCCCTGCCCCAATCAGATTATCACCTACTCTCCTTTAGGCGCACCCTGAAAACCCACCTCTTCAGGGAAGCCTACCCCACCCCCTGCTAACTTGCCGACCTCCTCCACTCTTCCTACCACTCCATCCCCCACAGCTATCTCCTGCTGTACCACCATCCCCTCCCTCCTAGATTGTAAGCTCGAAAGAGCAGGGCCCTCGATCCCCTCATGTTTTGCATTGTATTGTTATTGTTCTGTCACATGTTCTGTCCCCCTTTGTACAGCGCTGAGCGAACTATCGGCGCTTTATAAATACTGTATAATAATAATAATAATAATAAGTCAAATGATAGTGTTACCTTTTACCAACAGATTTTCCATAACATGGAATCAACAAATAATTGGGTATTCCAGCTGTAGGAAAATCAAACATTAATTACAAATTTATGAGAGATGACAAAGACAAAAACTGCTGTTGGGCCATCTGTCTAGGAAAGTTGCCTGTGATAGAACTAACCCACAATGCCAAGAAGGAGCTAAAATATCAGTTTTGGTTGATGTTGATCAGAATGGTTTTTGAACAGTTCATGATGAAACTCTCTGAAGGTATCTGTGTGAGTACCCCACAGACACCGTAGTTATTACCTACTGAACATGCCTAGAGGACCTCAAGGTATGGTATGGTGGTCACAAGTTTGTAATCACTGAAATTCATTGTGCCAGTTATGAGTGTAAGGGAATTCCCATGAGACGGCTGGCGAATAGAAATGCGCATGCACACAGAAATGCGCGTTTGCGCACATGCACGCGCACACGCATGGGTAAGATTGGCGCCAGACGGACTGTTTAAAGGGTGCCTCTGCCTGTGCTGAGTGCTGACTGGTCTTCAGCTGTTCCCCATGTCCTCCTTGTTCCTGTGTGATTCCCTTGTTGCTGACCTGGCTTGTTCCTGACCTGACTCTTGATTACTCTCCTGCTTGATACTCGTTTCTGACCTCGGCTCTGCTCCTGACTTTGCCTTGCTTATGATTTGGTACCTCGCTGTCCACCCGTTGATGACCCTGGCTTTTCCTATGACATTGCTCCTTTCTCCCATCCCAGCTTCCTGCCTTGTTTGGTACACGCCTGGCGATCTACCATACCAGCTCTGCATATCGCTACTGTTCCTGAATTCATCAGTCTTTTAAGGACTCCAGCTGCAAGTGCTGCAAACAACATCTGCTGGCACTCTTGTCCCCCTGGTCCCTAGACACCCTCTGTTCCACTTCCAGTGGGGTCAGGGATAGTGTCATAAGTGAGGCCAATCTCGTCATTTCAGTCTCCAATCAGGTACATGACATGAGCTTCCGAAACTGGTGCAGCCCAAGTCCCAGTGCAACCAGTCATGTGAACATATGATAACACAGTTCTTAGTTGCTTACAGCTCACAGCATTTCGACCCGTGTAACAAAAAGGGGTTGCAGTGACTTCAGTGGATGGAGCCCTGCAAACCTGCAAACCCACAGTAAAAGGAATAAGGTCCCCAGCACTCCATTGTAGACGAACAATCAACATGTATTTAATTGTGTATCATCACATGGCTCAAACAAAGTCAACGTTTTGGGACTATATTTAAACCTTTTTGTGATAAACTATCTATAAAATAAATAAATATACATATAGATAAATAAAATACATAAATCCTAAAGTGTCCAATTCAACAAAAGTTCCACATGTGTCCAAAAAAATCCAAAGATCCAAATTTCCATCCAGTAAGAAGGATTGACTCCTATTAATCCAATGATACCTCAAAGAAATGAGAAATATACACCATAGTGCATTACCTTTTACATTTTCAAAATAAACCAATATTTTCAAAATATTGAAAATGTAAAAGGTAATGCACTATGGTGTATATTTCTCATTTCTTTGAGGTATCATTGGATTAATAGGAGTCAATCCTTCTTACTGGATGGAAATTTGGATCTTTGGATTTTATTGGACACATGTGGGACTTTTGTTGAATTGGACACTTTAGGATTTATGTATTTTATTTATCTATATGTATATTTATTTATTTTATAGATAGTTTATCACAAAAAGGTTTAAATATAGTAAACTTTCTAGGGAGAAAGTGTGACTTTTTGGTGGGTTCACAGAATAGGAGGTTATTAATTGAACGTTTTGGGACTGCCCAGGATCGCTTCTTCAAGGTGATGCAGTAACCGATCACTGTCTCACCTTGAAAAAGTGACCCTACAGTTGCCCAAAATAAGGGCTTTGTTTGACCCATAGGATGTTACACAAATTAGTTTATATTGAATATTTGTCTACAATAGAGTGTGGTGATCTTCTTCCTTTGGATGTGAACATGTAATGATCCATATAACCATTGTGTACAACACAAAGATTACATGAGCTTGGTCCCTTAATCTGTAGATCTAGCTTCAATCACAGCCACAGTAACTTTGGTACATAACACTATCTGCCTCCACTGTATAGTTTGTGTTTTGTATATTGTCCCCCATCACTCCATGTGTATTCACACCTCACCTGACAATTTTCTTTTATGGTCCTCATTTGCTTAAAACAGCCCCAGGAAGACTTTATTAGCTTTTGAATAATACCAGTTGATAAGAGTATAAGGGACCATGATGTAATGATTGTCTGCCATAATGGAGGTGACTGTCCCCTCCACTGCTCTCTCATAAAGCCCTATGTGTCATGTGTATTAGAAAGGCCAATGGACACTGCCACTATCTATTCACCACAATGAACTTTTTTTTCTTCTTTCAGCTTGGAATTCCCTTAAAACTTTTTATGGCTTTCTCGTGTTGATGCTCTTTTCTTTGAGAACTCTTGGCTGCTATTGTGTTTCTTAATTAGTTGCTAACAGCAGCATAATAGGGCCTTGATGGATAACGATGTCATTAGCACTCACCCCTGCCATCCATGTCTCCAGCAGGGCAAGTGTTGCCCCATGTTGAGTCCATGAGTTGTAGATTTAGTCTAAAGACGACAGATTTATCCTTCCAGACATTTCAGTCTCATTATTTCCTCTTAACATCCAACAAACTCTTTTTTTGTCTTTCTCCGTAGCAGAAAACCATTCATTAAGAGCAACACAAAGTCTTCTATGTTTTTAGCTATTTATGTGAATGGGAAATAATCATATTAATGGAAAATGTCTTATTTTTAATACTACAAATATAATTTTTGTACCATTTGTACTCTATATTGATTTATGTATTTATTACAGGTATTTATATAGCATTGACAATTTACGCAAAGCTTTATACATTGTAAATTCACATCAGTCCCTGCTTTCAAGGAGCTTACAATCTAAATCTTAACTCATATGCACACATACTAGAACCAATACATCTCCCAACATGTGTAAATGTCTATTTGCACAGAGAGCGGGGTTCAGGGGCGAGCACACATTACTGCACTCAGAAAAGGGGAGAAGACAGCAGCGCCAGGGGGCACCAGAGAAGACATGGTAGGTAAGTATAAAATGTTTGTCATTTTAAAAAAATAAAAAACAAAAATTTACAATCATTTTAGGGGCACTTTTACACTAGAGGTTATGGCTGAGCTGTGGGGTCAGCACATGCTGAAGTGCAGAGTCTGCAGAAGTCACCAACTGTCTGCAGAGTCAAAAGCTAAAGACCTCAACGCTTGGTGTGGCCTTCAGATTAGTACAAAAACAGTGCGTAGAGAGCTTGATGGAATGGGTTTCCATGGCCGAGCAGCTGCATCCAAGCCTTACATCACCAAGTGCAATGCAAAGCATTGGATGCAGTGGTGTAAAGCACGCCACCACTGGACTCTAGAGCAGTGGAGACATGTTCTCTGGAGTGATATATCATGCTTCTCTGTCTCTCAATCCAAAGGTTGTGTTTGGGTTTGGAGGTTGCCAGGAGAACTGTACTTGTCTGACTGCATTGTGCCAAGTGTAAAGTTTGGTGGAGGAGGGATTATGGTGTGGGGTTAATTTTCAGTGGTTGGGCTTGGCCCCCTAGTTCCAGTGAAGGGAACTCTTAAGGCATCAGCTTACCAAGACATTTTAGACAATTTCATGCTCCCAATTTTGGGAAGAGTTTGGGGGTGGCCCCTTCCTGTTCCAACAGGACTGTGCACCAGTGCACAAAGCAAGGTCCATAAAGACATGGATGAGCACGTCTGGGGTGGAGGAACTTGACTGTCCTGCACAGAGTCCTGACCTCAACTCAACAGAACACCTTTGGGATGAATTAGAGCGGAGACTGTGATCCAGGCCTTCTCGTCTGACATCAGTGCCTGACTTCACAAATGTTCTTCTGGAAGAATGGTCAAACCTTCCCATAGACACACTCCTAAACCTTGTGGACGGCCTTCCCAGAAGAGTTGAAGCTGTTATAGCTGCAAAGGGCGGGGCCAACTCAATATTGAACCCTACAGACAAGACTGGGAGGCCATTAAAGTTCATGTGCGTGTAAAGGCAGGTGTCTATATTTTTTTTTATTATTATTTTATTATTTTTTTTAATGCTGTTTTAACTTTTCTTTATTACCTTTCTTCACTCTTTTTTGCATCACAGAACTGCTCATCCCCTGCAGCCTCTTTCAGCTGCTTCCTGTCAACATGCTTTCACTCCAGCGGCCACTGGTGAATAGCTGCTGCAAGAAAATCAAAGGCAGGATAAGCCCTTTAGCGATTTCATTGTTTACAAACAATTTCATATCTTCATCCATTTATCTATATTATTGTATGCAAAAAACTTCTAAGGACAGATCTTGAAAACCTAAGGCTGACAAAGGAACTGTAAAATGTTAACGGATCATGGACGATCATCTTCTGAGATCAATGGCTGGAACTATACGCAGTTTGCCTCGATAGATTTTTGCACAGATATAAAATGTCCATGCACATGTCCAACATCTGTATGACTGCAATAATAAAGACCCGAAATAATCCACCTTCCTAACACCTCCCTGATTACAATGACGGTGCAGAGGTTCTATACGCTGATTTCACCATTTATGAACTTTTTCTTTCTAGTTCCCTCTTCTGTTATCATCAAAAATGGTAAATATTAAAAAAAAATATTTAAGTACAAGCGATTCATCATCCAATAAAATATAAAACAATGCAATGCATGTGGTATTGTTTTGCGACCAATTAAAAGTATTATTCAAGAAATGATCTATCAGTTATAAATATATACAATGTATGAAAAATACCTGAATTACATCCAGTTCTCCTGACGCATGCAGATACTTATCTGATCAATCAGAGGCTTTTGACAAAATGAATAATGATCGATTGATCAATAAAGGTGGACACACATGTACTCAATCGCTGAAACTATAGATGGCGATAAACTTATCAATTTTGATTGATCTAGTTGATCAAATTGAATGAGAATCACAATCACAAATCACAGATCCTTCCTTTCTTTGGTTTAGTAAGTTTTTGATTGATTTTAATGCTTTTAAATAACTGTGCAGTCAGACAACTGATCATAATACAGATCAATAAAATGATTCATTTCGATAGATAATATAAGATATCCTATGTGTTGCATTATTCGCTATTTTAATTGATGATGAATCAGTTGTAACTAGATCAATCACAAATCAATATGTATATGGACACTTTTAACCAATCGAGCGGAGGTTCTTTGGTTTGTGACTTGATCATTTTAGTTGCATTGTATGATGGATTGTATGATCATATCGGTATGTGTGTGGCCACCTTTAATTGATTGGATGGGGGATAATTTTTTTTTGCGATTTTTATTCAATTGTATTGATTAACAGATTTTATGATCATATTGATATGTATATACCTTTAATCAGTCGGATGAGGCATCTTGTGTCTGTGATTATTATTTAATTTGAACAGTTTAACTGCATTGTTTAATGGATTGTATGATCGTATTGATACATATGTGGCCAGGGGCGGACTGACAACTCATGGGACCCCCGGGCAATAGGGGATCATGGGGCCCCTGTGTCCTCGCCCAAACTCAAAAAAGCCTATGAAAAAGGTACCAGGGGCATCTCATGGGGCCCCCTACTGACCCCGGGCCCTCAGGCAGTGCCCGAGTTTCCAAACGGTCAGTCCGCCCCTGTATGTGGCCACCTTTTGTATACAATTTTTATTTTTTATTTAATATGAATAATTCAATTGCATTGATTAATGGATTGTATGATCATATTGATACGTACATACATTTAATCAATCGATTGTGGAATTTTCAGTTTGTGATTATTCCTTAATTTGATAAGTTTACTTGCATTGGTTAATGGATTGTATGATCATATTGATACACATGTGACCACCATCAATCGATCAGATGGGAGATCTTATATTTGTCAGTTTCAATTTAATTTGATTTAAATTTTCAATTTAGCTGCATTGATTAATGGATTGTATGCTCATATTGATATGAAAGTACCTTTAATCAATCAAATGCAGGATCTTCAGTTTGTGATTATTAATTAATTCAATTCTTCTAATTGCAATGATTGATGGATCATACTGATACATATGTGGCCACCTTTATTCAGTTGGATGGGAGATCTTTTTTTTTCAGTTTTAATTGAATTTGATTAATGTAGTTACATTGATTAATGGATCGTATGACCATATTGATACAATAACTTTAATAATTTGAATGCTGGAACTTCAGTTAGCGATTGTTATTTAATGTGAACAGTTTAATTGTATTGGTTAATGGATTGAATGATCATATCACTATGTTTGTATCTTTAATTGATCAGATGAGGGATCTTAAGTTTGTGATTATTATTTAAATTGAACAGTTCTTTTGCATTGATTAATGGATTGTATGATCATATTGATACATACGCAGGGGTGGACTGACCATTCGGGCACTCGGGCACTGCCCGAGGGCCCAGGGTCAGTAGGAGGCCCCATGAGATGCTACTGGTACCATTTATAGGCTCTTTTGGGTGTGATTTGAGTGTGGGCAAGGACACAGGGGCCCCATGATCCCCTATTGCCCAGGGGCCCCATGAGTTGTCAGTCCGCCCCTGTACATACGTGGCCACCTTTAATTGATCGGATGGGAGATCTTTAGTTTGCAATTTTTATTTAATTTGATCGGTTTTGTTGCATTGAATGATAGCTTGGATGATATTATTGATACTTATGTGGCCACCTTTACCGTGTGGCAGCACCAACACCCCTCTGCTTTCCAGTGAGTCCTTCCTTTGTGTCCAGTTTGTTTATCAGAAGACAGTAAAGAGATAAAAGGTTGAATAGATTGCAGTGTAATGACATCAGATAATCATCCCCCACCCCCAAAGGTCCCTAATCTTGTCTAAACACTCCCCCTGCCCATCCTGTTTATTCATCAAATACACAGAGATTCCCAACTCTACATGTCACCAGCATTGTTTATCTGCCTAATTATTTATTGCATGGCAATATTTCTGATGTTTTATGGCAATATATTTTGGACATTTGATAATGTCTAATGAGGAAAATGCTGACTGCAAATCATTAACATGAAAAAAAAGACTTAACACGTCCTTTCTCATAAACAGCATCAAAAAGGCTGGAGGTAAAGTAGATCCATTGAATTTCCTAGAAGTTCTGCAAATCTGCCACATTTTCCATTTGTATATCAATAAAATACTTGCTTATCTCCTGCAGCCTCTTTGCAGCCACTTCATACTGACATGCTCTCTAGTGATGGGTGCCTGGCATTTCTCAAGTTGGGCTGGGATGGTAATATGTTGAAACAGCCACTTGTAGTCTCTAATGGAAGCCCATGTAGCAGGGTGACAACTGCAGGAGCACAACTGGGAGACAGGGACAGAGTGTTGTCACCCAATAAAAGGAACAAGGATCTCCAAGCTTTGTTCACACCAGCGTGTGGTCGGAAGGTACGCAAAATTGAGCTCCTTCCCGCACAAAAACACACTGCTACTTTGAAGACGCACGGCTGTGCCAATAATTATTATTGGAACCCCTATGCGTCTTGCAAACGTGTACATGTTTGCATGTGCCAAAACACATGGTAGCACAATACTATGCATTTTGGTGTGGCTCCATGTTTAAAATGGTGTAGTCTATTGAAATTAAGACTGCCTAAAACACGATGCAGAGGAATGTGAGGATTTGGGCAAAAATAGGCACTTTAAGGGTCTGTTCACACAATATGCGTTGAACTGTGACTATGTCTACCACAGTCCCAGCACATAGACAAGGCCACTTATTTTGAGTTCTATGCGTTCAGTTCAGCGTGTTGGGATCCAGTACACCACAAAATAAATGCGGCATTTCAATAAAATTGAAAAAAAAAAGGAAAAGTTTGTGATGCGTCAATTATGATGCAAATACACCGCTCCAGGATGATGTAATGCAGCCGCTGATGTGAATGAGCCCCAACAATGAGCTTTGATATTACAATAACATGCTAATACTTACATGAGATTTGTTTTTTCCAAGTGTATCTGTTCTTATCTGTTAATATCCGATACGTCCCCTATCTGGGGACCATACTGTACATTACATGAGATTTTAATTACTAGGTTTACATATACTACCTATCGTTTTTATTTCTATCATTACTTTAAATACTTGTACCTTCATGCGAGAGAGTTAGTATAGTATAAGAGTTTTATTGTATCTGAAAAGAAGATTACCGTATATTTATAATATTATAGAATTATAATTGTAGTAATAACCATTTATTACAGCCATAATTGGTGTTGCAAGCAAATCATCTCCCTCTTGTGGCCATTTGTTTCTCAGGCAGTGCAGTCAGCATCCCCAAAGAAGAAAGGTTGTTATTATTAGGCTAGGGTGCCTATAGACATATGAGGACTGCAGTCCAATCTGACAAACATTATTCATTATTCAAACATTACTTCAGACACCTTCTGAGTAAAAACTGATTATCATGATTGGATCTTTCAAGCTGATCAACTATTGTTCTCCAAGATAAGGATGAAGTTAGTAGTGTCATTAATAATCACCCTTGGTTAATGTAAACACAGCAATAATTATTCCATTCTAAAGAATAATTTCTCAGTGATCAAATCTCCCAATCACCATCTGATGTCTGTGGGACCCTTTAGCCTTAGAAATCTGTTGTTTTCAATTAGTCTAAAGCTGGCTGTACACTTTACAATATATTGTGCCATCTCTGTACAAACTCTTTAAAAATCACATAATAATGTAATAATAATAATATGTGGGCATGCCTAAACAATCTATACAATCAGTTGTAATGTCTGTGGCAGAGAGATGGACGTCATCTGTAATGAACAAACACAGCTGTCTGTACTTACCTAGTCACAAACTCTGCATTAAAATATCTTTTATTTACAGACAATCTAATGGTTTATCACGCACTCATCACATTCACGTGTATGGAAAATTCTGCATACAATAATATGACTGGATATACTACACTGACTACATTTTTACACACACACACACACACACACACACACACACACACACACACACACACACACACACACACACACACACACACACACACACACACACACACACACACACACACACACCTCCGTTTTTACCATTAAAACGCATAATCTGATCCTTCAAAATACAATAAAATTCATATGAATGTGATCAGCAAACCATAACCAAATGTTTATATATACAGGAATGTGAGAATAAATATATATATACATATACACATATGCTATATACTGCTATATACATATTTTATATATATATATATATATATATATAATAAGTATCTAAATTTAAAAAAAATTATATATATATATAAAATACATTTTATATATATATATATAAAATGTATTTTATATATATATATATATATATATATATATTTATTTAGATACTTATATATATATATATTATATATAATAAGTATCTAAATAATATATATATAAAATAAGTATATATATATATATATATATATATATATAAAATACATTTTTTTAAATATATATATATATATATATATAAAATGTATTTTATATATATATATATATATATATATTTATTTATTTAGATACTTATTTTATATATATATATATATATATATATATATATATATATAAAATATGTATATAGTAGCATATAGCATATGTGTATATTTATTCTCACATTCCTTTATATATAAACATTTGGTTATGATTTGCTGATCACATTCATATGAATTTTATTATATTTTGAAGGATCAGATTATGCGTTTTAATGGTAAAAACGGAGATATGCACATATATATATATATATATATATATATATATATATATATATATAGGGACTGATGTGAATGCATTATATTCATAATATGCAATAATGTAAAGCTTTGTGTAAATTGACAGCGCTATATAAGTACCTGAAATAAATGAATAAGTAAATAAATATATTATATATCATTCTACCCCCTTCTTATTAGATTGTAAGCTCTCATGCGCGGGGCCCTCCTAACCTTCTTGTGTTCTATTGTATTGTAATTGTATTGTTTCCCTTTAAAATGTAAAGTGCTGTACAAATGGTTGGCGCTATATAAATTCTGTATAATAAAAATAATCAACTCAGACGAAGGTTCTGCTGCTTGTCTATGCTCAGCAAAGGCTGCCGTACTAGGATGAAGGGCTAACTTGATTGTGCGCAGATACAGGGCGGAGTATTGATGAGCTTTGTAGAGGAATTGGCAAGCAATTGGCTCCTTCTTCTGCAGGGTGCTGGTCACATTGCACTATAGCAGCCAAGGGCCCGCAGACACCTCACTTGTCCATATGTGCCTGTGCAGAGACTGCTTTACTAGGAGTTAAACTGCTGGGGGCACCCGTTCCTCTCTGAACGCTTGTGCTGTGTTTACAGGCAGGGTTCAGTCTCCAGCGTGGATCAAGAAGGACTGCAAGTAGCCCAGTCTCAGCTCATCCCTAACTCTACAAGATCTGGAGACACAAGGAGATGCAATGCCCCCAATATACAATGCATGCCTCCTGCAGAAGGGGAAGTGTTGTATCCCACTATGAATGACTGATGCTGTCACTCAGCAAGAGGCTGGACTTAAAGAGAACCCTTTCTAAACACGCCTCCCCCCTCTCCTCATTCCTGCTCTGACAGTCCTGCAGCCAACATCTACAGTGAGAAGAGGCTGAAGAGAGGTGAAAGCACCAAACTGCTGCTTGCAGTGAAGCAACAGGACGAAGTGGATGCCAAGAATCGAGCGGACGGACGACGGTTTTGCCGAAGTGACACAGTACGTCCCCTTTAAAGTCACAGAGGCAAGTGTCAGCGCAGCCTTCCTTATATGGGGGGTGTCCAGCGGTGCCAGGAATTAGGAATACAATGTGAAAAAAGTCTTCTACAGATCTCATCTTTCCACCCGAACGCAAGATCCACAGGCTGGAGCCCTGGACACAACCTGAGAATGAGGCGCAGGAAAATCGCAGTGGTTGCTGGTTTCAGTTTGTCCTTCTTCCTTGGCACTGTGCTGAATTTGCTCTGCGTGCCCGGGTTTGACCATATCCAGCAGGTACAGGATAGAGGGACTACGGTACCCCTTGCCGCATCATGGCAAGGCCAGGGGGGCTCGTTGGATCTACTCAAGCAGCTTCAGGAGAGATACCAGGAAGTCATCCGCTATAGGGAGCATCAAGCTCCAGTGTCAGTTTCGGAGAGGCTGCTGAGACCTCTGGAGAGGAGGTTGATGGACCTAGCCCAACAATCCTCTGAACACAATCAGAAATGGGAAAGCCCAAAGGGATCCATCTCTGATCAGAACATTCTGTCTCCATCTCACCCCGGTTCAAAAATAGATCTGTCTTTGCACCCACCTTTGTTAGGTTGCCAGGACATTAGCAAGGGGACTAACGTGCATTATTTGGGTTCTGGTTATACCAAAGCTGTATACAAATTGGTCTTGAATGATACCCTGTCTGTGGCTCTCAAATCTGTTGATTTTGGTGGTCACGACATTCAGAATTGCTTAAAACGATACCGAACTTTGGAGGACTGCTACAGGCTGGCTTCATTCAAAATTGTCAAGGAAATGATTTTACTCCAAAGACTTCAACATCCAAACATCCTGCAGGTAAGCATGACAGTCCATCCACATTCAGAATTCTTCTTGTTTTGGCCACGTCCATTAAGCCTATGTGCTCTATATGATGTTTGGGTCAAAAGAGATTTGTAGTCATGGAGGAAATTACATGTTTTGCATCTTCCGAAGACAGGTTAACATTTTATCTTGTATTTTCGAGGAGCCAGACTTGTGTAGATTCTTTGCATTCCAACTTTATAACTTTTATCTTCCAACTTTAGAAATTCAGTTTGAAAATATAGAACAACGGGAAAAAGATTCTTAAAACATTATTTAAAATAAATATTCCGCCCTTATAATCCACGTGATTAGCACATGTGACAGTGGCCCTTGTTTAGTAACAAACATTTTCTAAATATCACTGTGCCATTTGGAATCAATAGTTTGTTGAAAAGTCTATCTCTACACCCGAAATTCTTCATGTTTTTGTGCATCCTAAGGCTCCAGAAGTTGCTGCAATGATGCATATTTTATGGGGTTTTTTTTAAATGTAAAGCTATATATGTGAATTGTATACTCCAGATGAACTTTGTGCGGAAGATGTGAAACAGATTTCAGGGGTGATTTAGTGTATGGAATAAATTTCAAGCCGTGCTGTTTACTTCAAATTCTCAGTGAGGATAAAAAATAAAAAAGAAGAAATAGAACCGCAACATGACAGGGCATTTTTAGTGAACACAGTTATGGGGCCACGTGTTAATGAAGCTAAGTAATGTCGAAAAACATGGTATGCACATGAATGATCACGTCCTATTTTTTTAAAAGTTTTTTTTTAAATGCACAAAAAATTTCCACCTTGCTGGAAAATTTTCACAACTCTACATTTTCCTAACTGCCCATTAGATAGAGCAAAATCTTTAACATGTTAGATGAAATATCTAGTAGCTTGTATTAATTTAACCCTTTATGTTGTGGACACTTTCTTTGAGGTGAGTAGGCATAGCCCAAAATTTAGCAAGATCCCACCACCTGGGATACTCGGATCATATAGAACACTTCTCAACATTGAAATTGGTTGCAAAAATTTTATTATGGTTTGGAATGTACTTGTCAGCTGTTCTCCTGAGAAAGGGAATGCTTCTTGGACCACTTGAGCATCACATATGCGTGAGGGTAAGTCAGACTGCGGTGGACCATGGTGGCGTTCTTTAATTATGCCCCCAGCCCTTGTTGTCGGTGTCAGATCTGTCTGTGTATGTCCAGCCATCAGAACTACAAAATATCTATCAGGCACAACAATGCACTTCCCCCATTCAGTCTGCATGCTGACGTTAAAATCACCTTCAGAGTCAATTAAGGCAATGTAACATCACCGTCCTGTGCTGCCAAGTAAGGAACAGTCGGAGACTTTCGCACGGCCTGCCCCTGCCGTGTTTATTTACTCTCATCATAAATGGTTGCACGTTTCTTTATGAATGAATTATTTTTAAAACTCCCTCTAGAAAGACAATCCCGAGGCTTTAAAAAAGAGGGGAATATTTCCCCGTCGAGTTCCAACCAAGGAGCCAATGGCAGAGCCTGGTTCCAGTCAGTGAGAAGTCAGTGCCTAAGTTCATTTACTTGAAGCAAGAGAAGTGTAAATCAAACACAGCCTTTCAAGAGTGAAAACAAGGCTATCTGTGTGCCACGGACAAGGCGAATCCAGCATACAATCTTTACCACTATTGATAATTATCAAAATATTGTGCGAAACATTCTCTGCTGCCAAGAACAAGCATGACATTGTTAATTCAAGAACTTGACAATATTTTAATTGCGCCACTTTTTTTTTTTTTTTTTGTAGGAGTACACCTTACCTGCGGCTTATATTTAATAGTACATTCAGAAATTCAAGAGCTGTGATTTTTAACCGTATTAAATTATATATCGCTTCATGACTCCAAGGTTGCCCATTGTCCTTTACATGGGCAGCTTTAGAGGTTTATCTATCAGCGGTGCCCTTAGAAGCTCCTAGAGGCTTATACAATGGGTTTATTTGTAAGAATTTTTATTTGCTAAAATTGTAAAAAGTTCAGCAGTCTGAAATACCTTTTGACCCTGTCCCAGTGGCTCCTTTGGGTGCCAGCCATGGAGAAGATCCTTTGTAGAATTTTCAAGGATTGACATACATTTTATATTATTATTATGATTATTCTTATTATTTTAATGTGTTAATCGTATGTAGTACTTATAAAAAGGATTGCCAGCTTTATTCAGTGACCACATAATATCTAGTTCCTCCTACCTGTAGGTATCTTACAATATTATTACACTTATTTTACTGTAGTGGTACACAAATTGTGAGTTGGAGATCCCAAGTGGGTTAACCTTTGTTGTACCAAAATTAGGGGATGTGACAGTTATTTCATATTTGGTATAAAATATATTTCTTGATTCTGAGAACGGTGACAAATCAGCACTAGTATAACAGAAGTTAATCATCTCTCTCCTTAAGAACCTAACATAGAACATTGCCCACTAACATAAATCCTTTACTGAGAAGCTTACATTCTAAACTTGGTCAAAAAACATCAAGTTACCAACAGATATTGTCAAACTGATAGTGACAGAAGAAATGACTGTGAAGGTTCTCATTTATACAGGTCAGGTCAGGTAGTACTGGAATGGGCTTTTGTTTTTTTTCAGCCATACTAACTATGTAACTATGTAGTAGTAATTATTCCCCTTCATCTGGACATGTTGTGTAATGTAGAAGACGTTTTGTAGCTTGTCCAAGCTACTCATTCTTTGAGTTCTAATGAATGTCAGGAAAATAGCCTCAGCTTTCCTAATTCATGTAGAACCAGATACTGTATTTATAATGGAGACCATTATGTATGAACAGCAGACTGTTTTGGCGCTGGTGGAACAAAAGGCTGTTGGTTGAAAAATTCCATCTGAGGCCTTTGACAGAGAACCCTCTAACATCTCTGTGGAGACCCTGAAGGTTGACACTGCTGATGATCATCATCTGATATCTATGATTTGCCTATCTATTGCCCCTACCAGTTTTACAAACTCAGTCTAAGGTTAGTACAGGCTGAAGCTAATCATACATTATTGGGCAAGAACATGAAAGGTGAAGGAAACACATAAACACAGGCAGAATATACAAACTGTACTCAGATGGTACTCTAGTTAAAAATAAACTCAGCACTTTAAAAAAATTTTAAATTATTTGATCATTTGTAAAAATACAACAGAAGCATGGGCAGTCTATGGTCCTCTATTTGAAGAGTACATACACTTGCTAGTAAGGAATGCTTGGACTTCTAGTTCTTCAGCGACTGTTGACTCAACATAGCCAAACCCAGTGTTCACAGACTAATAGATTGAATGTTCTTACTGCTTTATTACATTTATGTACCTAAATGTTATTTTTCAGCAGCATTCATGTTCTAAATACGATCTGGTCTTACTATCAATGTCTCGTGATGATATGGTAGATTTCCCTAATCTATACATAGCACAGTTGCATTGTCTTGATAGAGCACAGTAGTTTAGATTAGCCTATATGTTCTGTGGTTTTCTTAATTTAGCATTAACCACAACAAACGTAATTCAGTTGTCACAGACAGAGATCAGAAGCATTGCTGACCTTCTGAAGATCAAAGCTTGACATGTGATGCTTTATATGAATTTAATATTGATTCGCTACAACATTTCCAGCACTAGACCTTTCAGAGGTTGTCAGAATGTCCTTTACCTTTTTATTCTGAAAATATTTTTGCCAGAGTTGCTAGCTATCTCTGATTTCCAGGAACATTATCTCATTTATCTGTGAGCCAGATTCACTGCTTATCTAATATGCTCGCTTTACTTTTTGTTAGGACTAGAATTGTTGGACGGTAGCCTTTACAGATTCAGAATCTTTCTTAACTAACTTGATAACTGTGCATGAAACATTGACTGCTTTTCCAAGGCAGCGTTGCCAGGGACAAGTCTGTTTGCTTTGAATAAGCCAGAAAATTTACGTTGTAAAAGCTTCATATCAGATAAAATTATATAGAAGGTGCAAAAAATGTATTTTCTGTGCAATAATGTCATACACAGCAATATTTTGCTGAGTGATAGAGATGCATGTACTAGACCGATCACACAACAAAAAAAAGATTTGATCCCATTCCCTTTAGTTTTTGGAGCCCATGTTCCATAACGTCATCCCTTTTGGGAAGATCTCCCAATTGGAGCGAGTCAGTAAGGCAATTGCGACACATTTCTGGCAATGTATATGTAGGCACAAACCTTGCGCTCAATTCATAAAAACACGGCGACATTTTCTTTGTACCAACGCATGTGACAAAATGAAGTAGTTCTTTTTTAGGACAAAACCACTGAATGATGCTACCGTTGCAACAAATTCATAAAATAATACCTCAATATCAATGATAAGGGGAAGTGGAGGTAAATAAGACCTCTTCCTACTTGGAGTAAATTTTCGATTGTGTCGCATGTTTAATTATAGTGTTGCAGCACTGAGACAATTCTACAACAAAGTTTGACTTTCAGTTCTTCTGGTACTGAGATTTGTTATGTTTCGTTACTCTTCTAATTTCTCTAAATAGCGTCTCTTCCTAAAAAACTTCCAATTCGCAGGAGAGATGCTTGCAACAGTTCTGTCAGAGTTGCAACAATTCTAATACGCCTCACCAACACGTACATGAATCTGGACAAATATCTATCTTGCACCTTTACCTTTAACACCTTAAGGAAGATGCCCAGCCATTGGTGATACCACCATTCTAGTTGCTTATACAGAGACATAAAAAACACCAACATTCCGGTGACACTAGTTCCCTTTCTCAAGTACCAAATTCTGCCATTTGTCGCACCACTTCGAGACAGATTTCTAAATAGTATCTACAACACTCTTTATGAATTTCAGGGAATGTGCTCAATATTATCCATGTTCTTTGTGGGTAAAAGCAGATCATCTAGGAGTCTGATGGTTTGTTTGTGGACACTTGTCTGCAGATTTAGGCTACCTGTAGAAATAAGATAGGGGTCTGGAGGAACACACAATTTTCAGTTGAATTTTTTTCTTTTGGAAAGGAACATTTCCAGAAAGATGGACCTCTGGCAGAAAGGCAATCTTTTTGCATGTCTGTTTATCAATCTTGAGATAACTTGAGGAATTGTATACAACAGATACGTGTATTTCCTCCATTAGTTGGATATTATATGACAACATGGCGTATATGAATTTTTTTCACAGAGAAAATCTTGATTCTTTCAAGAATGATCTTTTACATGGTGGACTGTCTTATGTTTAAGGGCGGCCTTAAAATGGCATGCATTTTGGTGTGGTTTATATAATACAAGAAAGGCACATACAACAGCCAAGGGAAAACCAAAATTTTTACCATCTTACCTTCGGCAGACAGTAGGATTTGCAAGTAGTATGAAAATCTGTAGAGATTTTTAGATACATATGTAAATATATTCAGCATATATGTGCACACGTGGCAGCCATGCTAGATTGCAACCTAATCACATTGTTCCTTCTTTTTATTGGTCCTCTAACCTCAGTTCAGTCTGTACAGAATAATTGATAACAATAGAGTATATGGCTGCCAACAGGTTCTTTATCAGCAGGTGCTCAGCAAATTTGTTAAAACATACAACAGCTATAAATGTACTAAATGTAACATAAAAAATACTGTAAGGCTAAACAGTACAATCATAACTTAAAGATGTGCTCATAGTTTCCATTTAAACTCATATGTTTATGACCACCCGGGCCACACAATATTGAGTGGCTTGTGTGACTATCTATACATTTATATTTGTGACCTTTAGTGCCGTACTGTTTGTTTATATTCTAGTTCACTGTCTTGGTGCCGTGGTTGTGGCATTTTCAGTACTGGCTGCTTAAATTGTTCATCTGTACATAGTGGCGAAGGAGTTATATATTTTTTATTTATAGAATACAAAAGGCCCACTACAGCAAAAAATGCTGTATTCTGGTACCTATATATGGTTAATAGCTGTAATGATTGTATTCAGAATGTTAATTGTTTTATTCCACATGCCTTTGTTGATATTTTCTTCACATTTACATATTGGCCAAGCTGTCCAGCACAAGTAAAAGTTATAGGAGGCTGGATAAAGCATATAAACTATATAACACTGCTGGTGTACTTTTGATGGTTAGGTTTTATTCAAATGGTTTATACCTTTGTAAGAAAAAAAAACTGTTGCTTAAAACTTTAAAAAATGTTAGCTGGAGTTGGGCTTTAAGTCATCTGTCCCTTATTTATAACATAATTTAAATCTAAGCCTAGCTTGTCCTCAAGGTGACAACATTGTCACCCTATTACATGAAATGGAAAAATAACAGATCTACTGGCAGGACAGGTGATTAACCCAGCTATCATGTAATACTAGCTGTTCTTAAGTAATATGTTTCTAATAAAGTGAGATCTAACTTTGCTTTATCTGAAGTTTAAAATATTTTTAGATTCACTTCAAAATATTTTTATCCATAGCTCATGATTAATACATTATACAGATTAGAATTCTGTGATATTTAAGAAAATTATACAAGAAGAAAAGACCAATGTGATTACCCAAAACAACTACTCAGAATTTATTTTGGACTTATTGTGGTTGGTTGCTTAAGCCAGTCATAGAAGGATTGAATCTTAGCCTGTTCAGCAGGGACTGACCAAGAATCGGTTCTTCTATGGGCAGGTTGGTTGTACTAAAATTGATCCATCCAACCTGTTCGATTTTTTGCATGCGATCATTGCCAGTGGCTATAGACACTAGCAATTACCATTGTGTTCACCAGGGAGAACTCCCCACTGGTAGAATACAATAGTGCTGCGGAAGGGATTCCCCCATCAACACTGACTGTGTTGATGGAGGAATCTTGTGATTTTCATGGGTTTTAGGAAAGAAAATTACATCATCTATGGCTTGCCTTAGAGTTACTCCACATTGCATTTAGACTTCCACCACAGCTCCCAACTTTCTGAGATGAGAAGGAGGGACAATTTTTAGCATGTAGTACATAGACGAAGGACCCACCCCTGCCACGCCACCAGTTAAGCAGGACATGAAGAATTATTAGGCAAAAAAAAAATGACTGGTGCTTTTTTCACTTTCATTTTTTCTTTATTCTGGCATTTTAAAATATCTAAAGCATAGATATAGAGGTTGAACAAAAAGTTTATAACACTTTGTATTAAACAGTATATTATTTTTTATAAAAGTCTAAATATCAGACCAAAAAAAAAGAAAGCCTGAGGCAGAGAGATTTGGTTCCAAAAAAGGGGCAATGCCTCCAAAAGAGGAACTTTGTCCCCTTTATTGAATAGGCCTACATAAGTCTGTTCACCCCGACGTAGGGGTTGTATCTTATTTCACTGGCTTTTTAACAGCTCAAAGCACATTGTAATGATGCAGAATGTTGACGGTTTCCATCCAGGCTAGCAAAGAATAACATTATAACAGAGCATATTACCAGGAACTAGCCTAGTGGAACCTGGCTTGTTCTATGTCACTGTTGAGAGGCACCATCTGCTTAACAGAAAACAGACAGACACACGGGCTTTGCTGATAGGCATCTCCAAGCCAGCCCTGAAAATCATGACTTAGCAGAAGCTGCCACACTTTGCATCCTCCCAGGCTGCAGCCTCTACTCCCAGCCAATGGAAGATGGAGTGCTTCATTAGAAACAGATTAGGGTTCATGGACTCAGTACACAGCAATTATGTCATAAATTAGCAGTCGAAAATCACAAGCTGTCTCGGTGCAATAGGTGAGGGTAGCTAAGGTTGCTCTTGACATTCATCAAACAAAGCTTTTTTTTCCGCCCCTGCAAAATGCAGAGCTTAAAAGTAAGATGTGCTAACCTGGAATTTTCATCGCTTTTAAGAGTTACTTTAAATTTATTTGTCCTTATCGGAGGAGGCATAATGGGAATCCACAAGGGCCTGGAGCAGAACTCAAGGTGGACCCCATCATGGTCAGATATAGGGAACTGACCCTAAGGATAATAAGACCTAAGTAGAAAATGATAGTCATTGATTATTGTGGTAGTCTTACAATTTTTAATTCAAAAACACATCCATATACTTACGTTCCAGTCGATTATTAAACAAAATAGTAACAGAATGAAATTTTTTAATCTATGTTAGAAATTAGGTAATACCATGTAAAAAGTGTTGTGGGCCATAAAGATTTATATCACACTTCATATATTGAAACCCCCCAGGTATTTTATATGTTATCTGAAAAAAAACATACTCTCAGCTAAGTGTACTGCCTCAACTCCTTTAGTTAATAAACTCCAATATACATCTTATTCTAAGCATATATATCCAAATTCATCTCATGATCACATCACTTTTTCCTATATACTTATATATATATATATATATATATATATATATACACACAAAAATCTAAAATCACACACATATGTACAGAGAAAACCTAAGCTGCTTGTGTAAATATATATGTACTGTATATTTATAAATATGATATATCAAGATGGATATTTACGGTATGTCTACATATAGAGAGATCATGCTATATCTTGACGGAATGGATAATTATGTTGAACGGAACAGATAATTATGTTGACAGATATATCAGGACGGATACTTATGTCTACATATAGAGAAATCATGATATATCATGATGGATCATTATGTTGACATATACAGATATATCATGATGGATCATTATGTTGACATATACAGATATATCGTATTGGATCATTATGTTGACATCTACAGATATATCAGGATGGATATTTATGTCGCCATGTACAGATGTTTTAAAAGTCTTGGATTGTAAATATGCACATTACAAAAACTGCCAGATTTTTTTTTTTGTATCCTTGACTTATCTCCTGATATGTTTCTGTGTAACAAATATACACGCTCACAGATTTAATTAACATTCAATGGTTTAGTGGCATCTTTAACACCCATTAATATGCTTTTAAAAATTCCCATAACCTAGTATAAGACAGGCGTTTCTGCCATTTTTTTCCTAATTTGAATAATGCAGCTAAAACACTGGGGAATTTTTACAGTCAGCATTCCCAAAATCCATTATTTTTCAACAGGCAATAAGATCATTACTGAATTTCAGATTTGTTAGAATAGTAAAACGCAGTTCAGGATACCAAAGTTTATTGAATTTCTATGACGCCATTAACAAACTGTTTTTCCTGCTCACAAGACTTAATGGTCCCCGATATATTCATTATTGCATATAATCAGTCCATAGAGATTTCCGTAAAGTGCACAAGCCTGGCGATAAACAAAACTTGGTTGTTCATCTAGTTATACCTGATTGGACGCAAAATTGATAACAAGTTTGCTGTAAAAAAATTAAATTCCTAAGATCCAGAAAATAAAAGTGTATCTCAAGGACGAAACCCGGAATCCTAGGGTCACTTTTCCCACATATTCAGTTTTTGTACTTTTTTCAGTATTTTATCTGTGATCTGGTATTTAAACCGTGATGTTTTTCGATCACATTTGGAAGGCAACAGTTTTAAAGGCTAATTTACACATTTTAGAGCACTATGGAAATTCTTGAATTTAGTATAGCAAAACAGGACGTAACTGTAGTAATAATAATAATAATAATAATTAACTCCAAAAACAGGCTCAGAAACTGTTTCAAAAGTAAAGCTTTCGATAACATAGTATCTTTTTCCATGAATGTATATTTTTTTATATTTTGCATTTTAAAATAATTCCCTCTTATTAGTATCTTTTGTCGATTGTACTTTTAGTGTAAGTGCTGAGAAATGAGGTTGATTTATGGCTTGTGTATTGTGTTAGCATAAACAATTTATGTGTTCATTGATCACTGCCAGTGATAGCAGACAGATAGAGATTTATTTTATATGTTAGTGGCCTTTATAGATGTAGAAGGTTTAGGTTCTAAAGGAGTTTTTTTTTTGCTGTCGCAAATAGGTTTATATACCCAAAAAATGTGGGAAAAAATTAATTAAATTAGAAATCTCCACTCAACCGGGTTGGATATTTGAAGAAAAAACATGTTATCTTTTCTCATAGAAAATGTGATTTAAAAGGGATTATTATTTATTATTATTATTATTATTTATTACAGGTACTTATATAGCACCTTCAATTTATGAAGCGCTTTACATATATATTGTACATTCACATCAATCCCTAACCCTCAAGGGGTGTACAATCTAAGGTCCCTAACTTACATTCATACATACACATATGAGGGACAATTTAGACAGGAACCAATTAATCTACGATTTTCTAAAAAAAACACCCGAAGGTTGTCACCTGATGCTTTCTGTCTGGAAGAACCCATGTTGATCAGATTTTCTATTGCAACCCAATTTCACTCTTTTTTGAATATGAATATGTTAAAGCCCATCTCCAGGCAAAAAAAAAAAATCCCATGCAATGAGGCTGTGCCTGCACTGCATGGGTTAACTTGTAGTTTCTGTCTAGTTAGCAGGAGAAAGGAGATATACTTACCTAAACATCCACTGGTCCGGCACCCCTGCGCTCCAGGGTTCTTGAGTTTTGGACTGTTCCTGACCTCATCAGGCCCAGAGCAGGCTTCATAGACCAAGAACAGTCCACCGCTGGGGGGGGGGCACCATTTTCCAAAGGAATAAAGGATTGGGTGTGTAAAAGCTTTCTCCTCATCCCTAGACAAAACGAACAGTTTTCGGGGTTCAGCTTTACAGCTGTTTTTAAACACCAGATGGCAGTCAGATGCCCCATAAATCAGTAGGCCTGTATAAGGAAATTACATTTTTCAGATAAAATTCTGTTTGTTGAAGAATTATTATTTTTATCCTGATTGGAGTTTGCCCTTAATTGTTTTAGGATATGATATAGGAAAGCAGATCTCTACTCTAGAGTAAGCTCCTCATCCCTGCACATATTTTACATTATTTTTTTAAATACTCCCTAATCCAGTCCTCTGGCCAGTCACAGATGACCCCAGGCCCTCTTCCTCATCTCCCTGCAGCAGCAATCTTCAGTTCAGCAGAGAGAAACATTGGTGTTATGACGTCAGCACTTCTATAATATAGTGCTGTGAACCCCATGTGATGACATATCCCTGGGAGGTGGTATGCTATAACAGCCTGAGCTCACAGGGAGTGGGCTGAATAGCACTGGCCACCCTTAAAAACTTTGAAGAGGACCAGTGATGGATTATGGAGCAGACTTGGAATTTTGGACAAGTGCTAGACAAAAGTGGCTTACATTTTATAGGGCTCATCCACACGTGCAGCTATACTGCCACAGTAACCACATGCATTACACACGGTTGCAGCATGGACCTTTTCCCTTGAATGGGTTGGGTTTGGCGACAGTACTGCCTGCCAAAAGTACAATGTCCTCATCCGTGGCATGGGTAAAGTCTGCTTTTACTGCCCCCCTCCCCCATCAGCCTGTGTAAATGAGCCCATACTCATTTTTATTCTTTTTAATTTCCCTGCACATGATTGGGTGTTTGAGGCCACCAAAGGTTGACATCATAAAGAATGAAAGTTCCACCCAGAGGAAGTCAGTAGGCCAATGTGCTTCTCTTCTGTATGCCCACAGAAGTACCTATTTATTTTGGGGGAACATTTAATATCCCCCATATAAATAAGAGCAAACCAACAGATATTACTGGACAAGTTTTACCAGCCTGGGGCATTTGCAGAGATATGCAGCTTACATCGAAAAATTACGGCTGTTGGCTGGTTAGGTGGTGATCACATTGATGTAATTCTAAAAAGAGCGTACAAAAATCAGTGCAAGTCACACCAAAAAACATTAAAGGGAATTGTGCTGAGTGAAGAATTCTATGCTTAATGTTTTTGCTAACGCAGCATGTCCCGTATTTCCTTCTGTCAAAATAAAATGGATTAGAGCGCATTATCCTGTAACCTGTTTCAGTCCTGTACTGTAAAATGCGGGAAGAATTACGAACTTCTTGGCTACGTGGAACTTTTCAATAACTTTTAGGATCTGGAGACGCAAAGAGAAGCCTGTAGCTCATTAATTTCAAGATAAATGTCAGAATATCTCCCTTTTCATAGATGCAACTTTTCTTGCCATTGCTCAAGTTACTTAAATTCCTTTTCTGAAAAGCTTTTGAAATGGGCAGGTGCACTCCCTTTAAGATGGAAATGTATTTGGTCTGGAGGGTTGTTCATTAAAGTAGATTTAATAATGAGGGGCATTTGGAAAAAAAGGGGGATTTGGGTCAGTGATTTACTTTAACACAAGGCTGAGTCATTCACTAATTGCCTTCCAGTTGCTATGTATCATATTCTGTCTGACAAAACTTTTGTTTCATCCACTTGAAAGATAAACGGTCATGTTTCGGGGTAAAAAAAAAAGTTTACTTTTCACCTTTTTTGTGGACGGAATGATGCAACCTGACTGCTCCAATAATCATTTTTATGTTTTAAATAAGTGTAACATATGGAAAGAAAAATCTTTATTTTCCACCTTTTGGTGGACTGAACAATGCAAACCTGACTACTCCAATAATCATTTTTATGTTTTAAATAAGTTCAACATATTATTCACTGATTTGGTGCTCCTCTAGTAAATGTGCATTGCCACATTGAAAAGAGTATGTAACAAAAATGCGCATGATCAGAATAATAAATATTTAACCAATTCAATACCGGGCAATTTTACACCTTCCTGCCCAGGCCATTTTCAGGTTTCAGCGCTCTCACAATTTGAATGACAATTGCGCGGTCATACAACATTGTACCCAAACTAAAATTTTATCATTTTCTTCACACAACTATAGCTTTCTTTTGGATGTATTTAATAACCGCTGGGATTTTTATTTTTTGCTAAATTAACAAAAAAAGACCAAAATTTTTGAAAAAAAAAACACGTTTTTGTTTGTTTCTGTTATAAAAGTTTACAAATAAATAATTGTTCTTCATAAATTTAGGCCAAAATGTATTCTGCTACATGTCTTAGGTGAAAATAACCCAAATTAGGATGTATTATTTAGTTTTTAGGAAAGTTATAGAGTTCACAAACTATGGTATAGATCTGAAAATTGATCAATCCTGAAGTACTGACAGCCAATCTAATTTCTTGAGGTCCAAGAATGTCAGAATAGTACAGATATCCCCCAAATGACCCCTTTTTATAAAGTAGACAGTCCGACGTACTTCATAAGAGGAATGGCGAGTTTTTTGAAGTTGTATTTTTTTTGTCATAATTTTTCGGAAAATGAAAAAATTAAAAAAATTATTTTCACTATTTTTTTTTACATACTGTCACCAGTGCAGTACAGCATCATCATATAACTAGCATGGTGGTGAACAGGGACACTGATTGGTGACAGTATGAAAAAATAAATAAATATATATATATATTTATTTATTTATTCTTTTATTATTATTTTAAATTTTTTATTACATTTTTTTTTATTTTTTTAAAGATTTTTTTTTCATATTTACTATGACCAAAGTAGTACATAGAAACATTGTACTACTTTGGGGAAGTGATCAGTATTTTTTTTTTTTACACAATTTGCTTATAGCAAAGAATTACTTTGCTATAACCAAGCATTTACCTGAATGACATCGATTCATTCAGGTTTTTTTTTTTTTTGTGCTTAGCTGTGATTTGGCCACAGCTAATCACATGACATGTGCATGTGACCTGCTGTGACCATTCACAGCTAGACACTAGTATACAATGGATGGCATGAATGAAGCCATCCATTGTATACAACTGTCATGTGACCTGCTGTGATTGGTCACAGCCGGTCACATGGTACCGGCAACAGGGGCCGGTACTCAGATCTGTCATCGGCCGTGTCCGAGGTACACGGCCGGTGATAGATCGTGCCTCTGCGCGGCTCTGCAAGCGCGCGAACTGCGCATGTGCGGGAGGACGCCAAATGGCGTACACCCCGGAAAGCTAATGCATATTTGTAGCCGCCAAACGGCTATAGGCCGGGCGGCAAATGGTTAAACATATTGTACCAAAACCACCTTGTATATGGCAACAATCCATTAAAATACTATAAATATGAATAAATGCTAAAAATAAAATCTTTGTAGCTCTGACCCGTCAATAAATTTTATCTAAATAAACTTTGACACCCTCCCACCAGAGTTATACAACAGGAAATTGTAGAATAAAATATTAAATGTAAAGTTCACTGACCGGCTGTAATTTCTTTCTACGTCTTGACACTGGAAGATTTTCATATGGTGCATATGAAGAATCAATATCTTATAGTTCATTTAATGTGAATACAGGGTGTCCCAAAAGTCACCATGCATAGGGAAAATAGGAAACTGTAGCCAAACATACCTTTATTTACAAAATATTCATTACTAAATTTTACAAAATGTTTACAAAATATTCTCTACAAGTTGGCCACCTCTTTCTACCCTAACACAAATTCTTCACCCCATTCATGGAGAACACGTTCCAAGATATCTGTTGTTATGCAAGCATAAAAAATATTAAACATATAAAATATAACCTGACCAGGCTATATATCATGACCAGGCCATTTTTTGCTATTCGGCATTGTGCTGCTTTAACTGACAATTGCGCAGTCATGCAAGACTGCACCCACATGAAACTTATATCATTTTTTCACACAAATACAAATCACGTACATGTACGTAATCTGACTCAGCGAGGCCTCTCCGCTGCAGTATATCTCTGGTAGGCGCTCGCCAAGTAGATAATTTAAAATATAATATGAGTTTGTTCATTTTACCTATGTAAGGAGACTTTTGGTAGTATGATCAGTTGTAAGTGATAAAAACTATCATTTGACATTTGATTGAATTAAAATTGACATATTTCTGGAGGTAGACTTGATATTTGATTTTTTTAAAATCATTTTGAGAGTTTTACAAATAAAAAAACAACAATTACAAAACCCTGAAAAAATCCTTCCCTCCCCCTTACGCAAAAGATGCCCTAACAGTAGGTGTATACATATACAGGCTGGTAATACCTAAAACAACTATAGGCAAAATGTTTCTTTTCATTTTGGATAGAGCAAGGGAGGGTTATAACACCTGTCATATTTTTTTTACTTTTTGCCACCTGTGTCCCATTAACCTCCCTGGCGGTATGATTATTTCAGATTTTTGGTGCTGAAAGCGGTACCATTTTTTTGCATGGAAATATGTATTTTTTTTATTGTAGGCTGTAATTTTTAGGAAAAACTCACTGAAATCTGTCCGAACAAGAGTCTAGTAAACATCCCGGGTATGATAAAACTTGAAACACAAAATCATAAATTATAATTTAATAAATAATCATAAAAATAATATAAAAATAAAAAAAAATTTAATTCAATAATATAATCAAACCAAAAACACTGAAATGTGAAATAGAGCGCCAAGTTCGCACATTGCTGAGCTCAGTCGCAAAATCGTTTTCAGTTTCTGATGACGAATTTCCCCCACGAATCATTATCACTCAATTCTTTAAGTGGTTCTGATTTACTATCGCTGTTCTCTAGCTGATCTAAACCGCTTTTGACCTAAAGGGACACTTTTTGGACGCCATGGACATTCCTCAGTTTCCAGGCAGAAAGAACAGACAAAATGCAGGCAGGGCACAGGACAAAGCACTCGGGACAAAATGTATGTGAAATAGGTTGAAACAGCAATGTTTTACTGTGTAAAATGAAAAAAAAAAAAAAAGACATTTTTTAAAATTTTTAAATTTCCCGCCGCCGGCGGCGGCGGCGCCCGTACGTCCCGACGTCACAGGGACAGGACACAGAAGCCGGATGTCGGCATCGGCCGGAGGAGATGGCCGGGGGACGCTGCAGGGGACACATCGTGGGAGCGCAGGGTAAGGTAAGTGAAGAACACATGCCGGAGCAGCGCCGCATGGTATTCCTGAGTGTAGCTCGGGGTTACCGCTTTTGGTACTGAAATGTTACCCCGAGCTACACTCGGGAATACCGCTAAGGAGGTTAAGGAGATTTCTCTTCACTTCCTTTCCCATAACCAAAAAAGAAGTGTGAGGAAATCTCTGAAGAGTAAGGAAATTCCTTGGGGACAGGTCACCAGAACTAGTGTCCCCATTGGAAGATTTCCCCTCTATTACTTTTCTGGGGACAACCCAAAATGTGGGATATTCTTTTACTTTCACTTTCAATGATAATGATAAACAGGACTAATAGAGAGAGTGAATCTCCTTAACAGTTGCACTGACAGAAATAAAAACTGCCAAACATTCTAATCTCTCTCTACTCTATGCAAATCTAATAAAAAAAAGTTTTGCCATTAGTTATACTTTAACTCTCCTGGCGGTATTCCTGAGTGTAGCTCGGGGTTAACTTTCAGTACCAGAAGCGGTAACCCTGATCTACACTTGGGATTACCCTGCAGCGTTGCTCCGGGATCCCTCGATCACTTACCTTGTCCTCCCGTGATGTCCCCCCTGCAGCGTCCCCGGCCATCCTCCGGCCAATGCCAGCATCCGTCTTCTGGGTTCCATTCCCTGCAAGCGTCGGGACATACGGGGGATGGAACCGGCGGGAAATTAAAAAATTTAAAAATGTGACATTCACGCAATACACTAAAATCACATAGTATAACATTACTGTATCAAACCATTTCACATACATTTTGTCCCGAGTGCTTTGTCCTGTGTCCTGCCTGCATTTTTACTGTTCTTTATGCCTGGAAACTGAGAAATGTCCATGGCGTCCAAAAAGCGTCCCTTTAGGACAAAAGCGGTTTTTGACCAGCTAGAGAACAGCGATAGTAAATCAGAACCACTTGCAGAATTGAGTGATAATGATTCGTGGGGAAATGCGTCATCAGACACTGAAAATGATTTTGCGACTTTGCTCAGTGATGTGCGAAATTGGCGCTCTATTTCAAATTTCAGTGTTTTTGGTTTGATTACATTATTGAATTAAATTTATTATTATATTATTATTTTTTATGATTATTTATTATATTATAATTTATGATTTCGTATTTCAAATTTTATCATCCCCGGGATGTTTTCTAGACTCTTGTTCGGACAGATTTCAGTGAGTTATTCCTAAGAATTACAGGCCTACAATAAAAAAACAACATATTTCCATGCAAAAAAATGTACCACTTTGAGCACAGAAATACTGACATAATCAGACCGCTAGGGAGGTTAAAAAGTACAAGTGGATCAATATAAATGATGAATGAAATTTTAGGCATGCAGTTGCACTGGGGTGTTCAAAGTCTGAATATTTGATTGTTCTTGTTCTTTGGGAAAAACAGAATTTTGCTGATTATTTAATCTATGAAATGATAAAAAGAACTCTGCTATAAATAAGACGCCTTTCGGAAAGAACACTTGCATTTCTTAATGAAGCATGCAGTTGCTAGAAACGGTCTTTTGTTTAGTATCCTATGTGTTCTTTATATAGTTATAATATTGCATACATAGTCAAGGAAAACCATTAATGATTTTGGGGGTTTTTGTTTGTTTGTTCTTAAACTGATTGTTTTTATTTCTTACTATTTCCACAAATCTATTTAATTACAAATAAACATTTAAAGCTGAACTCCAGGCAAATAGCGCAAATCAAATGTCTACATGTTGGATAGTTCAGTTGTCATAGACTTTGTAACATCCATCCTGTCCTGAGATCAGAAATGGTTATTACGTTAAAGTGACAATAAGCTGGTTTTAAAAAAGTGTGTATTGTTAAAGTGGAACATATTTCCCCAATGCATTCCCTGCATTAAAGCGATACTAAAGGTTCTTTTTTTTTGTAAAATAACAATCATGTTATTTACTTATTACAGGTACTTATATGGCGCTGTCAATTTATGCACAATTTAGTGCTTTACATATATGTTGTACATTCACATCAGTCCCAAACCCTCAAGGGGTGTACAATCTAAGGTCCCTAACTCACATTCATACACATACTAGGGCCAATTTAGACAGAAGCCAGTTAACCTACTAGCATGTCTTTGGAGTGTGGGAGGAAACTGGAGAATCCCCACACAGGCACAGTGAGAACATGCAGACTCCAGGCAGGTGGTGCTGTGGCTGGGATTTGAACCAGTGACGCTAGAACTGCCAGGAGGAAGTGCTAACCATTTAGCCACTGTGCTGCCCCGTGTTATAACAGGTAATGCTGTGTGCAGTGGTTTTGCACAGTGAAGCCTGGATCCTCCTCTTCTCAGGTCCCCTGCTGGTGCTCCTGGCTCTTGCTTTCTGTCGGGTACCCCCATAGCAAGCAGCTTGCTATAGGGCACCCAAGCAGGCTGTTCCGAAGCTTTTTACACAGGGAGCTGTGGCTTGGCCCCACCTCCCTCTCCTCAATGGCTGACTGGCTGTGATTGACCACAGCTAGAGCCAATGGCTCCCGCTTGCTGTCTCAGCCAGTGAGGAGGCAGAGACCCAGGACAGCCGAGGCTCTTGTGCACATCGATCGATCACGATGGGGCTCAGGTAACTATTGAGGGGGCTGGGGGCACTTCTGCACACAAAAGGTTGTTTACCTTCATGCATAGAATGCATGAAGGTAAAAAATATTTAGCCCTTACAACAGGTTTAATTTAGTTCCAATATTTACAAAGTAATGTTCCAATATCAAAAATTGTCGGTCTTTTTTTGTTTATAGCACAAAAATAAATACGCACAGGCGATCAAATATCACTGAAAAAAAGCTCTATTTGTGGGAAAAAAATGCGGCGGGCATTCTGACACTGGGGGGAACTGACTTGGTGTCACTGACATCCCCAGTGACACCAATATAGTGCTCAGTGCTAATAAAAAGCACTGACACTGTACTAATGGCACTAGGCATAAAGGGGTTAACGTGGGGCAATCAAATCTGTGTGCTGTTTCACTATGGGAGCTGTATGTGTGTGTTTCAATGTAAGGACACTGCTTTGTATGGCTGTGTTATGCAGAGCCAAACAAAGAGGTGTGCAGGAGCTGACAGGCAAGAGATCTGTGTTATACACAGGTCACATGACCTTAAACCCCCGCCCCGTCTCCCGACTTCTGAAACCCTTAAAGGTCCGGGAGGCGCCGGCACCAAGGGGTTAAGCTGCTCGTTCTGGTACTTCTTGTTATAGGATGACAACGTTAAATCCGTGTTTCCAAATATCTCTTTCACATTGTCACCCTATCACATGCACTTCTGGTAGAAATGTTATTCAAATTCCATTTAACCTCCTACTGACCTTATAATGCATATATGTGAGGCAAGAAAGTTGGGCTTTAATACCCAGACACCCATCTATGTGTCCATGGCAGCATGAGGTTGTGTGATGAAGGTGCGCGCTCTGTGCACTACCAGAAAACTGATTAAACTGTCACAGGCAGCTCTTGGTACGGCTTCTGATCAAGAGAAGACGCAGCATCACCTCCTGGGCATTAAAACCTACTTAAAGGGTTACAGGCAGAGAATATTAAGAGTTTACTGACAGGAAATTCTGAGAAGTAACCCAGACTAACATTCTTTCATCAGTCTTTGCTGAATTCGTGAACTCTCATTTCTGATCGGTTCCCAGTTTCGTTGTACTTTGCTCTGCGTTATGATTTATGGAGGTTATTTTGTTGTTTGTATGAGCGGAGGTGCTCTGTTTGTTATATCTGCCACCAACTGAAGTACTGTATTTGCGAGTGGAAATCTTTTAAACGTTTCCATGGACGAGCAATAAATAACTGTACGACCTTTAAAACTAAAAACGTGTCCCGTTTAAGCAGTTAAGCCCAGCTAAAATCATGCTAATAGCTCATTAAACAGCAGCAAAGACAATCAGAAGCAGACCTTGTTATTATACTCTGGAAGTGAACAGTTTCAGTTTCCTACCTCTGTTTGTCTAGAAACATGAAGATTTTAATTAAAGGAATCCATTTGTAAAAAGTTTAGGTAGCAACAGCAAAGAGCCAATACAAGCTAAATCTGGCATGCCAAACTTTCTTGGGCCGCCTTGGACTCTCTGACTACGTCTTTGCAGCCATTTGCCAGTACGGCGTATTTTTAGTGAACACATAATTTGAGTTAGTATTCCAGTGTTTCCCTGATAATATGCTTTGATGTGATTTTCATGTTTTTGCATGCTTGCTTTTCCCTACTTTTTTTAAAATAAAATTTGATTAAAGCATATGTACAGGATACTTGCATATTATAGCAGACTTCCCTCTGAGTTTGCCCTCCTTCGATGGTAATGGATACTCAAACCCCATTGCTGCTGTTGGCATCTTCTCCGATGTTTCTTCTGGACCTGTGCCTTTCTTTCTTTCTTTCTTTCTTTCTTTCTTTCTTTCTTTCTTTCTTTCTTTCTTTCTTTCTTTCTCTATTGTGAGAAGAGACAAAGAGAGATTGTAAGCTCCAAGGAGCAGGGCCCTCCTATCCCTCTTGTATTGAACTGTATTGTTGCTATATTGTCTCCCGTTATATTGTAAAGCGCTGAGCAAACTGTTGGCGCTATATAAATCCTGTATATTAATAATAATATGCCCTATATAAATCCTGTATAATAATAATAATGTGTGCTGGAGTTTGAATATCCCAACACTCAGCTGTCTGAGAGTCCATCAACACTGTTGGCCACCATCTAGAATTTGCCATTTGTGCTGGCAGAGAAACTCTCGCCATGACCACAGTGTGTGTGAATAACCATGACCAGCTTTCCTCCCTGTACAAATCAATGACCAGTACCACCATTAATTTGAATGCAAGCTCTCATCCAAGCAATTACTTGCAATTGAGGACTTTGACCAGGTCCAGATGCAAACAGTTTACGTCCAGGGACAGTTTGTATGTGGCCATAGAACAGAGGGCTCAAACCATAGAAATACAGAAAGAAGAACCAGAATAAAACTGGAAAAAATAATCCAAGATAATTTTAATTGTTGGTAAAAAAAAAAAGGAATATAAAAAAAGCCAACGTGTTTCGGGGCAACACCACTCTTCATCAAGGCTCAGCACAGGATAAAATTTAAATGGACCTCACAGATCTATATTAGAACCAACATTTACCTTTCCACATGGAGTAACAACCTGATAGCAGTTGCTGAGCAAATAGGGAATCTGATTGTCTCTGGACGCAGGCAGTTTGCATCCAGGGACAGCGTTTCTGCTGTCTTTTGTAAGTGCCATAGAACAGAGTGCTCAAACCAAATAAAGACAGAAAGGAGCACCATGCCCAAATCGGATACAAAAGTCAAAAACAATTTCAATTGTTGGTAAAAAAAAATCCATATAAAACATCCAAACGCGTTTTGAGGACAACACCACTTTTCATCAGGGCTCAACACAGGATAAAATTTGAGTGGAGTCATAGAAAACAGTGACTTTACAGATGTATATTAGAACCAGTGTTACGCTGGATTCACACATGTGCGTTGCGGATTATACCTCTCAGCTTCACAGCTAATTGACATAGTAACCTCTGTTTCCTCTTGTACCAAATTGTATTGTAACTGTAATGTCCACCTTCATTTTGTAAAGCCCTGCGCAGACTGTTGGCACTATATAAATCCTGAATAATAATAATAATAAATAGTAGTTGTTCAGTGGTTCAGGTCAGGTTTACATCAGGTTCAGGTCAGGATTTTATCTTGTTCACAACTGATTTCACACTAAATCTGCACTGCCAGTGCACTGGACATATGAAAACAGGCACCATAGGAAGAAATGTTATTTCACATATCATTGGATTGCATTGGATGCGGTTCAAATGGCATCCTATCTGCATTTATGTGAACCGTCACTTAAACTCTCCACATGGAGTAAAAACTTGACAGCAGTTGCTGAGCAGCAATGGAGGGCACAGAGCACTGCTCTGTACAGAGCCTATCCACCCTTATTCACCCGTCTAAATGAGACCTTACAGATGCCAGAAATAGACTGAGAGCGTACACTATCTATGTTCCCCTCTATGTATTGAAGCTAACAAAAGTGTCCAGGAGAAAGTGGAAGACGAGACATAATACTCCTTCAATGAATCTCGGGAAAAAAAGAATATCAGAACCATGCTAGGGTTTACTGAAGGTCTTTACTATACGCAAAACATTTCTAGTACCATGATATTGTAAAATTGACCAACTACGCAACAGCCTTTGAACTCACTGAGATATTGGTAGAGGGGTGCTGGACACAAATTTGCATTGGTTTTCAAAATGTGCACAAAGTCAGTACGTGAGTCCTGTAAATGGCCTATATTCAGCAGCTCACCACAAAGACAGGGATCCCCTGAAGAAGACATTTACACAAGTTGAGAAATCCAAGCGTAACAGCTCAAAGAGAGCACCAAATGAAAAACACATTGGCTGTCTTTTGCCCTGCTTGTCATAACTAGTTGGGCATTAAAGACTTTGTACTTTTGGACTTTTCATTTGGTGCTCTCTTTGACCTGTTACACCTGGGATTTTTATACTGTCTATTTCCCTGTTAGGGAAATTCCCTCTCTCTAAATTTCCTGATTACCAATGTCAAAGATAATGAAAATGAAGGGAAATTCTAAATTTTGAGTTGCAATCAAAACAGGAAATCCTTCAATGGGGACACTTGTTTCTGGGACAACTGTTAGAGAGGGCATTTCCTTCACCTTGGAAGGATATCTTCTTACTTACTGTTGAGTTTACAGGACAGAAATGAAAGAAAGAAAACCTCTCCAGCTAGTCATTGATGGAAAAAAAACAAAAAACAAGTACGCAATGATTTTAATCTTCCCCTATTCTTTAAAAAAAAAGTTTTGGCCTTTCGATATACATCGAGAGCTGTTTATATAGATATAGAAAATGCACTGAATACATATTCATCACATGCAAGGGAAAAGAAAAAATAGAAAAAAAATATTATAAAGAATGAGCCTTCCATCCATATTGAATCATTGGTTTCATTTTGTATAGGTGTCCTAGATTAAAGTGGACATCTGTCTGGTCAATTTACAAACCCCTCTCCTGGTTCAGACATAAATGTCAGCATTGTGCAGTAATTGACGTCTTTCATTTGAATGTTAGAGAATTATGAGAAGCTTGATGCCTCAGTAGAGAGGCTTTTCAACACATTTTAATAAATCTGCTCTTTTGGCTTGCTGGGAGGCTCCTTCAACCGAAGGAACAATTTTGCTTGTCCAGAAATGCTCTATTGTGCTCCATATACTGTAAGAGTATTGTATTAGATGCTGGGATGTTCTGTATGTCAGGCTGCCTTCATGATGAAGCAAAGGTATAGGCAATATTTCTCTTCCCATTGCACTCTACATAGTGTAAAATAAATATGATTTTACTAAGGCAGAATGGGGTTCTATGCAAGGCTGCTGCTTTGGCCCCCTCATCCCTTAGACCCTTAGCCCTCCAGCTGTTGCCAAACTACAAGCCCAGGAGGCATTGCAAGATTGACAGTTACAAGCATGACTCCCAAAGGCAGAGGCATGATGGGACTCTTAGTTTCGCAACAGCTGGAGGGCTGCCAGTTTGACACCCCTGCCTTAGACTGACATTAATAAGGACTGCAATATGTACAGGCAAGAGTACATTGTCTGTACTGGCATAGTCTACCCATCAGACACCAACTCCCTACAACTCCCTACAAGTACAACCTCACTTCACCCACTACAGTTTTGACCAATTGTGCTTTCCCCCTGGTTTTACTGAAGGAGCATGGAGTTTGTAGATGGGCCCCCTGAACTTCACAGGGCCCTAGACATTTTTTTAAGCTCCCTACTGCAGTGCACATACTTGAAACTAGCACCAGGTGTAATAAAAAAAAGTGCACAGGGTGTACACATGGTCTTCCACCAAAGACAAAAGGCCATGGCCTTGATCCCTGAGGTGCAAGACTCCTGACAGGGACTGGAGCGCTCATGGTCAAATTGGCCAAAACCAGGCGGGCCTCATTCCTAAGGGGACCTGCCAGAGCAAGGTACACCCAAGTACTCGGCGGGACTCCCCTGAAGGGAGATCCCATGGGAGCGGGAGAACCTGACCATAAGGACACGTGCCCTCCCCCTCAAGACTTTCAGGGCAAGTACAAAGACCTACTTCTGCCCAGGTTGCCTAGTGACTGGTCCAGCCAAGGTGACCAGATCTCTAATATGCTGAAGCCTCTTCCCACTCGTATCACCCTATTGGCCAGTAAAGCTGCTTATTGCACTTAGTGGCCAACGCTTAGCTAAGTGGAACACTAAGAGAGGAATTTTGTGGGTACCAGATTGCCTAAAGTGTGTTTGTATTTTTCCATATTTTGTCTTTATCCCCACACTATGCCTCATTAACCTGCAATGCAGGGGGGTGGTATCCAGGGGCGGACTGACCATTTGGGAACTCGGGCACTGCCTGAGAGCCCGGGGTCAGTAGGGGGCCCCATGAGATGCCCCTGGTACCTTTCATAGGCTTTTGTGGGTGTGGTTTGAGTGTGGGTGAGGACACAGGGGCCCCATAATCCCCTATTGCCCGGGGGCCCCATGAGTTGTCAGTCCGCCCCTGGCGGTATCTAAATTTTTAACCCTTTGTTAGGACAGACAGTGTTGAAATATACTTTACAGATGATAATGAAGACCTGTGAAAAACATACCAACAGGGTTAATTATGGTAAATATTACTCCACAGGCCTCTCCCAAACATTACAAAGCAGGATTTTTTAAGCAAGTAAAAAGTACTTAAAAGGTAACCAGCAAATTTTAATTTTTTTTAAGCTATGCAACTATATTAACAGGAATGTAATAAATACAAAGTAGTTGTTATCCCAATTTGGCTGCAAAAGTGGAAATACACTTTAAGATCTAAGTTAGAATGTATCTAGAAATGCCTGTGTTATCTAGTCCTACAAAGCCCACAGGTTTTCTTAAAATAAGAACACATTTTTGGAGTATTCTTTTTTTCAGATTGGTTTTTAAAAAGCCTGCACCTGTGACCCTTTGTCATGGAGATGAAGGTAATTGGCTTATATGAGACCAACTTTCACACCATCTGGAATGTCAGTGCACCTGCAGGTTTAAGCACCTTCCACCCCTACTTATCTCCTTATGTGCTCTGTACCTTATCTCTGACCTGCATACAAGTCAGCCCAATGAATTTCCTTGCAAAATGATGTGTTTGTGTTTTGGCGTAATTGTCCATCAAATGTTATGACATGCTTATAAAACTAAGCATTCCCACATTCAGATCTGCAATGGTTTTGCTAGCCAGGCAAACCTTAACCCGTTCCTTTAGCTTCAGCCTTCAGGTTGCTGTTTCAGGCAAAGGCAAATTTTTGAAACACGGGGCAAATCCAGCAAAACAGCTACGAACACATCTGAAACACATACGCAGAAATTTGCTCTGCCTGGCGAAAGATTTACACCATAACTAATTTGTTTTTCAGGAGCCAGGACACACGCAGAAGTGGGATATTTTCTGCTAATTTATTGTACAGTGCAAGAAGCACATTTTAATTATGAGATGCCAAAACCCATACCAACCTATCTGAATTTACTTTGCTGGAATTAGCAGTACAAGCTAAATTCTGATTGCTTGTCATTGTAGTTTACGGTGCCATGGCTGAGCTTTTCATTTAACACCTTGACTCTTGCACTATTCTACTGAATGAGGCCAATTGCCATAAACAGGGTTAATTTCTTGCTGAAGGCCCATAACTTTACAAAATGAAATGAAAATAAAGAGTTACTGATATATTATGTTTTGGCTTTCCATCTCTCTCTCTCTCCTTTTCACTCTCTGTGTATATATATCTGTATATTATGGTTTGGCTTTCCACCCCCCTCTACCCCCCCCCTCTCTCTCTCTCCCCCTCTGCTTGTATATATATCTATATATTATGCTCTCTCTCTCTCTCTCTCTCTCTCTCTCTCTCTCTCTCTCTCGCTCTCTCGCTCTCTCTCTCTCCCTCCCTCTCTCTCCCTCTCGGTGTATATATATCTATATATTATGTTTTGGCTTTCCATCTCTCTCTCTCTCTCCCTCTCCCTCTCTGTGTATATATATCTATATATTATGTTTTGGCTTTCCGTCTCTCTCTCTTTCTCCCTCTCAATGTATATATATCTATATCTATATACAGAGAGAGAGATATTTATTTATTTATGACTGTATATATTAGGTCTTTTACATAAAGTACGTTCCTATTTATGGCATGGAAATGCTTGATCTTCCACTGCAGTGCTCTCTGCTGGCAGAGCAGAGTAGCAGCCACACCCCTCTGCATGAATATCCATACATACACTTTTATTGCAGAGAAGGGCAGGGGGCATGTCTGACCAGATTTCTGAGAATTACTGAATGCAATGAGTCTGACTTTACAGCCTTTTGGACTGCATAGTGATATTTAGACTCCCTGTACAACTGCTCTAAAGTAAATAAGGATAGGACTAAAAAAAACAGAGGTTTTAAGTACAGTATTTGACTGACTGCCTATCTATTTATGAGATTTTAGTTGGGATATATGGGTTTTACACTAGTTTTTTGTCATTTCCCTAACTGAGCGAAGTCATTTTGTGGAATATACCATTAAATTACAGCTCACAGGGGATATGTAACATCAGTATGGAGAGTCTGGACCCTAATAAATTGATAGCTACATTTTTATAGTTTGGAGTTCAGGTCACAGACTGGCTGCCATCACAAAGCATGTGGAATTAGTTAATATATTTTTTTTTAATTCCGCCTTGACTAAGTCTTTTATTTTTCTTAAGACAGATTTTCAAACCAATGGGGTTTTCTGTGGCCTATAAATCATATGATTACACTTCTGTCACCTCCCCCCCATTTTCCTTTCTCTGGTATTACATGACTTTGCACCACTTTGAACTGAACAATTCTAGACCACATTGCGAGATATGAGCAAGGCCCAGAACCATCAAACACAATAATGTAATTTTATTTCTAACAAAATTGCACAAAAATTTGATAATGAGAGGACATACTAGCTACTTGAGTTGTCAATGGCATTTTCAGTCTTTTATCCTTTCTATAAAAAAAAAAATATATATATATATATATATATACTGTATATATATATATATATATACAGTTGCAAGAAAAAGTATGTGAACCCCTTGGGATTACGTGGAGTTTTGCATGAATTGGGCATAAAATGTGCTCTGAACGTCATCTAAGTCACAACAATAGAAGAACACAGTCTACTGAACATAATACTACACAAACATTAGATGTTGCCATGGTTTAATTGCACATAACATGTAAACATTCACAGTGCAGGGAGGAAAAAGTATGTGAGGCCCTAGCTTAATGACTTCTCCCAGAACTAATTGGAGCCAGGAGTGAGCCAACCTTGACTCCAATCAGTGTGATGATATTGGATGTGTTGCTGACAGCTGTCCTGCCCTTAAAAAAACACACACCTGTTTTGGGTTTACTGGTTTCAAGAAGCACTGTCTGATGTGAACCATGCCTCGCAGAAAAGAGCTCTCAGAAGACCTACCATCAAGAATTGTTGACTTGCATGAAGCTGGAAAGGGTTACAAAAGTATCTCCAAAAGCCTTGATGTTCATGTGTCCACGGTAAGACAGACTGTCTACAAATGGAGAAAGTTTAGCACTGTTGCTACTCTCCCTAGGCGTGGTCGTCCTGTAAAAATGACTGCAAGAGCACAGCGCAGAATGCTGCATGAGGTAAAGAAGAATCCCAGAGTGTCAGCTAAAGACCTACAGAAATCTCTGGCACATGCTAACATTTTTGTTGACACATCTACAATAAGGAAAACATGAAACAAGAATGGAGTACATGGGAGGACACCACGGAGGAAGCCATTGCTGTCCAAAAAGAATATTGCAGCACGTTTGAAGTTTGCAAAAGAGCACCTGGATGTTCCACAGCACTACTGGCAAAATATACTGTGGACAGATGAAACCAAGATTGAGTTGTTTGGGAAGAACACACAACGCTATGTGTGGAGGAAAAAAGGCACAACACACCAACATCAAAACCTCATCCCCACTGTAAAACATGGTGGAGGGAGCATCATGGTTTGGGGCTGCTTTGCTGCCTCAGGGCCTGGACGGATTGTTGTCATTGATGGGAAAATGAATTCCAGAGTTTATCAAGACATTTTGCAGGAAAACGTACGACCATCTGTCCGCCAACTGAAGCTCCGCAGAGGATGGGTGATGTAACAGGACAATGACCCAAAGCATACAAGTCATTCAACAAAACAATGGCTGCAACATCACAGAATACGCCTTCTGGAGTGGCCCAGTCAGAGTCCTGACCTCAACCCGATCGAAATGCTGTGGCATGACCTTAAGAGAGCGATTCACACCAGACATCCCAAGAATATTGCTACACTGAAACAGTTTTGTGAAGAGGAGTGGTCCAAAATGACTCCAGATCGTTGTGCAGGTCTGATCTGCAACTACAGGAAACGTTTGGTTGAGGTTATTGCTGCCAAAGGAGGGTCAACCAGTTATTACGTCCAAAGGTTCACATACTTTTTCCTCCCTGCACTGTGAATGTTTACATGTTATGTGCAATTAAACCATGGCAACATCTAATGTTTGTGTAGTATTATGTTTAGCAGACTGTGTTCTTCTATTGTTGTGACTTAGATGACGTTCAGAGCACATTTTATGCCCAATTCATGCAAAACTCCACGTAATCCCAATGGGTTCACATACTTTTTCTTGCAACTGTATATATATACATACACACAATATATTGCCAAAAGTATTGGGACGCCTGCCTTTACACGCACATGAACTTTAATGGAATCCCAGTCTTAGTCCGTGAGGTTCAATATTGAGTTGGCCGACCTTTTGCAGCTATAACAGCTTCAACTCTTCTGGAAAGGTCCAAGGTTTAGGAGGGTGTCCATGGGAAGGTTTGACCATTCTCCCAGAAGCGCATTTGTGAGGTCAGGCACTGATGTCGAACGAGAAGGCCTGGCTCACAGTCTCCACTGTAATACATCCCAAAGGTGTTCTGTCGGGTTGAGGTCAGGACTCTGTGCAGACCAGTCAAGTTCCTTCACACCAAACTCACTCATCCATGTCTTTATGGACCTTGCTTTGTGCACTGGTGTGCAGTCATGTTGGAACAGGAAGGGCCATCCCCAAACTGTTCCCACAAAGTTGGGAGCATGAAATTGTCCATAATGTCTTGGTATGCTGACATCTTAAGAGTCCCCTTTACTGGAACTAAGCGGCCAAGCCCAAGCCCTGAAAAACAACCCCATACCATAATCCCCCCTCCACCAAACTTCACATTTGGCACAATGCAGTCAGGCAAGTACAGTTCTCCTGGCAACCGCCCAGACCCAGACATGTCTATCAGATTGTTAGACAGAGAAGTGTGATTGGTCACTCCAGAGAACACATCTCCACTGCTCTAAATTCCAGTGGTGGCGTGCTTTACACCACTACATCTGACGCTTTGCATTGCAGTTGGTGATGTAAGATTTGGGTGCAGCTGCTTGCCCATGGTAACCCATTCCATGAAGCTCTCCACACACTGATGTTGTGCTAATCTGAAGGCCACACAAAGTTTGGAGGTCTTTAGCTATTGACTCTGCAGACAGTTGGCGACTTCTGCGCACTGTGTGCTTCAGCATGCGCTGACCCCACTCTGTCATTTTACGTGGCCTACCACTTGGAGTTGCTGTTGTTTCCAGTTGCTTCCACTTTGTTATAATACCACTAACAGTTGACCCTGGAATATTTACCAGCAAAGAAATTTCATGGATGGACTTATTGCACAGGTGGCAACCTATCATGGTACCACGCATGAATTCACTGAGCTCCTGAGAGCGACCCATTCTTTAAAAAATGATTGTAGAAGCAGTCTGCATGCGTAGGTGCTTGATTTTATACACCTGTGGCCATGGAGGTGATTGGAACACCTGAATCCAATGATTTGGAGGGGGGTCCCAATACTTTTGGCAATATAGTGTGTATATATACAGTGTATATATATATATATATATATATATATATACATATACATACAGTATATACCGTATATATATGTGCAGAAATAGTATGGTTTACAGCTAGAACTACAACTAATAAATAATCTTTAAAAAAGGAGCCATTCTGAAAATGGCACTTATAGCCTAATTTAATTTTTTTTTCTTTTATGACATTGGTAAAGGTGGTCCTGGGATTTCTTTAGCAGAGAAAGAAAGTGACCTCTTTTTATATCAAAGCAATCAACAAGATCTCCATGTCACAGGGTGAGTCTAAAAATAGAAAAACGCAGCCTAGTACGAATGGCATTTGCAAGAAGCTGGCATGGCGAGAATCTCTGGCAATCAGGCAGCCCCAGAAAATATTTGGAGGTGGGAGGAGGGCATTGGATGTCAGGGCCTGCACAGCACAAGGGAGAGCGGTGTCTGTGATTACAGATAAAAGCAGTGACAGACACAAATGTCCTGGAAAGAGAAGTCCAGGTTATTGAGTTAAGAGACAGGAATGAGGATGAGAGAGGAAAAAGGACACAGAGGAACTTGTACACAATGATGGAACCAACAGAGAGTAGAAATGTTCACAGATAACACAAATGGACAGCAAGATAAGCTGGTATCAGTGATTCATTTGGTCGGTAGAACAAAAAAAGGCAACATGATGAAAGAGTAAACTTTACATTCCAGATTAAACTTTAAACTCAATAACTAGGTAAAGATTAAGCCACAAAAACTGACTCGGGCCTGAACCTAAACTGTGTATCCACACTAAAAAAAAGTTGGGAAATTAAGATGGGTGTTAAAGGGTGGATTCCAGGCCCCTTGACCTAAATTTGGCATTAGGTCATATGGCCTGAAACAGGTTCTACATCCACTTTTCTGAAGGCTTACTTGATGTTAGCACCAGGGGCGGACTGACAACTCATGGGGCCCCCGGGCAATAGGGGATCATGGGGCCCCTGTGTCCTTGCTCAAACTCAAAAAAGCCTATGAAAAAGGTACCAAGGGCATTTCATGGGGCCCCCTACTGACCCCTGGCCCTTGGGCAGTGCCTGAGTTTCCAAATGGTCAGTCCGCCCCTGGTTAGCACCCCTATGTGCTACCTCGTAGCTATAGGTCTTGTGACCTTGCACCAAATTACCAATGGAATGCCTATTTCCAGGGCAGCACAGTGACTGAATGGTTAGCACTTCCGCCTGGCAGTACTAGAGTGATTGGTTTGAATCCCAACCACAGCACCACCTGCTTGGAGTTTACATGGTCTCCCTGTGCCTGCGTGGGTTTCCTCCCACACTCCAAAGACATGCTGGTAGGTTAAGTGGCTCCTGTCTAAATTGGCCCTAATATGTGTATGTATGAATGTAAGTTAGGGACCTTAGATTGTACACCCCTTGAGGGTTAGGGACTGATGTGAATGTACAATATATATATATATATATATATGTGTGTGTGTGTGTGTGTGTGTAAAGCACTGTGCTGTGTAAATTGACAGCGCTGTATAAATACCTGCAATAAAAAATAAAATATTTCAGTTATCAGGTATGTTTATAAAAATTCTAACACCCTTACCTATGCTTCCTGTAAGCCTGGATTTGGCCATAATTGTATATGTTGTGGTTGCTTCCTTTAAGAGTTGTACATGAGATTTATTAAGTATAACCAGGAATGGCAGCCTTAGGTTGATAGATACTTACCACCAGGTTTTGATAACACTTGATGATCTTTCCACCTTCATTGCTACAACCCGAGTCAATGAATGATTGAATTGGGCATTCTTAGAACAGAACCTCTGCAACCCCCATTTCCCATACTTCCCCACCCTTACCTGGTTAATAGGTTTGTTACGAAAATCTACGCCATGTGCATTTTTAATCTCATGTACAACATAATGGGTTGATTTACCAAAGGCAAATAGACTGTTCTCTTTGCAATGGAAGTTGCACTTTGCTTAGTGAATAAAGTGAAGCTCTGTTGACTTCCTTCATCCAATCATGTGCAAGCAAAAAGGCCTTTTTTTGTTTTCCATGCATTTGATTGGGTATTCTTTGCCAAGGTAAACTTCACCACAGTCACTAAGCTCTGGGGAAAACTCCAAATTGCAAATGTGCAACTCCCCCTGCAAAGAGAACAGCCTATTTACCTTTAGTAAATCAACATGAGACTAAAAAATAACATGGTGTAGGCAGTTGTAAGAGTGGGGTAGGAAAAATGCGGGGAAATATAGGGAGCAGGGGTCGCAGAAGTCCTGGGCTGAGAGTGCCCAAATAAATAATTTAGTGGCCCAGATTGCAGCAATAATACCGCAATGTGTCCCCCCTAGCAGGGGCGTCCCTAGGCATGTGCGGGGGGTGCGTGCTGCACCAGGTGACACTGCACGGGGTGACACCGGACCCGCTCCACAAAAAAGGTAAGTTGTAAAGCAAGCCGACAATCCCCGCAGGATGGATCAGAGTCTGCGGATTGAGCATAATGCATCGGACTCCGATCCATTATGCTCCCCAATCCGCAGATCCAACCCATCCTGCGGGGATCATCGGCTTTCTTTACAACTTTACAAACTTACCGCTGAAATTCAATAAAAACATTGAACAACAAGAGTTGTACATGATGCCCATCATCAATGATCTTTACAAACTGTGCTTTAGAAGATTAAGTGTAAAAATGGTGTTTGGATTACAGTAGAAAGGTTTATAACTCCTGCAGATTCCTCCTGTCCATTAGAGGTAGGTGCAGACGTTTTGTGCTTTAAAGTAGAAAGCAGTCCATTTTCTTTTTTCGATCGAGTGGGGAAAGGTTGGAACCTCTGTTAGATCTTTGTTGCTCACTGTGTTCCAGATTTGGAGACTTCATTTCCTGTCCCAAAGACATTACAGGAAGAGTTAATCCTACACTTGAGAGTTGTACTGGAACAGGTTTCAAGCATTGGAAGATATTCCCCCAACTATGGTTGGTTGTATCACAACCACAAAATCTGAATATCCCCTCACTTTCTGTCATGATGATAAACAATGAGGATGAATCTCACCAACAAGTACACAAACAGCAATCAAAACTTGACAGAGGTTCAAACCCTTCCCCACTCAATTCAAAACTAGAAAAAGTTTGGCCGGAGCACTGCTTTATCACATATACTACCCAGTTAATTCACATCTTCCATGACCAGGATTAAATCTATAATTCTGATATGAAGCCTTCTAGAAACTGTGTTTCCTTTCCTATTTTATCAGATTTTCATATGTTTGGACAGATTTTTATGACATACGTGTTTTTGTTCTTTTATGACGCTGGCTGTTTAACGTACAGACATGGAAATCCATTAGCTGTCCAGTAAATTTTTATGTGCTCCATGTTGGTATTACACTTTCTTTACATTCTATATATTTTCCATGTTCTGTGTAAATACTTCTGAAAATAAAGAAGGAATGGTAAGAGCCGTAAAAAGTTTAACAGCTTTAACAGTTGATGTCTTCATACATTTGGCTTCTATGAGGACTACGTTTTTATTTTTCAAGCTTGAGGGGAGTTTTCACATCAATATATTTATAAATCTTACAGACGGTTTATATTTTTTTTGTTCACCATCCTTAAAGGAGTTCATTCTGTACTCCTGTGACCCTTATTTCAGCTGGCAACAAGCTAAAGCCCACCTCCGGCTGACATCACTTAGCCAATCCAGGCTCAGAAAAGACCATGACTTTAAAGCTGGGATCCTTCCAGGTGCCTGGACCGGCAGCTGGCTCAGCCAGTCAGCGAGCCTCTAAGAGCCTGAGCCAGCTGCTCTCGACCCCTCCACAACCCTCCAGTGACTGCTGAGGGGGCAGAGCCGACACAAAATGAGTGACAGTCACTGCTCCCTGCTCAGTGAAGACTGAGATCTGAGTGATCAGCAATCTTTGACCACTCAGTTCTTGGCCTTAGTACCAGCAGGGGAAGGATGCATAAGTGAGTATAAATATTTATTTTTTAAACCCATACTTCTCTTTTAAAGGCCTTGTTTAATTAAAGAGTATTTATGGCCATTTTTTAAGTGGGGATTGGTTAATTTTTGCTGTCTGTGTCCTCTTGAGGAAATCTCCCTTAACTTCTTGTCCTGGAGATACACTATAAAGTGACGGGAAATCTCCTGAAAGTGAAGGAGATCCCCTCATAACAGGTGATCCCATTTTGGAAAATTTTCTCTCACCTACTGTTCTGGCAATGGCTGTAAAATTTTGAATTTTCCATCACTTTAGTAATTCCCTATTGAAAATACAGAAAATAGAATTGGAGCATTGCATCTTGTCCATATCCCATCATGTAATAAAAATTGCCAATGTAGCTCTAGATCAGTGATCTCCAAACTGCGGCCTGCGGGCTGGATGTGGCCTTTTTTGCTTGCCTTTATATGACTCTTGGGGTACTGTTCCTCCAACTGAAATGCGGCACTATTACTCCGATTGACACCAATAATGGGGCATTATTCCTCCCACTCACACCAATGATGGGGCACTATTTCTCCTATTGACTCCAATGATGGAGCACTATTCCTTCCATTGATAGCAATGATGGGGCATAATTGATCCCATTGATATGAACACATGCTCTGAGGGTGAACTGGATGGACTTGTGTCTTTATTCAACCTTACCAACTATGCAACTATGTATGTAATAAACAACTGGGTGCTATTCATTCCACTGACACCAGTGATGGGGCAATATTCCTCCTCCTACTGACCACAGGCCCTATTTATTGTTTTAATCCCACTGACCTCCATGCCTGAAACATAGTCTATTTCCACTGATGCTGCAGCATTTTCCACTCCTGCTGGCCACAGTCCAGCACACCTAAAGTCTGAAGAACAGTAAACTGGTGCTTTGTTTAGAAAGTTTAGAGACAAAATAGCCTGAACAACACAAACCTTATTATAGCTACTAGACAGCAGCTGACATACACGATTCTGAGAATCTTTATTAAAGTATTTCTAAAAAGACAACAGGATGTGAGAAGAAATCTCTGCGAAGAGAGGATAATCCCCTCAAAGACAGTTGCCACCAGGATAATGTCCTCCATTGAAAGATTTAGGCCTTGTTCACATGGGCAGTAGACTCTACTACGGTGGATCACTTTTCGAAGGGCTGTAGATCAGCGATACTGCCACTTCCTGAATGGCTGATTTTTTCTTATTCTGAAGGGATTTTTAATGTTCCGCAACTGTGTGCCAAGTCGTCCCATTGACCGCAGTGGTCATGTTTGCCAGGCAGCATTGTAGTCGTGGCAATGTATACAGCAATGCAATGCCAACTTGTCAACAGGCAGCTGGGAAGTAGTAAAAAGGTGGATCGACAACCTGTTTTTACTGAAACTCTCAAGCAACCTGTTACTGTATCCTCTATCCAGGGGCGGACTGACTATTTGGAAACTCGGGCACTGCCCGAGGGCCCGGGGTCAGTAGGGAGCCCCATGAGTTGCCCCTGGTGTCTTTTTCATAGGCTTTTTTGAGTTTGGGCAAGGATACAGGAGCCCCATGATCCCCTATTGCCCAGGGGCCCCATGAGTTGTCAGTCCCCCCTGCCTCTATCACTGACATTTCATGTCAGTGATAGAGGATACCAGAGTTCACTAGCTGCTCTCATGAATCAGGGTATCCCTACCTGGGGAAACGGGAGTCCAAGTCCAAAGGTGAAGAAGTAATAAGTAAGCCAAAATCAATGGTTGAAGCCCAACTCCAGGAAGATTTATAATTTCTTAAATCTCTGATAGTGGAGCTGCACCTCCACTGCATGGGTTAAGTGCTCGTTTAGGTTTAGGTGGACATGGTAAAGAATATCTACTTACCCAATCCTCTGCTGCTAAGTGCTGCTTGCCCAGTCCCCGCAGTGTCTTCTCCCCTATGCTCCAGAAAATCTAAGGTCCTGATGCCATAAAGTGTGAGGGACACTCCGCTGCTGGAGTGTGGGGGAGCACCTCCTGGGGCGAGAATGGAGGATCAAGAAAGTTAAAGTGCTTTTACTCTCTCCTGGACTTTTTGGTTTGGCGCTCTTATTACTTCCTTTACCTTTAAGCAAAAACAGCCTGACAGGCATTCTAGTCCCTCACCACGCTATCCAAAAATAAGCGTTTGCTTTAGATACACTTTAGTCCATACATTGACTAGAAGAAGATATATTACATTATCTGGTTAGTAAACATGCATATCTAAGTACTTGGACTTGAAATGGAATTATTTGGCTACATTTTTTTTTTAATCTAAGTTCGCATTGTTCTATAAAGCATCTCTAGTTATACTTTGGCACCACAAGTAGCTCTGAAGATACCTAATATAAACTGTGAGTCAGATTCCCTTGACAATCTGCTTCTACCACTTGTATGTTTTCCACAGCGGATGGATGGGTAGAGAATTCTGTACTCACACTTTTTTGTAAATACTGGATAGTTTTCTGACTAAATAAGGTTTGCTTGAGGGTTTTTCTTCAGTCCTAAAACCAAACCTTTCCTGTTAGCGCCACTCCATTCATTTATCCAATGCGTATGACTAAGTCAATAAGACAGATGAAGCTAACAGAATCCTTTTTTTTGTAACTCTGCATTAGCGCAGCGCGGGATTCTGTAGTTTACATATACTTAGAAAGCGATGACAACTTAATAATGGAGTCTATTTTGTGTTTTGTTCGGAAGGCTTGTCGTTCTTTGTGTCGAGGCTGACCTCTACATTTCGTTGTCAGGAAAGGGCAGCTATGTCACTTTAATTTGCGGTAATGTGGAATGCTGAACTGACATGCTATGGGGGCTGCTAGACTTGTGGAACAATAACTTGTTCCCTGGAAAAATCAAAGCAGATAACCAATTTGTATTATCTGTCACCGACAAAATGCAACCTTTGGAATATAGATTAACACAACAGTGTCTGAAGAAGCTCACGCACAATGGAGACATGAACAGACACTGCAAACACTGGAGAGAGCCAACCAGACAGCACTTGAGTTGTAGGCTGCCGTCTAACATTGTGCAGACAGTCCCTTGCAGGCTTCTCGTCTGAGCTAAGGCAATATTAATGACCAATCAGACCATTATTGCCCTGTATCATATAACAGCAATATATTTCAAGAGTTTTTTTTTTAATTTTTTTAGAAGTATGGCGACTGTATTAAACAGCCAGTAAACCTAAATTTTAACACAGTTCATAATCAAATAAACTTGATGTACATATTTATTATACAAGATTTATATGGCGCAAACAGTTTGCTTTACAACTTGAGTGCAGACAGTACAGTTGCAATACAATTCAACACTGGAAGAATCAGAGGGTTCTGCTCCTTAGGACTTACAATCTGAAAGTGAGGGTCAAGTGATACAAAAGTTAATAACTGTGGGGGATGAGCTGATGGAGAAAATAAAAGTACAATGGTTAGGTGGACGCAGGATAGGCTTCTCCAAAGAGAAGGGTTTTTAAGGATTGCCTAAAAGTGGTCAGAGTTATTCGGACAGAATGGGGTAGAGAGTTCCAGAGCATGGGTGGAACATCCTCTGGAACTCTCTACCCCAATTTATCAGACTATCGCCTACTCTGCTCACTTTTAGGCGATCTCTGAAAACCTATCTCTTCAGGGAAGCCTATCCTGCCCTCAACTAATGATGGAATCTTCTACTCTTCCTACCAGTCCATCCCCCACAGTTGCTACCTTTTGTATCACTAGCCCCTCTTTCCTGTAAGCTCCAAGGAGCAGAGCCCTCCTAATCATATTGTATTGAACTGTATTGTTGCTGTATTGTCTCCCGTTATATTGTAAAGCGCTGAGCAAACTGTTGGCGCTATATAAATCCTGTATAATAAAGATTACTTCAGTGAAGTGCACCTAGGCAGTTGCTCTAAAGAGTAACTCCATGTACGGATATTTCATACATAGTTACAATGGTTCAGCTTGGACCAATGTAACTACAGGTGAAACTCCAAAAATTTGAATATCGTGCAAAGGTTCATTTATTTCAGTATTGCAACTTAAAAGGTGAAACTAATATATGAGATAGACTCATTACATGCAAAGCAAGATAGTTCAAGCCGTGATTTGTCATCATTGTGATGATTATGGCTTACAGCTCATGAAAACCCCAAATCCACAATCTCAGAAAATAAGAATATTGTGAAAAGGTGCAATATTCTTGGCTCAAAGTGTCCCACTCTAATTAGCTAATTAAGCCATAACACCTGCAAAGGGTTCCTGAGCCTTTCAATGGTCTCTCAGTCTGGTTCAATAGGGATCACAATCATGGGAAAGACTGCTGACCTGACAGTTGTGCAGAAAACCATCATTGACACCCTCCATAAGGAGGGAAAGCCTCAAAAGGTAATTGCAAAAGAAGTTGGATGTTCCCAAAGTGCTGTATCAAAGCACATTAATAGAAAGTTATTTGGAAGGGAAAAGTGTGGAAGAAAAAGGTGCACAAGCAGCAGGGATGACCGCAGCCTGGAGAGGATAGTCAGGAAAAGGCCATTCAAAAGTGTTGGGGACTTTCACAAGGAGTGCACTGAGGCTAGGGTCAGTGCATCAAGAGCCACCACACACAGACGGATCCTGGACATGGGCTTCAAATGTTATATTCCTCTTGTCAAGCCGCTCCTGAACAACAAACAACGTCAGAAGCGTCTTAGTTGGGCTAAAGAAAAAACCAAGGACCCAGAGTATTGAGGAAGAATGGAGAGGCACACACTGCAAGATGCTTGAAGTCCAGTGTGAAGTTTCCACAGTCTGTGTTGATTTGGGGAGCCATGTCATCAGCTGGTGTTGGTCCACTGTGCTTCATTAAGTCCAGGGTCAACGCAGCCGTCTACCAGGAGATTTTGGAGCACTTCATGCTTCCTTCCGCAGACGAGCTTTATGGGGATGCTGACTTCATTTTCCAGCAGGACTTGGCACCTGCCCACACTGCCAAAAGCACCAAAACCTGGTTCAATGACCGTGGGATTACTGTGCTTGATTGGCCAGCAAACTCGCCTGACCTGAACCCCATAGAGAATCTATGGGGCATTGCCAAGAGAAAGATGAGAGACATGAGACTGAACAATGCAGAAGAGCTGGAGGCCGCTATTGAAGCATCCTGGTCTTCCATAACACCTCAGCAGTGCCACATGCTGATAGCTTCCATGTCACGCCGCATTGAGGCAGTAATTGCTGCAAAAGGGGCCCAAACCAAGTACTGAGTACATATGCATGCTTATACTTTTCAGAGGTCCAATATTGTTCTATGTACAATCCTTGTTTTATTGATTGCATATAATATTCTAATTTTCTGAGATTGTGGATTTGGGGTTTTCATGAGCTGTAAGCCATAATCATCACAATTATGACAAATTACGTCTTGAACTATCTTGCTTTGCATATAATGAGTCTATCTCATATATTAGTTTCACCTTTTAAGTTGCATTACTGAAATAAATGAACTTTTGCACGATATTTAAATTTTTCACATTTCACCTGTATGAATATTTAGTACCAAATCCAGGTGTTTACTCTGGAAGCTAGGGCCAATTTAGACAGGAGCCTATTAACCTCCCAGCATGTCCTTGGAATGTGGGAGAAAACCCATGCAGGCCCAGGGAGAACATGCAAACTCCAGGCAGGTGGTGCCATGGTTGGGATTCGAACCAATGACCCTAGTACTGCCAGGTGGAAGTGCTAACCATTTAGCTGCTGTGCTGCCTGTATATGCCCAAAGCTAGTCTTTAACAATATCAACACACAGGACATCATGACAGGGGAAACAAAGTAGTGTATGTTTGTCACAGGGCTCCGGTTGCAATCATTATACATTTCTACTGTCTTACAGGATATTTCTCTTCCTGTGTGTTTACCCTCTTTATATGTTGCTGTTTAGTGTTTTATAGGAAGATGCTCTGCTGATAAGACACACTTATACAATCTGCTTCCTGTGCTGGGAATGTCTAAACTTTGAACTTTCATAAACTGGGCTGTAGTGTTTTAAAATTGCCATGAGAAAAATAGTGTAAAGTTTAAAGAATTGCATATAAAATATATTGATATTAAAAAGTCACAGATATTTTTTTTGGTTTAAGGTAGTAATAAACCTGCAATGTTTTTAAATTCAGCACACTGAGTGGTGCTGCCTGTCAAAACTGCTCACCATTAGATTGTAAGCTTCCATGAGCAGGGCAAGAAGTCATACAAAATCTTTCCAAAGGGTTGCAAAAATGCAAAAGAAGGAGGTTTAACCTTTCCCTGCGCTTTCCCAAAAATGTTTACAAATGCTTTATTTTTCATATGCACAGTATTGTTCGGTATAGTTCTGTGATCTGATTTGTATATTTCTCTGTTTTCAGCTACACGGGTACTGCTACCAGGACAGCAATGACATAGCGGACACCCTCACTACTATCACAGAGCTGGGCTCCCCACTGGAGATGATTCAACTTCTACAGTCCTCCTGGGAAGACAGATTCCGTGTAAGTCACCTATCCTTGTGTGAATCTTTGTTGACTATATCTTGGCATAGACAGGTTCTCTTTAATGCATATATCAGGGCAAATTTATTATTTTGTACATTTCTGCATTGCATGCACATTTTACAGGTTTTATTCCTATAAATACAGCGTAAGTAAAGAAGAATAACTGTTGATGTGCCAGAAATATAGAGTGCTGTGCTCCTACCTTCTTTGACATGACAATTCAGCTCTGAATTTCTATGTGAGTGTTGTCAGCCCTGCCTACTTCATTTCTGATGGATTACAAAGCACAATAACCTCTCCTCAACTCCCCCCCTTCCTCATTGTATTAACCCCTCCTCATCTCTTCAACCCCTACTCCTTTCTATAACCCCTCCCAATCTCTATAATCCCTCCCCATCTCCATAACCACTCCTCATCTATATAACCCCTCTCCATCTATATAACCCCTCCTCATCTATATAACCCCTCCCCATCTATATAACCCCTCCTCATCTATATAACCCCTCTCCATCTATATAACCCCTCCTCATCTATATAACCCCTCTCCATCTATATAACCCCTCCCCATCTATATAACCCCTCCTCATCTATATAACCCCTCCTCATCTATATAACCCCTCCTCATCTATATAACCCCTCTCCATCTATATAACCCCTCCTCATCTATATAACCCCTCTCCATCTATATAACCCCTCTCCATCTATATAACCCCTCCTCATCTATATAACCCCTCTCCATCTATATAACCCCTCTCCATCTATATAACCCCTCTCCATCTATATAACCCCTCCCCATCTATATAACCCCTCCTCATCTATATAACCCCTCCTCATCTATATAACCCCTCCTCATCTATATAACCCCTCTCCATCTATATAACCCCTCCTCATCTATATAACCCCTCCTCATCTATATAACCCCTCTCCATCTATATAACCCCTCTCCATCTATATAACCCCTCCTCATCTATATAACCCCTCTCCATCTATATAACCCCTCCTCATCTATATAACCCCTCTCCATCTATATAACCCCTCCCCATCTATATAACCCCTCCTCATCTATATAACCCCTCTCCATCTATATAACCCCTCTCCATCTATATAACCCCTCCTCATCTATATAACCCCTCCCCATCTATATAACCCCTTCTCATCTATATAACCCCTCCTCATCTATATAACCCCTCTCCATCTATATAACCCCTCTTCATCTATATAACCCCTCCTCATCTATATAACCCCTCCCCATCTATATAACCCCTTCTCATCTATATAACCCCTCCTCATCTATATAACCCCTCTCCATCTATATAACCCCTCCTCATCTATATAACCCCTCCTCATCTATATAACCCCTCCCCATCTATATAACCCTTCTCCATCTATATAACCCCTCCCCATCTATATAACCCCTCCTCATCTATATAACCCCTCTCCATCTATATAACCCCTCCTCATCTATATAACCCCTCTCCATCTATATAACCCTTCTCCATCTATATAACCCCTCCTCATCTATATAACCCCTCCTCATCTATATAACCCCTCTCCATCTATATAACCCCTCCCCATCTATATAACCCCTCCTCATCTATATAACCCCTCTCGATCTATATAACTCCTCCTCATCTATATAACCCTTCTCCATCTATATAACCCCTCCTCACCTATATAACCCCTCTCCATCTATATAATCCCTCTCCATCTATATAACCCCTCCCCATCTATATAACCCCTCCTCATCTATATAACCCCCTCCTCATCTATATAACCCCTCCTCATCTATATAACCCTTCTCCATCTATATAACCCCTCCTCATCTATATAACCCCTCCCCATCTATGTAACCCCTCCTCATCTATATAACCCCTCCTCATCTATATAACCCCTCTCCATCTATATAACCCCTCCTCATCTACATAACCCCTCTCCATCTATATAACCCCTCCTCATCTACATAACCCCTCTCCATCTATATAACCCCTCCTCATCTATATAACCCCTCTCCATCTATAGAACCCCTCCTCATCTATATAACTCCTCTCCATCTCTATAAACCCTCCTCATCTTCATAACCCTTCCTCATCTATATAACCCCTCCGCATCTCCATAACCCCTCCCCATCTCTATTACCCCCTCCCATCTCTATAACTCCTCCCAATCTCTCTTTTCCCTCCCCATCTCATAACCCCTCCTCATTTTTATAACCCCTCCCCATCTCCATAACCCCTCCTCATTTTTATAATCCCTCCCCATCTCCATAACCCCTCCTCATTTCTATAACCCCTCCCCATTTCTGTAACTCCTCCTAATCTCTCTATTCCCTCCCCATTTCATAACCCCTTCTCATTTTTTATAACCTCTCCCCATCTCATAACCCCTCCTCATCACTATAACCCATCTTCATCTCCCTATTCCCTCCTCATCTCTATAACCCCTCCCCATCTCCATAACCCCTCCTCATTTCTATAACCCCTCCCCATTTCTGTAACTCCTCCTACTCTCTCTATTCCCTCCCCATTTCATAACCCCTTCTCATTTTTTATAACCTCTCCCCATCTCATAACCCCTCCTCATCACTATAACCCATCTTCATCTCCCTATTCCCTCCTCATCTCTATAACCCCTCCCCATCTCCATAACCCCTCCTCATTTCTATAACCCCTCCTCATCTCCATAACCACTCCTTGTATAACGGCAAAGAGTATACATTTACATCAGCTCACAAACGTTCTGGCAAAATCAACAGGTATTTTTCGAAAAGATATACCAAAAAAACTTTCAATGGTATATTTAGCAAACCAAAAGGGAGCAAATTAAAGAAATTATTGTCAGGGTTTGCATACACTTTAAAGTGTTACTAAACCCACAACAGTAAAATCAGTCTGTATATGCAGTAAAGCATTCTTGTTATATTCACTGTGGAACGTAAGGTTAATCCTCTGCATTGTGTAAAAAGGATGTTTGATCCTGTCTTCTCTGATCCTCCTCTTCTTCCACGTTCCCAATTTCATCTCCTGATAGAACACAGCCTCAGGGACACTCTGCACATGCTCAGTTTGGTGTGTATTGCTGGAGAGTTTTTTCTTTTTCTTGGGAAGGTGCATGTGATCAGCACAGGGCCAATCAGCACTGCCCAGACAGAAGGTCAGGGGTTATGCAGCCTCATAGGGCAGTGAGAGGAGAATTAAAACTCCTATTACAAGCTGAAAGAAGTCACACGACTGCTATATACTGCTGATGAGAAAAGGTATTTGGCAGTTTATATTTACTAAAATAATTGCACTTCCATGCTCTTTGTACTGTGGGGGACCAGATATAGTGACTGCAGGGTCCGTGGTTTTGTAATACTTTAAGTAACCCCCTCCAAGGAAATATGAAAAACAGGTTCTAATGTGTTTTTAGTTGTGGGGAGTATGTTTTGGACCATAATGTGTTATTAATATAATGAAGTTGAAAAGCTACTTTTTAAAAGATGGATTTAATATAATCCACCATATTATTGTGTATCTGTGCATGTGTTGCCACATGTAAAGTGAAAACTGAATGAGGCAGCTGTCTTTTTAGTCCCTTCCACACCTTGTAACATGGGCATGTTTGGTGCCTAATGGATTGTCATCTTCCCATACATTGATGTGACACTTCATCCGTAGGTCACTACCCCTTGTTTGACAGACATGTATTCCTCAAAGTTATTGTTTTATGACAGGTTTTTTTCATGACCAAATCATCTGAGGACTCTGCTCATGGAGGTTTATGTCACATCTTAACTCCTTTCTAGCTGATCTGCTTTATGTCAGTGTATTAAGCCGGCAATATACAGTATATATATATATATATATATATATATATATATATATATTTAGAAATATCTATCTATCTATCTATCTATCTATCTATCTATCTATCTATATACATACATATATAAATCTCTCTCTCTCTCTAAAATTAATTCATACAAAAAATTCTCAATACACTCGCTGACTTGACAAATGTCATTTGAAAGTACTTTGCAATTTAATTTGCTATTACATTCAGTTTTGGAACAAATAAACCCCATCTGAAATTCTACAAATTTACAGTCAACTTTCAGTCGATCATTTTTTTTTTAGTCCAATGTGTTACCTTCCATGAATGCCTAGCGCAGAAATGAGATTTAAATCTAACTGTTTCTGTAACTGACTTGTGAATTTTGGAGAAATGAGAGTGGCTCTGTGTTGATTACGATTTCTCCATTCTCTCCAAAGAGTTTGGGATCGTCAGACTTTATTATCATCACACATGGTATCCAGAAGTGAGCTTAGTACAATTCTCCCTCACTAAGCTTTATCTGTTGATTCTTTTGTATAAAACCCGCTTTGCCTGGCAAAAGATTAACACCATGACTAATTTGTTACATTAAATTTACTCTCATGCCTCTGTCTAGAGTGGTCCTTTCAATATTTTATAATGCAGTATTTATGCATATTAAAACATGACCAATTGATGTTCCTTTATTTACTGCAGATCTGCCTGAGCTTAGTTCGGCTCTTACACTACTTGTCACACTCCCCTCTTGGCTCCATAACCCTCTTGGATTTTCGCCCTCGCCAGTTTGTGGTCATTGATGGTGAATTGAAAGTAACGGACTTGGATGATGCCAGCATGGAAGAGACACCTTGTACCAGCAATGATAACTGTTTTATGGAGTTCCCAGCTAGAAACTTCACACTGCCATGCTCTGTTGAAGGCAAATGTCAAAACATGAATGAGAAGAGGAATCTCTACAATGCATACAGGTATCCCAATAAGGATCATTAAAACCCTTAATGATAAAGCTACAAACCATGAACATGTGAGCCCTTTTCTGCTTTGAGGAAGTCTCTAAGGTCATTTTTATTCAAATTGTATTGATTACCTTTATCAGAGAGGAAAAGAAATACAGAAGAGACAAATTTCTTCTTAGTATTAAAAAAGTGACATTACATCCAAACAAACATAGATGCTGAGAATGAATAATTATTAGATAACAACATCCACTCATGTCATCACACCATATCAAATTCTTCTATGTATTGGTGGCTCTAAAATTATATAACTGCCCCTATCTTTAAATGATTAAAAAAAAAATCAGGTACAATCATTTTTTCTTCCTATAAAGCAAAATTTATATTATTTCTTTAAAATATTCAAAACAAAAAAAAAAGTATATATATATATATATATATATATATATATATACAGTGGATACAAAAAAGTCTACACACCCCTGTTAAAATGTCAGGTTTCTGTAATGTAAAAAAATGAGACAAAGTTGAATCATTTCAGAACTTTTTCCACCTTTAATGTAACCTATAAACTGTACAACTCAGTTGAACAACAAACTGAAATCTTTTAGGTGGAGGGAAGTAAAAATAAAAAACTAAAATAATCCGGTTGCACAAGTGTGCACACCCTTAAACTAATACTTTGTTGATGCACCTTTTGATGTGATTCCAGCACTCAGACTTTTTGGGGATGAGTCTATCAGCATGGCACATCCTGACTTGGCAATATTTGCCCGCTTCTTGCAAAAACACTCCAAATCTGTCAGATTGCGAGGGCATCTCCTGTGCACAGCCCTCTTCAGATCACCCCACAGATTTTCGATCGGGTCTGGGATCTGGCTGGGCCATTCCATAACTTTCATCTTCTTCTGGTGAAGCCATTCCTTTGTTGATTTGGATGTATGCTTTGGGTCCTTGTCATACTAAAGATGAAGTTCCTCTTCATGTTCAGCTTTCTAGCAGAAGCCTGAAGGTTTTGTCAATATTGACTGGTATTTGGAACTGTTCCCTTTACCTTGACTAAGGCCCCAGTTCCAGCCAAAGAAAAACAGCCCCAAAGCATGATGCTGCCACCACCATGCTTCACTGTGGGTATGGTGTTCTTTTGGTGATGTGCAGTGTTGTTTTTGTGCCAAACATATCGTTTGGAATTATGGCCAAAAAGTTCAACCTTGGTTTCATCAGACCATAACACATTTTTCCACATGCTTTTGGGAGACTTCAGATGTGTTTTGCCAAATTTAGCCAGGTTTCATAAGAAAAGGCTTCCGTCACTCTACCCCATAGCCCAGACATATGAAGAATATGGGAGATTGTTGTCACATGTACCACACAGCCAGTACTTGCCAGATATTCCTTTAATGTTGCTGTAGGTCTCTTGGCAGCCTCCTAAACCAGTTTTCTTCTTGTCTTTTCATCAATTTTGGAGGGACGTCCAGTTCTTGGTAATGCCACTGTTGCGCCATGTTTTCTCCACTTGATGATGATTGTCTTCACTGTGTTCCATGGTATATCTAATGCCTTGGAAATTCTTTTGTACCCTTCTCCTGACTGATACTTTTAACAATGAGATCCCTCTGATGCTTTGGAAGCTCTCTGTGGACCATGGCTTTTGCTGTAGGGTGCGACTAACAAATGTCAAGAAAGACCTACTAGAACAGCTGAACTTTATTTGGGGTTAATCAGAGGCACTTGAAATGATGGCAGGTGTGTACCGACTCCTATTTAACATGATTTTGAATGAGATTGCTTTATTCTGAACACAGCTACATCCCCAGTTATAAGAGGGTGTGCACACTTATGCAACCACATTATTTTAGTTTTTTATGTTTACTCCCCCCCCAAAAGATTTCAGTTTTTTTTTTAATTGAGTTGTACAGTTTATAGGTCACATTAAAGGTGGGAAAAGTTCTGAAATTATCTATCTTTGTCTCATGTTTTTACATCACAGAAACCTGACATTTTAACAGGAGTGTGTAGACCTTTTATATCATATATATATATATATATATATATATATATATACACACACATACACACACTATATTGCCAGAAGTATTGGGATGCCTGTCTTTAACACACACATGAACTTTAATGGCATCCCAATCTTAGTCCATAGGGTTCAATATTGAGTTGGCCCCGCCCTTTGCAGCTATAGTATAACAGCTTCAACTCCTCTGGGAAGGCTGTCCACAAGGTTTAGGAGTGTGTCTATGGGAATCTTTGATCATTCTTCCGGAAGTGCATTTGTGATGCCAGGCACTGGTGTCAGATGAGATGGCCTGCTTGCAGACTCCACTCTAATTCATCCCAAAGGTGTTCTATCGGGTTGAGGTCAGGACTCTGTGCAGGCCAGTCAAGTCCGTCCACCCCAAACTCGCTTATCCATGTCTTTATGGAGCTTGCTTTGTGCACTGGTGCGCAGTCATGTTGGCACAGGAAGGGGCCATCCCCAAACTGTTCCCATGAAGTTGGGTGCATGATATTTTCCAAAATGTCTTCATACGCTGACGCCTTAAGAGTTCCCTTCACTGGAACTAAGAGGCCAAGCCCAACCCCTGAAAAACAACCCCACACCATAATCCCCCCTCCACCAAACTTTACACTTGGCACAATGCAGTCAGGCAAGTACTTTCTCCTGGCAATAGCCAAACACAGACACATTTCCAGACAGAGAAGAGTGATTGGCCACTCCAGAGAACATGTTTCCACCGCTTCACCGAGTCCAGTGGCGGCGTGCTTTACACTACTGCATCTGACGCTTTGCATTGCAGTTGGTGATGTAAGGCTTGGATGCAGCTGCTCGGCCATGGAAACCCATTCCATGAAGCTCTCTATGCACTGTTGTTGTGCTAATCTGAAGGCCACACAAAGTTTGAAGGTCTTTAGCTATTGCCTCTGCAGACAGTTGATGACTTCTGCACACTGTGCGCTTCAGCATGCACTGACCCTGCTCTGTCATTTTACGTGGCCTACCACTTGGTGGCTGAGTTGCTGTTGCTCTCAGTTGCTTCCACTTTGTTATAATACCACTAATAGTTGAGCGTGGAATGTTTAGTAGCCGGGAAATGTCACGGGTGGACTTATTGCACAGGTGGCAACCTATCATGGTACCACGCTTGAATTCTCTGAGCTCCTGAGAACCACCCATTCTTTCAAAAATGTTTGTAGAAGCAGTCTGCATGCCTAGGTTCTTGATTTTATACACCTGTGGCCATGGAGGTCATTGCATGGAGGTCCTTGGAACACCTGAATTTGTTTGCAAAGCTTCCCCATTCACTTTAATGGGTTGCGTTTGGTGGGCTTGCCACCCTCTGCGAGTGACATGTTGGATCATTTTCACCACTGGTGCAAAGTGAAGCATTGTGATCGCGGGATATGAACACCCCATTTGCTGCCATTGCAGCAAAGGTGGTGGGGGGATGGCTGGGAGGCAGCACTAAAATCACAGCTCAACCATGCAATTTTTAATACCCCAACTGCTAGTCTACAGGAGGCCTTAATGTAATGACGGCCAGGTAGATCTAACAGCACATCACCAGGGGCCAACTGTCAAAGTTGGAAAGTAACAGCCGGCTTCAGATCCAACATGGAGTTGTGAAAATAAGGAGAAGGGTGATAACTTGAGAGGGAAGTGAGACATGACTGCACCCCTGTGGACAAGGAAGTATATATTTTGAACAAGTAATATAGAAATCTTTCTTGTTGTGATCTGATAATATTTGTAACATATTAGCGGAAGGTTCTTTTTAATTTTAAGCATGTGCCAGTCTTTATTTAAGACCTATGCCTCTTTAAAGCTGTGACCAACCAGCACACAACTCGAACTTTTTAAACCTCATGATTTAAGGTCGACCTTTTGAACTTTTCTTTTCTGGTTCTTCTAATCTGCCTTGTTTTCACAATCCCCTTTGAACTAACAGAAGCTTTCCTTGTTGCCCTAAATCTGTGTGTTCACAAAGGCCCACAGGCTCGGTGCTGCAGCGGGGAATAGCCTCTCCTCCTTTCAACAGGCAGACAGCGTGTGCTGATTTATGACACTTCACATTAAACTGAGGCTGATGATTTCAGCAAACGTAAAAGGCCGTGATGAAAATGAACCGCAGCAAACGGACTTCTTGTGGAAACTCTTTATTCATCTCAAGCCGACCGCTAGTAAATAGATTATAGGGGTACTTGGCAAACTACGGCCTATCAAAACTCCTGACCGGTGGAGCGAGATGTTAAGAGAACAGGGCTTAGAGGGACAATAGATATTCTGAGGTCATTTGTGAAAGTTAGCCTGCATGGAGTTTGCATGTTCTCCCGTGCTTGTATGGGTTTCGCCAGGTACTCTAGTTTCCTCTCACACTAAAAAAAATATGTTGGTAGGTTCATTGGCTCCTGTCCAAATGGGCCCTAATATGTGTTTACAAACTGGCTATGCACATGTGTAATCACATTCTGCATGCCAGTCCCAAGCATAAGTAATTGGGGAATGTTGAGAAAATACCTGGCCACCTCGCCAAGAAAATTCTTAGAAAGCATAAAATGTATCAGACATGGTGCCCAAAGAGCTGGCCTATAGAATCACCATAAGTTAGATAAGACTGAACACATATATACATATACACATGAAAGTTAACAAAACGTAGTGTGTGGCAGAAAATAAAAGAAAACCAGACATGGAGAAGATATGCACAGTGGCTGAATGGTTATTATTATTATTACTAAATGGTTATCACTTCCACCTGGCAGTACTAGGGTCGTTGGTTCAAATCCCAGCCACGGCACCACCTGCCTGGAGTTTACATGTTCTCCCTGTGCCTGCGTGGGTTTCCTCCGGGTACTCCTGTTTCCTCCCACACTCCAAAGACATGCTGGTAGGTTAATTGGATCCTGTCTAAATTGGCCCTAATATGTGTATGTATAAATGTGAGTTAGGGACCTTAGACTGTACACCCCTAGAGGGTTAGGGACTGATGTGAATGTACAATATGTATGTAAAGCGCTGCGTAAATTGACTGCGCTATATAAGTACCTGAAATAAATAAATAAATTATTATTATACAGGATTTATATAGCGCCAACAGTTTGCTCAGCGCTTTACAATATAACGGGAGACAATACAGCAACAATACAGTTCAATACAAGAGGGATAGGAGGGCCCTGATCCTTGGAGCTTACAATCTATGAATGGCTAAATGGTTAGCCCTTCTGCCTGGCAGTACTAGAGTCATTGATTCAAATCTCAGCCATGGCACCACCTACCTAGAGTTTGCATGTTCTCCCTGTGCCTGTGTGGGTTTCCTCCCACACTCCAATGACTTGCTGGTAGGTTAATTGGCTCCCGTCTAAATTGTCCCTAGTATGTGTATGTATGAATGTGAGTTAGGGACCTTAGATTGTACACCCCTTGAGGGTTAGGGACTGATGTGAATGTACACTATATATGTAAAGTGCTGTGTAAATTGATGGCATTATATAAGTACCTGAAATAAATTGAAAATAAAATTTCAAGGCTGCCCATGTACCTCTCCTGAAAGTGCTTGTTGCCTGGCTGTCATGCTTTCCCTCTTGGATGACAACATTAAGTGGAAAGTCAAGGCCTGGACTGAGCGAAGCTAAAAGGGAGGGCCAGCATGACTGGGGCGTGCAGACGAGGCGGAGCGTGTATTTTGGGTGGGAGTCTAAGCAAGAGGAAAAAGGGGGGGGGGTGGTTACTTACTTGATTGGAGTACGCATCATTGAGGGGTGGTCTTGCCAGGATTTGAAAAGGGGGGTTGGGTCTTGTCGGAGTCAGTCGGAGCCACTTTGCCCGTTCATCAGACTTACAACTAAGGTTATGGCACTGCAAGCAAAGAGTGTTAGCAACTTAGGCTCCATTCACACCTAAGCATTCCATGATTACATGCAAAAGTGTGCGTTTTTGTGCCTATTCACAGAATGCATAAAAAACACATGTTGCACTTCCGGTGTCCTTCAAAAAACGCATAAAGCTCAACGCCAAAAAAAATTACAGGAGCATAGGGCTGCACTATGTGCATAGTGTGAAACCGCACACAAAAACATACATTTACAAGACCCTAGATGTGGACCTCGCCTATCAGCTAAACTTCAGACTTGCATGGATTTCCTCCCACACTCCAAAGACATGCTGGTAGATTAGTTGGCTCCTGTCTAAATTGGCCCTAATATGTGTATGTATGAATGTGAGTTAGGGACCTTAGATTGTAAGCTCCTTGAGAACAGTGACTGATGTGAATGTCCCATATATGGAAAGCGCTGCTTAACCATTAGCCGCCCGGCCAATGGCCGTTTGGCGGCTTCAAAAGTGTCTCTGCACTCCGGGTGCACGCCGTTTGCGCTAATGCAGAGCGGCGCAGCAGTGCGATCTGTCACCGGCCGTGCACCTCGGACACGGCCGATGACAGATCCGAGTACCGACTCCCGTTGCTGGTACCATGTGACCTGCTGTGACTAATCATGCCATCCATTGTGACCTGCTGTGCCCTCATGATGCCATCCATTGTATACTAGCGCCTAGCTGTGAATGGTCACAGCTAATCACATGCACATGTCATGTGATTAGCTGTGACCAAATCACAGCTAAGCACAAAAAAAAAAAAAAAAAAAAAAAAGAAAGCTGAATGAATCGATTTCATTCAGGTAAATGATTGCTTATAGCAAAGTAATTCTTTGCTATAAGCAAATTGTGTAAAAAAAAAAAAAAATACTGATCACTTCCCCAAAGTAGTACAATGTTACTATGGTAACATTGTACTACTTTGGTCATAGTAAAATATGAAAAACAAATCTTAAAAAAAATAAAAAAAAATGTAATAAAAAATTAAATATAATAAAAAAAAAAATAAATTAAAAAAAAAAATATATATATTTTTTTTTCATACTGTCACCAGTCAGTGTCCCTGTTCACCGCCATGCCAGTTATATGATGACGCTGTACTGCACTGGTGACAGTATGTAAAAAAAAAAATAGTGAAAATAATTTTTTTAATTTTTTCATTTTCCGAAAAATTATGACAAAAAAATACAACTTCAAAAAACTCGCCATGCCTCTTATGAAGTACGTCGGACTGTCTACTCTGCAAAAAGGGGTCATTTGGGGGATATCTGTACTATTCTGACATTCGTGGACCTCAAGAAATTAGATTGGCTGTCAGTACTTCAGGATTGATCAATATTCAGATCTATACCATAGTTTGTGAACTCTATAACTTTCCTACAAACTAAAAAATACATCCTAATTTGGGTTATTTTCACCAAAGACATGTAGCAGAATACATCTCGGCCTAAATTTATGAAGAACAATTATTTATTTGTAAACTTTTATAACAGAAACAAAGAAAAAATGTGTTTTTTTTTCAAAATTTTTGGTCTTTTTTTGTTAATTTAGCAAAAAATAAAAGCCCCAGCGGTGATTAAATACCACCAAAAGAAAGCTCTAGTTGTGTGAAGAAAATGATAGAATTTTAGTTTGGGTACAGTGTTGTATGACCGCGCAATTGTCATTCAAAGTGTGAGAGCGCTGAAACCTGAAAAATGGCCTGGGCAGGAAGGTGTCAAATTGCACGGTATTGAAACGGTTAAATTGACAGCACTATATAAGTACCTGAAATAAATATTTAAAATGCAAGCACTAAAAGTACCCAATATCAGGATCTTGCAGTTTACTGTGAGTCTGTACAGTTCAGAGCGGGGGACAGAGGAGTAGCACAATCAGGTGCATTGCACTGCAAAGACTGTGATGTTGATAGAGAACAGAGCGATAAAGAGAAGAGCTGTGCCACTCAAAACCAGCTGCTGACAGACTGTGGGGTAGACTTACTAAAACTGGAGCGCTCAGAATCTGGTGCAGCTGTACACGGTAGCCAATCAGCTTCTAACTTCAGCTTGTTCAATTAAGTTTTGACACTAAAACCTGGAAGCTGATTGGTTTCTATGCACCAGATTTTGCACTCTCCAATTTTAGTAAATCTCTCCCTATATGTTCAATTACCATTGTGGTTAAAGCCAGCCTTACATTCACAACAAATGCAGCTTCCAATCCACTACATAATATTAATCAATATTAAACCCTGATAAAGGAGGTACTTTTTGGCTTTTGAAAACGCATTGGTTCAGTTTTAATTCCATTTTATTTGATTTTGGAGTAAGGTTGTTTTAGAACATTAACATTTTTCAGTGTGGCGCTTCAATTTTGAATTTGTTCAGTTACAAGCCAGGAGGATAGTAGAGATTCTTTGGCATGGAGAAGCAGCCTGCCCATAATCCAGATACCCTGATCAATCTACCGTTTTCATTTTTAGAACAGAAAGCCAATCTTTAGACTCCAGCACTTCCACTCCACTTCCCCCAAAATTTGAAGAAAAGAATGTGTCAGTGTGTTGCTTCCCTTTTCACTGTCCAGCCATTGAATTGATACCTGTAAGTGCAAGTGAAACTGCAGCAGAGGAAGTACAAGTCTCCTCCCTTCCTAGATAGGGTTGTATCATGGGGCAGAGCTGAGCTAGATGGACAGAAGGAAGAATCCTTTGGAAGGTAAAACTACTCTCATATAAGTATTTGCTTTTTGCATTTAGCTTTAACCATCACACTGCCCATTGAGCGATCTCATATTATTAATTTTCAACAAAAATGAAAGTGAAAAATGAAATAGTTGGGTAAAAGCTAGTATATGAAGCAGCTCTGGTCTTTTCTGAAGAAAAGTTCTGGGCTGCAAAAGCCCATTACAGGTATAGCTTCAGTTCTACATTTTCCTACTACTGTTTTATTCATTATGATTTGGATATTTCTTTCCAAGACCTCTGGCGCTAGTAGTCTGAAACACTGGCAGAACACACCCAGAATTAGAAAGTTCTTCCATCGGTTAGAGAAGTGCCATAAATTTCCCCCGAGTGCCAGACATCCCTGCAAATAGCCACAATCTACTGAGCGCTGCAGCGAGTGGCTGTGTTAATGGAGCATTTACGGGTGATTACAAGGCAGCCTTGTACTTGGCGGTCCTTGTCTCTGCAGTGCCAGGCTCCCACATTAGGATATTATGATATATGGCTGTGTTTCCTGAACAGGGTGAGCGGCTTATTGCACTTTGGAATTTTTTTTTTTTTTTAAATAGTGTAATTATATGAACGGAGCCACTTACAGAACAAGCTGCTTCATGTTGTTATTTCTTTGCAGGTTTTTCTTTACATATCTCCTGCCGCATAGTGCACCTTCCTCCCTGAGACCCCTGCTGGATGCCATAGTCAATGCCACAGGTACCTAAGGAATCTATGTCTCTGTCGGTCCTCGGCCTATGATCAGTTAAAGACCAAACTGAACTTCCCTGTAAAATGCTGTGAATAGGTTCCAAAAAGTGATCACAGTCCTTTCATTTATTTAGCTAGTAAAGCAGCCACTGCCATAGTAAAGTAGCCTATATCCTACCCAAGGGCGGGCTGACCATTTGGAAACTCGGGCACTGCCCAAGGGCCTGGGGTCAGTAGGGGGACCCATGAGATGCCCCTGGTATCTTTTTCATAGGCTTTTTTGAGTTTGGGCAAGGACACAGGGGCCCCATGATCTGGGGCAGACTGACAACTCATGGGGCCCCCCCTGGGGAATAGGGCCCCGGGGGCCCCATGAGTTGTCAGTCTGCCCCAGATCCTACCACCAAGGTTAGCTGCTCTCTGTGTGGCTGCAGTGGCCTAGAGATTCTATGGGCCCCCTGCTGAGTCAGAGCAAGAGCTCTCCAATCAACGGGAAGCATGAGATTTGATGAATGGAGAGCTCTAGCTTTGACTCACTCTGGGGAGTTGGATCAATGCAGAGAGGCCACTGCCTCCACTCAAAGAGCAGCTTTTTTTCTCCACAGCATAAAGGCAAGAGACAGGCAACTTTATTATTGCTATGGCTGCCTCACCAGCTAAACAAAAGATAAATCTGAGCCTACTTGCTGTTCTATTGCACCTGGAATCAAGTCACATTGTTTTACAGTTGTGTTTAATAGGCCTTTAAACTGTTTCACTTATTAACCTTTCCCCTTTCCCTCTCCCTCTCCCTCTCCTCTCCTTTCCTTTCCCCTCCTCTCCTTTCCTTTTCTTTCTTTTCCTTTTCTTTTTATTTTCTCCTTTCCTTTCCTTTCCTTTCTTTTCCTTTTCTTTTTATTTTCTCCTTTCCTTTCCTGTCCTTTTCCTTTTCTTTTTATTTTCTCCTTTCCTTTCCCATGCCCTCTTTTCTCTCCTTTTATTTCATCTTTCCTATCCTTTCCTTTCCTCCTTCCCTTTTCCTCTCCTTTCCTTTTCTTTTCTTTCCTCTCATTCCCTCTCCTTTCCTTTCCCATCCCCTCCAATCCTCTCCTTTCCTATCCCATCCCCTCCTTTCCTCTCCTATTATATCCCATCCCCTCCTTTCTTCTCCTATTATTTCATCTTTTCCTTTCCTCTCCTTTCCTCTCCTTTCCTTTCCTTTTCTTTTCTTTTCTTTTCCTTTCCTTTCCTTTCCTTTCTTTTCCTCTTTCCTCTTTCTTTTCCCCTTTCCTTTCCTTTCCTTTCCTCTTTCTTATGCCCTTTCCTATCCTTTCCCTTCTCACTCGATCCAATCATTCAACTATTGTTTGGTTTAGAATTGCACCTCCACATTGACATTTATCTAATATCTAATAATAGAAGTTACTATAAGCTTTCAAGGTTATACTATATTTAAAGGGAAAACGTTTTTTATTTTTAGAATATCCAAATGTTAAAAAAATAGTTTTATCGCTATATGCATTTTAAAGGCCTCCGTATTTTCTTTCAGCATTCTATAAGGTCCATTCCGGAGTTTACGCTGTCACTGTTTTACTGAGAGCATAGCACAGCTAACATTTACATGTAACAATGATCCTAGAACTGGGATGCCCCTTACTCTTGTTTAATCAGCCTGTTTTCATTTGTAGGAGAGCTGCGCTGGGGAATCGATGAAACCACCACACAGTTTGAAAGGGTACTTTACTTATACAAGAGCGGCTTGTATCTCTCCAATGCCACTAATGTACCTAAAGCTGGTAAGTATTCACTTTAAATGATGTTCATTTAACTTTTTGCTGAGTGATATATGTCATCACGGTGTAATTATGTCTTCAAGAGCTGCATAAGATACAAGACGTCCTTTGTGAATGGTGCAGCGGTAGCCTCTATCTGTGCTTGTACCTGTTTTTTTCCACCAACACGTTTAATAAAGGAATGTATAATAGTGTTTTTTTTAGAATCTCCCTATGGAGAGATTCAATGGAATCTCCCAATGGAAGTCCCAATGGAAATTTCCAGGGAGTGAAAATACCTCCTTTACCAAAGCATCTGAAATCAGTTTTAAAAAAATAAAATCATACAATTATGTTAAAAGAATTTGTCAAAGTGTATTAAAATATGCTATATACTATACTGCAGCAGGGGTGGACTGACCATTTGAAAACCCAGGCACTGCCCGAGGGCCCAGGGTCAGTAGGAGGCCCCATGAGATGCCCCTGGTACCTTTTTCATAGGCTTTTTTGAGTTTGGGCAAGGACACAGGGGCCCCATGATCCCCTATTGCCCGAGGGCCCCATGAGTTGTCAGTCCGCCCCTGTACTGCAGATTACCAGTCCTGGTGGCTACATTCGTTTTTTTTAGGCTAAGATTATTTTCTGCAAAATTAAAATGTCATGCTTACAGTGTTTAGTGAATGAAATTACAGTAAATTACATTTGTTTGGTAGATTCTGCATTTACCCTATTTAACTTTCCCTAAATATAATATAATATTTATTAATATAACATAATAAATGAAGTTCCACAATTAAATCCTTTAAAAATATACATATTAAGAACAAAAAAAGTTCTAAAATCTTGTTATTCACTGTGTTCCTTAGGCTGCTTGAAACAATGTATCAAAAACACATATGCCTTTTTGATGCTTTTCCGGTGCATTTTCTGGAGGCCCGACTCCTAGCATGCACCTTTGGAACATGGACATGTCACTCAAAAAACGCACTAAAACTGTAACCACGGTTGTATTTGATGCGTTTTTTTACGTGTTTTATTTCCATGCGGAGCTGTTTTTTTGGTGCGATTTTGAAAAGTGCACCAAAGATGCAGCATCAGGCCTTTTCAAAATCCACCACACCCGCAGCACAATGGTGTGAAGAGTCCCATAGGATTTAAAGCAAAATATTTTTATTGCAGGGTTTTTTTTGCATTTTTTCCTAGGTAAATCTCCAAATCAAAAGCAGAGTTCTCAAAAGTGCTCAGCAAATTTATTTATTTCAGGTATTTCTATAGCGCCATCAATTTATGCAGTGCTTTACACATATATTGTACATTCACATCAGTCCCTAACCCTCAAGGAGTGTACAATCCAAGGTCCCTAACTCACATTCATATATTAGGGCCAATTTAGACAGGAGCCAATTAACCTACCAGCATGTCTTTGGAGTGTGGGAGGAAACCGGAGTACCTGGAGGAAACCCATGCAGGCACATGGAGAACATGCAAACTCCCGGCAGGTGGTGCCATGGTTGGGATTTGAACCAATGATCCTAGTGCTGCCAGATGGAAGTGCTAACCATTTAGCCACCGTGCTGCCCAAATGCCCCCACCACTTATTCCACCACTGATCTGATGAGAATGTACCCCTTAACTGACCCTTCCCTAGAGAACGGGTCAAAGTGCGATCAATACTTTTATCTCCAAATATATAGTGTTTAGCGAAGGCTGCTGCAATTAAATTAACGTGTTTCGTGATTGTCCTAAATGCTGCTCCCATCCTACTTAACTACCTTTCTACTTAATATAATATAAAAATTAATAAAGTGTTCTAAAATAAATTCAAATCCATATACATATACATATACACAAAAATATACCGTATTTGCCGGCGTATAGGACGACTTTTTACCCCTTGAAAATCTTCTCAAAAGTCGGGGGTCGTCTTATACGCCGCCGCCCCCCCCTTCCCCCAATGGAAGGGACACTAAGTACAGGGGTGGGCAGCGGCTGTTTCTTACCTGGTTCCGGTCCCACGACGATCCGGTCCAGGAAGCGCGGCTGCGCCTTCAGTTCGGCCACTGGATGTTCGTGCGGCTGCTCGGCTCCGCCTCCTCACCAGTGATTGGCCGCCAGAACTGTAGCTCAGGAAAGGCACACAGGCGGCCAATCACCAGCGAGGGGGTGGAGCCGAGCGGCCCCGCGAAAATCGAGTGCAGGACCAGCAGGTAAGTGGTCAGTGTAGAGGTGCTGCTGCAACCACATATGCTGGCTGCAGCAACACTATACGAGAACAGGGTCAGCAAGTGTCAGTGGGAGGAATAGTGCCCCATCATTGGTGTCACTGATACCAATGATGGAGCACTATTCCTCCCACTGATACCAATGATGGGGCACTATTCTTCCCACTGACACCAACGATGGGGCACTATTCCTCCCACTGACACCAATGATGGGGCACTATTCCTCCCCCCCACTGACACCAACGATGGGGCACTATTCCTCCCCCCCACTGACACCAACGATGAAGCACTATTCCTCCCCCCCACTGACATCAACGATGGGGCACTATTCCCCCCCCCACTGACACCAATGATGGGGCACTATTCCCCCCCCCCCACTGACACCAATGATGGGGCACTATTCCACCCCCCACTGACACCAATGTTGGGACACCATTCCTCCCACTGACACCGATGATGGGGCACTATTCCCCCCACTGATACCAATGATGGGGCACTATTCCCCCCACTGATACTAATGATGGGGCACTATTCCTGCCACTGATACCAATGATGGGGCACTATTCCCCCCACTGATACTAATGATGGGGCACTATTCCTCCCACTGACACCAATGATGGGGCACTATTCCTCCCACTGATACTAATGATGGGGCACTATTCCTGCCACTAATGCCAATGATGGGGCACTATTTCTGCCACTGATACCAATGATGGGGCACTATTCCTGCCACTGATACCAATGATGGGGCACTATTCCTGCCACTGATACCAATGATGGGGCACTATTCCTGCCACTGGTGTGCATTGGAAGAGGGGTAGTCTTATACGGCGAGTATAGCTCAAACACTAAATTTTAGCAGGAAAAGTAGGGGGTCGTCTTATACGCCCAGTCGTCTTATACGCTGGCAAATACGGTAAATAGAATAGCAAAATTAGATCCTGTAAAATATATATAGTAACCAGCTCAAAAAGGTTCAAAACCTCCAGTTATTCACTGCGTCCTTTAGTCTGCTTTCATACCGGGATTCGCTGATCATCAGAGCTAGTGACAGGAGGGAGATCTGTGTTGGTAAACAACATAGATCTCTGTACTAATAACAAAGCAAAGCAGGGAAACAAAAACTGTCACATCCCTTAGTAAAAATGGTACACAGTACACACTACACATATAGTTAGGTACACAGTTAACCCTTTGATTGCCCCAGATGTTAACCCCTTCCTGCCCAGTGTCTTTAGCACAGTGACAATGCATTTTATCAGCACTGATCACTGTATTAGTACTGGTCATGCCAATGTCAGTTAGACAGTGTCAGAATGCCCACTGTACTATCACAGTCTTGCTATAAGTTGCTGATCACTGCAATTACTATTATAAAAATATAAAAAATTCCAGTAAATACCGTCATATGTAGATGCTAACATTTTCATGCAAACTAATTAATATACACTTATTGGGATTTTATTTTTACCAAAGACGTGTAGCAGAATACATTTTGGCCTAAATTTCTGAAGTATTTTTTTTAAGGAATATGTTTTATAGCAAAAATTAAAAAATAATGTTTTGGGGTTTTTTTACAAAATTTTCAGTCTTTTTTCATTTATAGCACAAAAAAAAACCCAGTGGTGATCAAATACCACCAAAAGAGAGCTCTATTTTTGTGATTTTTTTTTTTTATAAATTTCATTTGAATACACTGTTGCATGACCTCGCAATTGTCAGCTAAAATAGCACAGCGCCCTATAGTAAAAAATGGCCTGGTTATGAAGGGGGGTAAAACTTCTGGAGGGCAAATAAAATGTGATAAAAAATAATATGCCCTTCTTTTGTAAAGCGCTGTGCAAACTGTTGGTGCTATATCAATCCTGCATAAGAATAAAAATGATTATTATTATCATTATTGATAATAATAATAATATTTATTCTTAAAAATGTTCCCTCCCTACTCCTACCTTTCCTGCACACCCTGTCTAGGCGAATGACTTGTACTGGAGGCAGGACTGAACACTTTTTTGGAAAAAAAAAAGGGTAAACATTATAAAAAAGCCGATATTCAGCAAGTGGAGCAGAGGAGGGATGGACAGGAGGGACTTTTAATTTGAGGGTGAAGATCCGTTTTAAGGCCAGGTTCACAAGGCGGCAGTCTCTGAAACGTGAGCTGTTGTTGATTGTTTTTCAGAGGTGGCAGTCAGTTTCTTCCAGACATTCAGGAGGCAATAATTTATGCAGTGATTTGCATGATCCTAACGCACCATAACCAAAAGTCAAGTGTCTGGCTTGCAGATGCAGCGCTATCCCATTAACTGCATTGGAAGAGTCTATGGGGCAGTGCTACCCATCAAGCTCAACCAGCCTTGTTAAATTTGCCGTCACTGAGTGACATGATTAAGATTCCATCGAGCTGCTTTGCCAGGCTTTCTGTGTGTGGTTGGGAAAGGGGGGGGGAGCAGTAAAAAACACTGAACGTGCGTTTTTACCGTCTGTTTGTAGAAAACAAAAACATTTGCACATACAACTTATTTTCCTCTGAAAAACGCTATACTCACTTCTTTCTGGTCCACGTGTGCAAGTTTCGGTGTTTTTGTTAAAACAGAAAAATAAAGTCGTCTACTGTAAATACCCGCGTATAAATCAAAATGTATCAATGCCGCGCAATAATAATTGTACAACTAGGAAATGAAAGTGTTTGTAGTAAAGCAGAACACATGCTTTCTAAAAGGCCGAGTGATCCCATTCTGCAGTGTTTCAAATCCTTAATAAAATGCTTGTTATAGTGAGGAGGGGGCGAGGAGCGAGCAGTATAACATATGGAGCAGTCGCCCTTCACGCATCGCCTTCACTGTTTTCGATAGGAAAAAAAAAAAAACAAGAGGTTCCTTTGAACAACACCAAGTGTGAAAAGTGATATTAACAATTACTCTGCAAATCCAGTGAAACAGCACGTGAAACCCAGCGTTCACATAAAACAAGGTTTAACAAGGTGAACCCTGATCGGGTTACAAAAAAATGTAGGCCTTAAGCTTTAAAAATGTTGGAGTTGTAAAACATTTATTGCGCTTTAAATTATAATGTACTCCTCACGTTGTTTCGGCAACCCCGATGCACTGTACAGAAAAGGCCTACAAAGCTTTTCCCGGTGTGGAGCCAGAGAGTGGAACTACCTGGCTGGCCCTGGGAAGAGTACTGTCATCCTCAGATTTCCTTTGAGAAATTTTGATATTTGTAGGAGATCTAGCAACTAAAAGTATAGAAATCTTTGTTTAAAGTGGTTGTAAACCTCAGACATGAAATATGAACAAAGCATATCCCTCTATAGTGTGTACTGGTCTCAGTTAAGAGCGATAAGTGTGATTTCTGTTCACTGCCTTGTTCCTCTGCTATAAGCATGAGTTACTTCTGATGGGTTTTCCTGACAACAAGAGAAAAATGGTGACAGGGGAGGGCACAGTCTCTGATTGACAGCCTTACATTGGCGTGCGCACAGGGTGTGCCAGATGTGCTTGGGCACACCCTAATAACCCCCTGTTCATTACTTTTATTTCTCTGTGTGTCAATGAGGAAATGGGAAAGATCTCCCACTGAGCAGCTCTGATTATTAAAGATGTGTGGAAACCAGGGGCGGACTGACCATTTGGAAACTCGGGCACTGCCCGAGGGCCCAGGGTCAGTAGGGGGCCCCATGAGATGCCCCTGGTACCCTTTTCATAGGTTTTTTTGAGTTTGGGCAAGGACACAGGGGCCCCATGATCCCCTATTGCCCGGGGGCCCCATGAGTTGTCAGTCCGCCCCTGGTGGAAACACTTCTCCTTCACTCTGAATCTGCAGGCAGGGAGATAATATGTCCGCAGGGAGCAAAGATACGCATGTGTGCTTGAGCTTTGGGGTGCACACCCTAATGCAATAGACTGCGCACACTTACGCAGCCTCAGCTCTGGTTCTGTGTGCGGGGGGGGGGTCCCTTCCCTACAATCAGCTCTCAGAGATCTCTACACTGATGTAACTTCAGCTTCCGGCCCCCTGCTTTTTGGAGCTGAGATCCTGTGTAAATTCTGCACTTTGAATGGATGTAGAGGACAGACATCTGCCGATAAACAGGTACAACTTGTGTAGGAGGATTTGTTTCACTTCTATGTATCAGCTGAGGCCAGTCACTTCACTGGGTATAGGTAAGGGGTTACAACCACTTTAACTATTCCCCTTAGGGTCCATTTACACTGTTGCAGTTTAACGAATGCATTGCAATGCACTAAAGTACATGTGCCCAACTTCCCTATAGTAAAAATAGTGTCTGTTCCCATCTCAGCGCTGCAGGGCTGTGTATTTTGGACAAAAAAAGTCACGTCCTATTTTTTCTGCAATTCTTTTGCATCGGGAGGCTCATAGAAGACAATGGCAGTGCATCAAATCACAGTATAACATGCATTTTGACGCAACAGGTATTACCAAGCCTTGGCCAATGGCCGATTGTGATACCCATTCCAAATCCTGCATTCACAACAGCATTGGTAATGTGTGTCAAGGTGCGTCAAAATGCAGGTCAACTCACAAAGGAAACGTATGTTGATGCCTGTCAACGCACCTCTTTAATACTAAAAAATACTGATCTATAGGGGTTACATGTCAGGGCAAAATTAAAAAAAAAAATCTCATTATTAGGTATCATTCACATATGTGTACTGACCTGTACTCCTTTGCAAAGGGCAGTCTTCAGCTCCCTGGGATGCACAGATGTTCCATGCAGGGGCATGCAGGCAGCCAGTTGAAATCAATGACAGGCGACTGGCTGCAGGAATCTACACTTGCACCCCAGAGTGCCTATCCATTGGGTCTGATGCACTGATGCAGTCTGTCTGCATCCTGATTCATGCACAAAAAGCGAAGAAAGGTCACCAGCACGCCAAGGATTCCTCAAAATGGGTCCAAAGTGTCACTTGGATTTTCTACGGCTCCCAGCCTGTGTTCTCTACAGCATCCAGCAATACCGAATAGCCATCTTCAGGAATGTGTGCTTTGGGAATATTGCATTTGGACCTGATCCATACACAAAAGTGCACTTAGAATTCACGTAGAGGTCCATGCAGGCAGGTCCATGCAGCTGGCTGCCTGTCATTGATTTCAACAGTTTGCCTGCACGTTCCTGCATGAAACCCCTGTGCATCTTGGGCGGCTAAAGGCAGCCCTTTGCATAGGCATGTGGATCAGTATAAATATAAATAAACAGCGCAAAATTAGATTCTTAATCACTCATAAGAACTTATAAAATATGTGCATAAATTAATAGTGCTTATCCTCACTCATAAATAAAATAAACCACCAAAAGTCCATGTGTTAAAAAAATTATATAAATGTGTAAACTTCTTTTCTTCAAAATTTCTTTAGATGTAAAAAAGGAACTTCCACCTTCCACCTGTGCACAAACCAACATCAAATACACTCACCAGAACTTGGTGAGTGAAAAACCTTTAAGGAATTTTAGGGATCCTAAACCCTCCTTGGTGTCACACTAGAGGAAATCTTCACCTTTCGAATAGGCTCCACCGTTCAACCAGAAGAAAAAACTCACATAGTATAATATTGTCACACAATAGTAACCTTTTAAAACAGAGATTAAGGCCACTCACATGTCAATCACTTGATAAAGGCATATTTATTAGATATAGTAGGCTTCAATTCAGCAAATCTACAGCCTCCTATGAGGAGTCCTGGCTTTGTTCCACTGTGGATGTGAGATTCCTGGAAGAAAAAGGCTGTAGATTTGCTGAATTGAAGCCTACTATATCTAATAAATATGCCTTTATCAAGTGATTGACATGTGAGTGGCCTTAATCTCTGTTTTAAAAGGTTACTATTGTGTGACAATATTATACTATGTGAGTTTTTTCTTCTGGTTGAACGGTGGAGCCTATTCGAAAGGTGAAGATTTCCTCTAGTGTGACACCAAGGAGGGTTTTGGATCCCTAAAATTCCTTAAAGGTTTTTCACTCACCAAGTTCTGGTGAGTGTATTTGATGTTGGTTTGTGCACGGGTGGAAGGTGGAAGTTCCTTTTTTACATCTAAAGAAATTTTGAAGAAAAGAAGTTTACACATTTATATAATTTTTTTAACACATGGACTTTTGGTGGTTTATTTTATTTATGAGTGAGGATAAGCACTATTAATTTATGCACATATTTTATAAGTTCTTATGAGTGATTAAGAATCTAATTTTGCGCTGTTTATTTATATTTATATTGTTTGTGTTTTTTCAAAATTTGCACAGTAGCAGCTTAGATTGATATTTTGAAGGTTTGGCGCAGGAATAAGTTTCTTATATATTTTTGATGTGGATCAGTATACCCGTGTTAATGAGGCCTTGCATGCATATTTTCTCATGTTTATCTCTTTAAAAATGTTGCACATAATACTCTAGTAAGGAAAATTGCTTGTTACATCCTGTGTGCTCCTTGTTTAGTCTGACAACACAGCTTTTTCTGCACGGAAATCCCAAGTAGTGTTGTCAGCCCTGCTTGTTGGACTATGGAAGTGCCCAATTCCCACCCCTCTCTGTCCCACTTCAATTTGATTTCTTTCCCAGCAAATCAGTTCTGCTGCTTTGACTCGGAATATCCTGCCTGTACATGTGGCACGTGCGGTCTATTTACAATAACTGGAGAGTGCAGAATCTGGTGCAGTTCTACATAGAAACCAACCAGCTTCCAGGTTATATTGTCAAAGCTTAATTGAACAAGCTGAAGTTAGAAGCTGATCGGCTACCATGCAGAGCTTCACCAGATTTTGCACTCTCCAGTTTTAGTAAATCAACCCCACTGTGTAGAAAAATGGGCTTATGGGAGGTGTAGTTCTGGGGGCATGCCTAGTGCACACACTTTTTACACGCCCAATTGTGAGCCAAAGTAGAGCAAACGACCAAAATAAGAGCAAACTACATGCAAGCACCAGGAAAAGTGATAGATTATTACATTTTATACAAGGCTGGAACCTAGGGGTCTTCTAAAAGAAATTGCTGTATGACTGTCAATGCCATTTGCAAAGCCATTTCTAAAAATCCCTGTTTTTTTCTTAAATGTTAAAGTGGAACTAAACTCCCAAAATGAAGTTATGTAGAATTGTGACAAGTTTTGTTTTCCCTATCTTTTTTAAACTTTTACCTCCACCTTGGTTAGAATTTGTTTATTTATTTCAGGTACTTATATAGCACCATCAATTTACACAGTGCTTTACATATATATTGTACATTCACATCAGTCCCTAACCCTCAAGGGGAGTACAATCTAAGGTCCCTAACTCACATTCATTCATACACATACTAGGGACAATTTAGACAGGAGCCAATTAACCTACCAGCATGTCTTTGGAGGGTGGGAGGAAACCCACAGAGGCACAGGGAGAACATTCAAACTCCAGGCAGGTGGTGCTGTGGTTGTGAGTTGAACCAAAAACTCTAGCAGTGACAAGTGGAAGTACTAAGCTTTTAGCCACTGTGCTGCCCATGACATCTACCTGGTCCTGCAGGCTCCTGGGATACTTACATCCCATCTCCCAGGAGGTTGTAGGATCAGCACAGAAGCAGCTGGGGGTGGTCTTAGGGTGGGTTGGACACATCATCAGAGCTGGCTTTCTGAACACAGAAAAGGCAGCCAAATGAGGAGGACCAACATGGTGGCATGGAACCTGCTGTGTGACACTCGAATTGTGGGTTGCAACGGGACAACATTGGATTTGCTGCGTGAGCGAACAAGTGCTGTAAAGTGCACAACATCACTGCAAGAAAGTAGAAAAAAAAACATGGGGGGGGTGAAAGTTGAGTACAACACTACTTTCCTATCATTTCCAGCTCCATCTAGTGGCCATAATACAGTATTTTCTCGACTGAGGAATTTCAGGACAAATACTGAAATCTGGCCACTAGATGGAGCTGATGATCACAGAAAACAAACATATTAGACAAAATAGGAGGATTATTTGTGATGGCTGAACAAATTCTTATGACATTCATACAGAAATTTTTTTAAAATCTCCAGATTTCACGGCTCCAGATATACCTCCAGATATCACGGCTCACAAAATAACAAGTGCTACTGCAACACATTGTAGATGTTCATTCCAGTGCACTAAATTCACATTTACAATGCACTGTAATGCACCTGTGTTAATAGGCACACCATTCAACATTCAGATAATATATACTCTTTGCGTTGCTTACGCTACTCTTAAGAAAATTCCGCAGGACCCATTTTTTTCATACATTGAGGAGCTTTGACGTATTGACTGTCTATTTATTTAGTATTCCGGTGTGAATGACCCTAAGGTGTATGAGATCTGGAATATTCCTGGGAATTAAACCTTGCGAAAGCAATGATTGTGTGATATCAGACAGCCAATAAACCTACGCGAGAAAAGTTCAAAAGTTTCTGTTGATTCACACAAAGACAAGGATGGTGTGAACTGTTTGGTAAAGGCACGCAGTGTGGCTCCAGGGTCACTGACCCAGAGTGTACCAGCAGGTGATAGCTGAAAAGGAACCTTGGGCCGCCTTCCAACTGGTAGCTAAAATTGGTAGTAAAGGCAGTCAGGTTTGCTGGGGCTGAAATAACTGGTCATTAAGAACGATTAAAATCAGATTGAAGGTAATCCCAGCTATGTAAAACAATGAAAATCTGGTCACAAGGCTTTTTTGGTCCGGGAACAAATCCTCATTGAGGTATGCGTGTCTAAAGAATCTGTCAAATGTCCATAAGGCGATGGTTTAACCATTTTGCTGCCAGAGACATTTTTTCGAATGCACTTTTTTTTAACATGAAAATTCACAAACCCCCAAATATTAGATTTTCTGGAAGCAGAGAAAAATGGCGGTAGTTGTTTTTTTATGTAACAGAATATTTGTGCTATTGTTTATCAAATCTATATTTTAGTGAAAATCTCAATTTCACCTGGCTGGATCACTGGTAAACAGAAATGGGAAGTAACATTTGCTATCTGCTCACCTGAGTCCATTCAAGCACAGTCAGAATTTTTAAGCCCTAGTGAAGGGGGAGTGTTTGGCCCCTTGAAACGCGTTGCTAAGAATCAGTTTTATCATGATATTACCTTGGATGCTTGTTTGGCACTCTCATTGGATTGTATGTGTGCTGTAATAGTTGTGGCAGCACACTGGCTCAATGGTTAGCCCTTCCACCTAGCGGTACCAGGGTTGTTGGTTCAAATCCCAACCACAGTATTGTCTGCCTGGAGTTTGCATGTTCTCCTTGTACCTGTGTGGGTTTACTCCCACATTCCAAAAACATGCTGGTAGGTTAAATAAATCCTGTCTAAATTGGCCCTAGTATGTGTATGTATGAATGTGAGTTAGGGACCTTAGATTGTACAGTTCTTGAGGGCAGGGACTGATGTGAATGTACAATATTATCCAGCTCCTATCCAGTTTCTGACCAGAAAGAGAGGGGATTCTTCAGGATTATTTATATACATGCGTATTACCAATACGCTTCTGGTTAGTGCGCATTTCTATCATTTGCACTGGAGAACAGCGAGCACTATTACAGGACTGCATTTTATCCATCTATGATATAAATTCCACATTCCATGTTTGGTTTTATGTCTATATTACTGTACCTATACTAGAGCAATATCGCTCAGCGCTGCATTTTATATTTGTATATCCATTTTGGGACTTTTTATGTGTTTTCCTTGAATGTTCAGCTGCTGACATTTTGGAGCGCTCACTGTAGCTTTTCTATTTATATATATATGCATGTAAAGCTCTGCATAAATTGATGGCAATAAATAAGTACCTGTAATAATAATAAAGGGTTAAAGAGAAATATTGAAAGAGAATTGCTACATCATTATGGAGATTTTTTAAATATAGCGCTTGAGATGATTGTAGCCGTATTAGTGTACTTGCGTCAGAAACAATGGAGTACTATCCATGGTATCTTTTTTATTTGCACTAACGCACAATTTTCAGGACAAGCTTTCAGGGTATGTATCCCTTCTTCAAGGTCCAAGCAGAACTACTGTAGTACTGCTTGGACCTTAAAGAAGGGGACATACTCTGAAAGCTTGTCCTGACAATTGTATGTTAGTGCAAATAACAAAAGTATCACGGTTAGTACTCAATTGTTTAAATATATCAAAACCCAAAAATGTAATATATTGCAGCATAGCAGTCCTTAGACGTGGCGGCTGCTTTCCCTTTTCATGTGAAGCACATTTTCTGCAAGCACAGAAAAAAATACACGGTGATCCTACTAGAATTCCACTGTCCTTTTAACTTCCAGAATGCGCAGAATGCAGAGTTTTATAAAAATGAAAAGTCAGCTGCTGCAAATCATGTCCTGCTGACTTTTAAAAATCAAGTACTTACCAGTCCATGGAGTCCAGCACTCTCTCCAGCAGCCAATTTTTCTCACCCCTGCTCCTCCTAGGCACCACCATCTTGGATTTGGGATCCAGATGTGACTTCCTGATGAATATCAGCTGGCTCTCCACTGTGCATGCGTGAGATCATGTGGCACAGTGACAAGATGTTGCGGAATGATGTGACGTGGCGCAGTGACGTGGTGTGTCCCAGGAGGCTATGGGCGGGAAGTAGACTGGGATGAATAAAGTCATCCTCACCAGGGGGAACATTTCAGAAATGTGAGGGGCTACTGGGGAACTTGTTCACCCCTTTGCAGGTCAGTTACAGGCTGAGGGGAGTTCCATTTTAAAGCATATTAGCTTTCTAAGCTATCTTCAATGAACTGCAACACACCTCCTCACTGTGTAATGGAGATGAGCAGTGGGGAGGTGTTTGTCGTCCAAATCAGGAGCGCGACCTAGAATGGCAACGTTGCTTCTCTCCATAGATACTGTAAAGTGACTGGGCGTTGTCACCCTAGAACAGGAATAATGTTACTGGCAGGATCATCAGGTAAAAATAAAGGGGAAAAAAAGAAAGAACAAAAAAGAAAACTAATGCAGTCATAACGTCTAACGGCTGGTATATTACATTTCTGTTTTTAGGTTTAGGTAATTGTTGCCTATTGCAAAATAGGATAAGTTACAGAAGTTTACAGTGAAATCTTAGTTATTCTACATTCCTTTTCTTCCATCACATTATTATTCTTTGGCACTTTGGGTCTCCCAGTATGATGTATGCATCTTTTAAATTTATGACTGCGTTTCTTGTATTAGGCAAGTATTTATTTGTTTTAAACATCATTAGTCTGGAAATTGACCAGAACTTTGACCTTTCTGATGATGTGATTTACTGCTGGGCGACTTCAAATTCCATTGACTTCATTTAAATAAGCTTCCTTTTTTTCAAAGAAGACAAAGCCCCTAGGATCATAAGCCCCTAGATCATTAGCTGGGAGATAAGGGCTTGGCGTGAGCCAGACAGAAATGGCGTTTACTTAGAATGAGACTTGTGCTCATCTAGGCAAGGATCAAAATTTCTAATGGCAGGAAGGCAAGAAAAGTTTTTGTTAATAGCTAGGCAACTATAAACAGTACTGTATTACATGTGTTGGAAACCAATGTATATATTTCACCCAAGGCAGGAAGCTGGTCCTCCCAAATACAGAAAACATGAATCCCATTGACAGGGTTCACAAGTAGACCATGCAAGAACGATATTGTGATACAGTCTGCTGACCTGGATAAGAGTTCTTAAGGATTAAAGGGGATCGATTGTTTATTTTTTTAAAAATATTGTAGATATACCGGTGAGAGAGATCAGGACGAGTCTGGTAATGTTTTAAAAATTCTTGTTATTATTATTTTTTAAATTATTATTATTATTATTATACAGGATTTATACAGCGCCAACAGTTTGTGCAGCACTTTACAAAATGAAAGTAGACATTACAGTTACAATACAATTTGGTACAAGAGGAAACAGAGGGCCCTGCTCGTTAGAGCTTACAATCTAGGAGACCATGTATTACAGAAATTAATAATAATATGGGGGGTAGACATGTTTGTCCATTACATATTCATTTTCTATCAGCTGCCAATGTTACATAATGCTTTTGTTTTATTTGTCTTGCTTGCAAAAAATACCTATGAGTTGGCTCTACTCTACGGGCGGCTGGTATGTCATGTCAACTGTTGTTAAGATATACGCTCTATATACAGTATTCCCTGGATTATTATTATTATTGCCAGGACTTTTTTTCTCAAAGAATAGGTGCAGGTACTCCCCTGTTCTGAGTCATCCCTTATCTCCACCCCCTACCCACCTCTGAGCACTGGCCCTTGGTTCCACCCCCTACCCACCTCTGAGCACTGGCCCTTGGTTCCACCCCCTACCTACCCCTGAGCACTGGCCCTTGCTTCCACCCCCTACTCACCTCTGAGCACTGGCCCTTGGTTCCACCCCCTACCCACCTCTGAGCACTGGCCCTTGGTTCCACCCCCTACCTACCCCTGAGCACTGGCCCTTGCTTCCACCCCCTACTCACCTCTGAGCACTGGCCCTTGGTTCCACCCCCTACCCACCTCTGAGCACTGGCCCTTGGTTCCACCCCCTACCTACCCCTGAGCACTGGCCCTTGCTTCCACCCCCTACTCACCTCTGAGCACTGGCCCTTGGTTCCATACCCTACCCACCTCCCAGTACAGAACCAAGTATAATTTTGTGATGTTAAGTAATTTAAATGGATTGTGTTAATGACAGCAAGAAAAGCCGTAAAATAGATCCCCTGCAGCCAGCAACAATAGACCCCCACCAGCAACAATAGATCTCCCAGCAGCCAGCAAAAGTAGACCCCTACTTAAAGAGTAGATCCATCCTAGCACCAATGAACCCCCAGCAACAATAAATCCCCCACCAGCAACAATAGAGCCCCAATAATAGACCACCAGCAGCCAGCATCAATAGAATCACCAGCAGCACACCCCAACACCCCTTGCCATTACATACATGTTCCCCATGTTCCCGCTATAAAAAAAAGTCCTTTTTATTATTACTAAGATACAGGATTTATATAGCGCTAGTTTGGGCAGTGCTTTATAATATACAGGGAGACAGCACAGTTACAATAAAATACAAGAGGGTTACGAGGGACCTGCTCATAAGAGCTTACAATCTAATAAGGTGGAGCAAGTGGTACAAAAAGGTAATAACTGTGAGGGATGAGCTGATGGAAGAATTAAACATTCAGTTGTTAGTTGGCGGCAGGATAGGCTTCCCTCAAGAGATGAGTTTTCAGGGCTAGCCTAAAGGTGGCTCGAGTAGGATATAGCGGGACAGATTAAAGCAGAGAGTTTCAGAGGATGGGAGAGGTTCTAGAGAATTCCTGGAGATGAGCATGGGAGGAAGAGATGGCCAGACAGATTGAGGTAGAGAGTTCCAGAGGATGGGAGAGGCTCTGGAGAAGTCCTGGAGACCAGCATGGGAGGAGGAGACAAGAGATCTAGAGAGCAGAATGTTTTGGGAGGAGCGTAGAGGACAGTTTGGGTGATATTTTAAGACAAGATGGGTGACTCTGGAAGCCTAACCTGTACGCCAATACTGAATCTCTGCATTTTCCAGTTTGTGGGTATTTGTTGAATCCTCCATTTAGTGAAAATGGTGATAGTAACTCAGAGAAGAATAGTGGATGGCTTTGTAGGTAGTTGTTAGTATTTTAAATCTAATTTGCTGGGCAATTGGAAGCCAGTGGAGGGTTTGGCAGATAGATCAGTTTTGCATCAGTAATTATGATAGGCTGAAGGGGGACAGCCTGCGTAGTAGTAGTCCTAAGAGAAGGGAGGTGCAAGAGTCAAGGTGAGAGACAAGAAGAGAGTGAATGAATAGCTTGGTGGATCAGCAATCTCTGATGTTATAACCTATCATGTATCCGTTATGACAGCCACTCCCAGTGGTCACGTGATCAGGAACTCCACCTCCATCTTCCCTCAGGATCCACCTAAAGGGCCTCTCGTCAAGGGATTAATACAATAACAAAAATATGGAAGAATCCCCTTCCATGATATAGAGAGTTACTAAACTGTATATATTCTCCTCTTAGACAGTTGTCACCACAATAAGTGTCTTCACTGGTAGACTTCTACTTCTTCTCTGTGCCACTGACAACTCGAAATTTTGGATGATCCTGTCACAGCGGCCAATTAAATAAAACTTTGCACTGTATCTAAATCTAGACAAAAATGGTCTTTGATACACTTTAAGGAAGGGCTACACCTCCTTCTTCAGATATTTGTTGGGGAAAGTCCTGCTATGTAAGTTGGTAAATTGTCTATTCGCCTAGTGTCTTGAATAGTGGTGTCCACTCTACTGAATCACAAGATTTTTCTGTATTCGCTCAACGTTTTCAGTTATATCTGGGAAAATCAGTTACGTCTGGTGTCACCACCAGGCTGAGCATTTTCAGGAGAAGAACCTATTGACCAGGATGGGTTCTTCACACTAATCACTATCGCTCCTACTGTCTGAGACATACCAGAGTGTTTATGGATTTTGTGAACATGCAGTCTTGACTGTACATGCATGCTTACTTTATAATAATTTTTTTAAAAAGATGAATTCTGGTGTTGATACTTGCAGATCTCCTTAGAAAGTGGGAGGATAGATGTGGAGACATAATCCAACTGCCTTCAAACAAAATTATTTTCAGATGCCACCATAAACATGAGATGCTCTTTTATTGTTCAAAAATAAAAATGGGTTGAGAAGCTTAAAGGGGAATTCAAGTTTCATGAAAAAAAAAAATAGTATATACAATTGCCACACAAGCCATTTTATAATTGAATGTTATTAAAAACGATCTTTCTATTTTCATGTGAAGCGGGTGTAATTTTCTAAAACTGTCCAAACAAAATGCAATATGGCAACGTTGACTAAAAGTGTATGGAATGTCCCCAGAAATTTCATTTACTTCTTGTGTAATTGGCTCACTGATTTTCTCAGAAGTCTATTGTAAGAGTCAAATACAATTTTAGGCATCCTCTGCAGTAGGGTTTTTTAGCTACTTTTTAGGCCTCATGCACTTGAGTTAAACAATGTTCCTGTTACAAGTGTTTGAACTTTTTCTGCCTCTAAGTGCCCCTCTATGTTAACCTATGTGTCCATGGACACATAGGAGTTTAGAGGGAGAAAAAAAATTACTTGTGTATTCAGGAGAGGAATTTTTTAATATAAAAAAAGCTTAAAAGCTAGGAGCATTCCCGTGTTAATGCACTTTAATGACGAGAATTCTGGCCTATAAAATGTATTAGTGCCAGATGTGAGAACCCGCAGAAACTCGCGTGAATGGTCTTTGCAAAATGCGACTTTTACCTCATTTTTGATGCTGCTAAACTCCTGTAGGTGAAAAAAGTATTAACAGAATACAATGTACAGGAAGCCCTAAAGTGGTTCTAAATGTTTGCATTCTATGCATGAAGGTAAAAAACCTTCTGTGTGCAGAGGCCCCCCCTAATCATTACATGAGCCCCCTCTGATCCAGCGGCGTTCACGACATCCTCTGCTGTCTGAGGACTCTTCCTCCTCATTGGCAGGATTTCAATCACATGAGGAGAGACCGGGGCCGAACCATGGCTCTATGTATCTTATGGATGTATAGAGCAGCGGCTTGGGGATGAGCATGCAACGGTGCCCCCAGGGCAAGTAACTTTTTCATGGGGGCACTGTCTGAAGAGGAGAAGCCAGGAGCACCAGCAGGGACCCAAAAAGAAGAGGATCAGGGCTGCTCTGTGCAAAAGCACTGCACAGAGCCAGTAAGTATAGACATGTTTGTTATTTTAAGAGAAAAAAAGAACAAAGCTTTAGTGTCACTTTAAGGGTTCATTGTGATGCAGGCACTGAAAATTTCATTATTAGAACACTGAAAAGGCACCAGACGTTTATAATAAACCAGACCCTCCCAATCGGAAATCAGTCTTGCAGGTTTTTGACTGTGGAAGCCTAACCTGTACGCCAATACTGAATCTTTGCATTTTGCAGTTTGTGGGTTTTTGCTGAATCCTCCGTTTTGTGAAAATGGTGATAGTATCTATACAGAATCCAGCCTTTAGAACCATGAAAAACTACAGTAAACTGGTATTCTGGATCTTCTGGTCTTCCCCTGTCATTTATATTCTATTAATTTATGATTACTATATATCTGTATAAAATATCATTTTATTGTATAAATATGTAATCGTAGTATTGCTAATAACATAGGTCAGGCTTGCTTGAAACCTTGCCTATACTCTCAGGGTCTGCATATATGAGACTTTTGTTTTCAATTAGTTTTCAATTGGCATCAAACGATTATATGGTATTTGGAAAGCCTTAAGGGCAAAATTATAAGGTAAATATTGTTCTAATCTACAGCCATTTCCTAGATGCTGCTCCTCTAGCAGAACAAAACAAGCAGAAACAGACATCCCGAACCTACTCTAGAGAAATAGGAGTAGCACTCAACCTTCATCTCGGCCGTCATTCTGTGTGCCGAGCCAAAGAAGTTTAATCCATTCCATGGTGCTTCGTTGCAACAATTAGTCAATGCGGAACCTTAATATCCAAATGACAAAAAAAATCCTAAGGGCTCTTTCACTCGGGCAGTCAGAGGGTAGTAGAAACAGACAGTTGAGCTGAAGTTTTACTGCCCCCACCCCCCAAACAAACACCTATATTCTAAGAATGCAGCCCAACGGGGCTTTGCTTTGTGGCAATTTTTCTTGGCTTGTAGAGGTCAATAGGAGCCCCCACTCACAAATCACAATTGCTTCTACTGAGACCCTCACTAGGCATGGTTGATCATTGCCATGCTCAAGTACAGTCACCCCCCTGTGGTTCCCCTGTGGTTTGTGCTCACACTGTGCTTGGAAGAAAGTGTTCCCAGGATCACTCATGACATCACCTCTACTAGCCAGGCCACACTGCTTCCGTTCTCAGTGGTCTACGAAAAGTTCTGTGTGCAAGCACAGTTTGCGCTCACACTGAAGCAAACCATTCCAAACTTCAAGTGAACGGTGCCGCAGACCACCTCTTCCAAGCAGTCCCCAGCACGGTATGCTAAACCTTTCCTGGGTACAGTTCAGAGCATTCAAACTAAACAAAAAAAATGGACTAAGAGGATGAACTATGCCCCAACACGGTTAAACACCCAGTGGTCTATATATTTAAAAAATTGAAGTACTGCATGATGACCACTAGATGGAGCTGAGGAGCATAGGAAATACATCTTTGTAATGAGATAAAATGTAACAATTCGGGAGTCCAATAAAGGACTAAGCATTGGTTACAATTATTGGCTAATTCCCTCTAGTGTTCTCTAGAATTGTTAAATTGTACCTTTTTTTTTATACAAAGAATAATTTCCTAGGCTCCCCAGCTCCATCTAGTTGCCATAATTCTCTATTGTACTACTGTTCATATTAAAAGACCATTCATTCAGAGGAGAAAATATTAGTTTTTGCCTAATTCGTACAGAATGAACATGCGTGCACATACACTGGACTATGAAAAACTAAACTCTCTCTATCAACATTACCTATTTTAATTCTTATGGTTCTAGCGTTAGTAAATAGATAGGAAGGTATATTATGTTTACTTGTTTTAAACTTTTTTTTAAATTTCTTCATTTGCTTCCTGGTTTCTGGCCTAGGCCAAATGATGTCATACATCCCAGGTCTTCAGGAGGGGAAGGAGGGAGGAGGGGCTTTCTCAGCTAAGCACACCCTCCTGTCTGCTTTCCTGAGCAGATAGATTTCAGGAAATAAAGTTTACATGAACCATCTGCCCTTACTCAAGATGGCCGTGGCTAAAAATTCTGGGGGGGGGGGGGTGTTTTTCAAACTGATTATTCAACAAAATTAGGCAACGGAGACATGGATGGATGTGTGAGTTTGCTTTGAATATTAAAAATGAATTAATTTTTGATTTGTGGTGCTCAGACACAGTTCAGTTCCAGTACGACCTTCATGTGAGTATACCCTGAGAGGTAAGAGAGAACAAAGGAAGTGGAAGTGATTGAGAAGAGAGACAAAGAGGGACAAAGAGACAGAATAGGAAGAAAGCAGAGGGGTGAGGAGGATATGAGTGACTGAGCAGAAAAGGAGAGAGAGAAGGGAAGAGAAGAGAAGGGAAGAGAAGAGAGGGTAAGGAAAGAGAAGAGAGGGTAAGAGAAGGTAAGAGAAGGGAAGAGAAGAGAGGGTAAGGGAAGAGAAGAGAGGGTAAGGGAAGGGAAGAGAGGAGAGGGTAAGGGAAGGGAAGAGAAGAGAGGGTAAGAGAAGGGAAGAGAAGAGAGGGAAAGGGAAGAGAAGAGAGGGTACGGGAAGGGAAGAGAAGAGAGGGGAAGAGAAGAAAGGGTAAGGGAAGAGAAGAGAAAGGAAGGGAAGAGAAGAGAGGGGAAGAGTAGGAGGGGAAGGGAAGAGAAGAGAAGAGAGGGGAAGAGAAGAGAGGGGAAGAGAAGAGAGGGGAAGGGAAGAGAGGGTAAGGGAAGGGAAGAGAAGTGAGGGGAAGGGAAGAGAAGAGAGGGGAAGAGAAGAGAGGGGAAGAGAAGAGAGGGGAAGGGAAGAGAGGGTAGGGGAAGGGAAGAGAAGAGAGGGTAAGGAAAGAGAAGAGAGGGTAAGGGAAGAGAATAGAGGGGAAGAGAAGAGAGGGTAAGGGAAGAGAAGAGAGGGTAAGGGAAGAGAAGAGAGGGGAAGAGAAGAGAGGCTAAGGGAAGAGAAGAGAGGGGAAGAGAAGAGAGGGTAAGGGAAGAGCAGAGAGGGTAAGGGAAGAGAAGAGAGGCTAAGGGAAGAGAAGAGAGGGGAAGAGAAGAGAGGGTAAGGGAAGAGAATAGAGGGGAAGAGAAGAGAGGGTAAGGGAAGAGCAGAGAGGGGAAGAGAAGAGAGGGGAAGGGAAGAGAAGAGAGGGGAAGAGAAGAGAGGGTAAGGGAAGAGAAGAGAGGAGAGGAGAAAAAGAAGAGAGGGTAAGGGAAGAGAAGAGAGGGTAAGGGAAGAGAAGAGAGGGGAAGGGAAGAGAAGAGAGGGGAAGGTAAGGGAAGAGAAGAGAGGGGAAGGTAAGAGAAGAGAGGGTAAGGGAAGAGAAGAGAGGATAAGGGAAGAGAAGAGAGGGTAAGGGAAGAGAAGAGAGGGGAAGGGAAGAGAAGAGAGGGGAAGGTAAGGGAAGAGAAGAGAGGGTAAGGGAAGAGAAGAGAGGGGAAGAGAAGAGAGGGTAAGGGAAGAGAAGTGAGGGTAAGGGAAGAATAGAGGTTAGGACAGAAAGGCAGATGGGTAGCAGATGAGTAATGACATTGACAGACAAGAGTACAGAGATATTGCAAGGGAAGGGTGGAAAGAGAGAGGAATACAGAGTAAAGTAATAGAGAAAGACAGGAAAAAAGAATGCGAGGGAAGGAGTATAAGAAAATAGGGAAGGCCGCTACTCACGAAGTCTGTGCTAGCCCAACCACGATCAAAACAGCCAATTATTTATTCAGTTTTTAGTTCACACAGGTTGTTTCCTGTTTCTTCAAACCCTGATGAAGGGAGCAGAGCTTAGCCCCCCAAAACGGATTGGCTTCTGATAAAAACATCTTTGGAATAAACATACTTGGACTTGTATATTATGGTGTGGTGTTCTCAATTTTAGACTTTTTTTTATCAGAAAGGGAGAGTATGACCAAGACTGGTATGAAGAAAGAGAGAAATGCCAAGGAAAGGGGGAAATCATAAGAAAAGAGAGAATAAGAAACAGAGAGGGAGAGAAAGAGCGGGTGTGATCTCTCTCTCTCTCTCTCTGAATTGAAATCTCACCCTTCACAAACACAAGCACTGTACAACCCCGTGGAATAATTATTTACTTAAGCTTAGTATAAGCATGACCGTGTGGTTTACATATCGCAAGCTACGTACAATTGCAAAATATGAATCTGCTGAGTTATTACATCTATGGCATGTTTATAAATGAGCTAAGTTGTAATATTTAAAAGTGATTAATTCACTGATGGTTTGGGCAATAAAGGCAGCTCAGTGATGGCTGGAGGAACTCGGAGGAGCTGTGAACAGAGAACAAGAGGGTGGCTTTTAAAGCCATCTGAGACTGAAAGGCAGCCAATGCAGGCTGGTCATATATTAGTCAGTACAGAAGAGGAGGGCGAGAAAATAAAGTGACATTTTCCATGTTCTCTTTCTCATCATCCATTGGAGAGTCATGGGAAGCTTCAGCTGACAGAATCAGCTAGTATTATTTTTTTTCTTCCTTAAAAGGGGTATTTATGTTAAATAAAATAGTTTTTAGGGTGATTACATTTTGTGGTATTGTTGTAAACGTGGTCTGAAAGTCATTTTTGGCGTGGCTTACTCATCCTGCTCATAGGGAATCTGTCAACCTGCTGGAACCCTAAGGACGTTTTACCACCCTTCAGCCCCTCCCCCTCTAGCTGCAGAGTCACCAGCCTGGGGTGTAAAACCACTGCGAGAAGACTTAGACCCCCCTTTGATGCTTTTTGAAGGTGTAGTGCCCAGTGAGCACAATCCCTTCAAGTAAATGTAGCCCCCTACAAGCAACTACATACAATGCATGCGGCATGCTAGTGCGGGATTGAAGCAGACACTGAGGAGGTGATATAACACCAAAGGCTCTCTTAAGAGCGATCCAAATATGAATCACTCTTCAGAGACCAAAGCAAGTGTGAATTGTCCCTAAGAGTAGTTCCTAGGTAGCTTTGTGTGCCAATGTTAGAGCTTACTAGGTGTTACTGATCTTTTTCCCATACAGGAATTCCCAGTTAGTGCCCATACTAAGGGTGGTCGGGTACTGTTCTGCACCAAGGGAGGCCTTGATCTACAACTGCCCCTTGTGATACCTAGCATTCTAGCACAGGGCAGTTGCTGCTCTGCGGTCGTCGTCGTCCCCCATCCACACACACACATAAAAACTCTGGACCTGGGGCAGCTGCCCCTCCTGCTCTCCCTTGTTGCTCCTTGTCCTGGCCTTGTATGTAGGCTGCTATTGTTGGGCTCCTTCTAAAGCAGTTGCCTAGCTGCCATAATGATCCAATGACTTCCATTATTTTTAAGTTGAATCAAGTATACAAACGTTTTTCAAATCTACGTGGTGCCTCCGGGTCACTTATTTAGAAAGTATTGGAACAACCTAGCATCTAGCATTTTCAAGAGTATCAATGGCATACGGTTGCCACCTCATCCCTTTATAACTGAACATATATTAATTACACAGGTTCTGAGGCTAATTTAATCCAGCTAAGGCACTAAGTGCAGCACAGTGGCTAAATGGTTAGCAGTTCCGACTGGCAGCACTAGGGTTGTTGGCTTGAATCCCAACCACGGCGCCACCTGACTGGAGTTTGCATGTTCTCCCTGTGCCTGTGTGGGTTTCCTCCAGTTTGCTCTCACACTCCAAAGACATGCTGGCAGGTTAATTGAATTCTGTTTAAATTGGCCCTAGTATGTGTGAGTATGAATGTAAGGTAGGGATCTTATATTGTACGCCCCTTTAGGGCTAGGGACTGATGTGAACGTACAAGCCCTGCGTAAATTGACAGTGCTATACAAGTACCTCTAAAAAGTGAGTTTAATTACCACCTTAATCTGCCACAGAACCTGCATAACTAATATGTGCTCAGTTTTAAAGGGATGAGGTGGCAACCCTACAATGGCAGACTTTATGTTTCTTGAAGTACAGCTTTACTTTACCTATTTACTGCTTCTACTGGATAAATGTACAGTAAATATGCAGCAATCACTGCTGTAGGATTGCTTCAGGAAAATCGGCAAAAGGTTGGATTTTCTTGGCAGATTGCTATTGTTTTCCCATGAGATAAACCATAGCCAGGTGTGGAGAATCATTCCTCCACCTTCCTCATCCATAGGGATAAACATGCACATTCAGCCAATCCGAATGATCATTTATAGATGCTATTCATAATGCTGTTGTCCCCACCCTACCCCACTGAATGCATCCAAGGATGAAAGTAAATCTAACCTCCTATGACTAAAATTTCATGAAAGTTGTAACTTGTTAATAAAATTTCAAAAGTTGTTTTAAATGCAACTTTCATGAAAGTAATACCTGGTAAGTCTGCCATGGCTAACTTTCTCCCAGGTGTGCTCCCTCGTTGTCACCCCATCAGATGCTTTCCCAATTGAAGACTACCAGTGCACCCCCCTCACCTACTACTAATGCATGAGCCACTCATAGAATGGGTATACCACCTTACACTCATTCTCTGCCCCCTTTAATCTTGCTGCCCATGGTTGGCATAGAGTCTGCACTGTATATGCATGGTCAATCACTTGCTTTCTAGCAGTCAGAAGGTAGTTGAACATGCACAGTGTGTTTTTTTGTGTCAGCTGTGGATGGATAGGGGTGGAGAGTGGGCATGCTGGAGCATGGTGTGACAGCAGATCTGGAGCATGCAGTGAGAGGCCACCCCCTCTCTACCGCTATGCCCTGGGCAGCTGTCCCTCTTGCCCACCCCTTGTCACAGCCCTGCTGACACACATTGCACAGGCATGGTCCACTGTTGTCACTATCAGATAGCCAGTCCAGGTAAATGATGTTCATATAAACCTGTGCATTTAGGCAAGAGACGGTTCACAGAGGCCGTGAGAGATCAGCAGCACTGAGATGCCAACGGTGGAAACAGTATCTTTTGAGAAAAAAAAAATGACAATTGTACATGACTCATGACTATTTAGCAAACTGCATGTCATTTAGTTTGGGTTTCAACCTATTTTAATTTATAGTTTTGAATGGAGAACAATTAAAGAGATACTAAAGGCTTACATTTTTTTTCTAAAAATAACATGTTATACTTACCTACTGTGTGTAGTGGTTTTGCACAGAGCAGCTTGGATCCTCCTCTACTTGGGTCCTTCATAGGTTCTCCTGTCCCCTCCCTCCTGTCGGGTGCCCCCATAGCAAGCAGCTTGCTATGGGGGCACCCGCTGCTCCGTATGTCTATTCACACATGGAGCCGCGGCTCAGACCCTGCCCCCTCTCTCTTCTCAATGGCTCTCGTTGCTGTCTCAACCAGTGAGGAGAGGGAGTCCCAAGATGGATCGAGAGGGGGCTTAGGTGAGTACTGGAGGGGCTGGGGGAGCTGCTGCACAGAGAAGGTTTTTTAAAAAAACCTTGAGCTTTACAACCACTTTAGGCAAAATATAAAGAGATTGGGACTGAAATACAGATCCTGAAGACTGATTAGTTTATAAAGCCGATGCACAATGTACTCATTCATTTTCCTTTTATCAAGTGTTATAGGGAACACACTTATCGACTAAAACTAGGAAAAACAAATTACCACATTATTTGCCCAGGGGCTGTTTTTATCAAGCGTTATGATATCTAGAGCAAATGTCAGCACTTTGCCTAATTTACAGCATGTGTTAACTTATTATGCATGTCCGAGGAATTAGAAGGCCTCCCAGCAAACATGTGGGCACTAGCTAACTTCATTTTGCCTCTAGTTATAGAAATACGCCTTCAGATCAGCTCTCCAAACATAAAATGTTGCAAGAAAAAATAACTTACCTGATAAAATATCCATGAATATTTCGCAATTCTGAATTCAGATTTTCCCTCTTTAAAGGCTACTACTGATGTGCCAAAGTATGCTTACTAAGAACGAGACTTATATTCTGCAACCAGATAGATTCAGTGTACTTTGTAAGTTTGAATGTGATTTGTAGTTATGAGGATTAGGGAAATGGATTTGATTTACTAAAGGAAATGTGGCTGTGATATGTTCTAGTTTCAGTATGACTCCATTTTCGTGGAAAAAAAGTGCAGCAAATAAAAAAAAAAAATGATATAGAATGTACAATTGCTGCACAAGCCATGTTGTAATTTAAAGTGAAAGGTACAAATAAAAAAGACAAACAAACATATTATACTTACCTGCTCTGTGCAGTGGTGTTGCACAAAGAAACCCCGATCCCCCTCTTCTTGGATCCCCCACTGGTTCTCCTGGCTCCTCCCCTTTCCTGAAAGCCCCCATAGCAAGCCACTTGCTATCGGAGCACTCATACGTACTTGCTCCTGAGCTGGCTCTGTACCTATAAGACACACAGAGCTCTGCTCAGTCTTGCCCCCCGCTCCCTCCTCACTGGCTATGATTACATAGTTAGTCTGGCTGAAAAAAGACAAAAGTCCATCCAGTTTAACCATTAAAAAAAAAAAAGTTATAATCCTACACCCACAGTTGATCCAGAGGAAGGCAAAAAAAACCCAGCAAAGCAATTTGCTCCTGCAGGGGAAAAATTCCTTCCTGATCCCCCGAGAGGCAATCAGATATTCCCTGGATCAATTTTACCTATAAATGTTATATCCAGTTATATTCTGTGTATCCAAGAAAGAATCCAGGACTTTTTTAAAGCAATCTACTGAGCTGGCCAGAAGCAACTCTTTAGGGAATCTATTCCACTTTTTCACAGCTCTCCCTGTGAAGAAACCTTTCCGTGTTTGGAGATTACATTTCTTTTTCTCCAGACGTAAAGAGTGCCCTCTTGTCCTCTGTGGTGACCTCAGGGTGAATAACTCTACACCGAGTTCACTATATGAGCCACTGATGTATTTATACATGTTGATCTTATTCCCCCTTATGTATTATACATGGAGATCATATCCCCCCTTATGTATTATACATGGTGATCATATCCCCCCCCTTATGTATTATACATGGAGATCATATCCCCCTTATGTATTATACATGGAGATCACATCCCCCCTTATGTATTATACATGGAGATCATATCCCCCCTTATGTATTATACATGTTGATCATATCTCCCCTTAATCTCCTCTTCTCAAGAGAGAATGAATTCAGTTAATCTAATCTTTCCTCATATCTGAGCTCCTCCATGCCTCTTATCAGTTTGGTTGCCCTTCTCTGTACTTTCTCCAGTTCCCCAATGTTCTTTTTGTGAATTGGTGCCCAAAACTGAACTGCATATTCCAGATGAGGTCTTACTAATGATTTGTATCGGGGTAATATGATATATCTCTCTCTCTGGAGTCTATAACTCTCTTAATACAAGAGAGAATTTTGCTCGTTTTAGAAACCGCAGCTTGGCATTGCATGCCATTATTAAGCTTGTGATCTACCAGAACTCCCAGATCCTTCTCCACGATTGATTTCCCCCCTAGTATGTATGATACATGCATATTCTTAGCCCCCAAGTGCAGAACCTTACATTTATCAACATTAAACCTCATTTGCCACATAGTTGCCCAATTACACAGAGCATTGAGGTCGGCTTGTAAGTTGGAGACATCCTGTAAGGACGTTATTCCACGGCACAGCTTGGTGTCATCTGCAAAGACTGAAATTATATTTTTAATCCCAGACCCTATATTGTTTATAAATATATTAAAAAGTAAGGGTCCCATCACTGAACCTTGGGGTACACCACTAACAACCCTAGACCATGCAGAGTATGAATCATTAACCACTACTGAATACAATCTTTTAGCCAGTTTTCTGTCCATTTACATACAGATTTTTCCAAGCCTGTAGACTTTACCTTACACATTAGTCATGTGTAGGGAACTGTGTCAAATGCTTTTACAAAATCCAAGTATACCACGTCCACCACCACCCCTCTGTCCAAGTATACCACGTCCACCACCACCCCTCTGTCCAAGTATACCACGTCCACCGCCACCCCTCTGTCCAAGGTTTTGCTCACCCCCTCATAAAAAGAAATCAGATTTGTTTGGCAACTTCTGTCTTTCATGAGTCCATACTGTCTGTTGCTTAAAGTATTTGTTTCCAGCAAGAACTCATCTTTGTGGTCTTTTATTAAACTCTCTAGTATCTTCCCAACTATTCCCACTACTGTGTCTGAGCCAATGAGGAGGGAGAGAGCCAGGAGAGCCGCTGGTTTTATCCAAATCACAGGTAAGTATTAGAGGGGGCTGGGAGGGCAGTTGCACACTGAAGGTTTTTTACCTTCATGCATAGGATGTAAAAAAACCTTCAGCCCTTAGAACCACTTTAATGTTATTAAAAATGACCTTTTCTTCTCAATATGCAGCTCTGTAATTTTATCTCAAATTCAATGCAATATGGCAACCTGGAGGCATTTTGTACACAGCTGATGTGCAGAAAGCCTTAAAAAATGTCTTTACCTGCTTGTGATTGGCCCACTGATTCAGATTTTAGGCATCCCCTGCAATAAAAATTAAACTTTGGGGAAATCTTATATCACATTTAAAGGGACGCAGACAGGGCATCTTTTCTCTATAGAATACGGAGTGTGCATCAGCTGATTAAAATGAATCAGCTACTCCCATTCAGAATAAGTTTGCAAAGTTTGCAATCAGTCTGGTAAAACAAACAGCTATTGTTTTACAGCAATAAAGGTAGGAATCTGCTACAGTTTGTTAAAACCCTGCAATGTACATAGATCACCCAGAGGAGATTGTTTGTTATAAGCAGTTAGATTCTTTCTTGTTCAGTCTGCATATACAATTGCCATCTTTTGTGCATGTCCTGAATCCTGCTCCATGTAATAAATGTTCGTATTGAGAGTTCCCTTCACTGGAACTAAGGGGCCAAGCCCAACCCCTGAAAAACAACCCCCACATCATAATCCCCCCTTCACCAAACTTTACACTTGACACAATGCAGTCAGGCAAGTTCCGTCCTTCTGGCAACTGCCAAACCCAGACACATCCACCAGATTGCCAGACAGAGAAGCGTGATTGGTCACTCTAGAGAACACGTCTCCACTGCCCTAGAGTCCAGTGGCTGTGTGCTTTACACCACTGCATCCGACGCTTTGCATTGCACTTGGTGATGTAAGGCTTGGATGCAGCTGCTCGGCCATGGAAACCCATTCCATGAAGCTCTCTATGCACTGTTGTGCTAATCTGAAGGCCACATGAAGTTTGGAGGTCTTTAGCTATTGACTCTGCAGACAGTTGGTGACTTCTGCGCACTGTGCGCTTCAGCATGTGCTGATCCCGCTCTGTCATTTTACGTGGCCTACCACTTCATGGCTGAGTTGCTGTTGTTCCCAGTTGCTTCCACTTTGATATAATATCACTAACAGCTGATCATGGAATATTTAGTAGCAAGGAAATGTCACGGATGGACTTATTGCACAGGTGACAACCTATCACGGTACCACGCTTGAATTAACTGAGCTCCTGAGAGCTTTCCATTCTTTCACAAATGTTTGTAGAAGCAGTCTGCATGCCTAGGGGCTTGATTTTATAAACCTGTGGCCATGGAGGTGATTGGAACACCTGAATCCAATGATTTGGAGGGGCGTCCCAATATTTTTGACAATATAGTGTATATATATATATATATATATATATATACACAACTTTAAAACAGCAGTCTAAAATTTTATTTAAAAAATAATAAAATTGACCCCAAACCATTATACTTTACTCCTTTCTATAACAGCATAAATTGATTGATGGACTATTTTTATATTGTGGAATACATTTGGATATTTTGCACTACATTCACGCTTGTTTGCATTGTAATAACTAAATATTGCACCCCTAGACAATGACTTGATCCCAAACATCTTCACTTCTCATAACCTCTTGAAATATTTTTAAGATACTACATGTATCTGTAATTTTAATATTCTATACAAACCAGCTTGGGTGTTGGTCCTTCAAAATGACGCAACTTACACATTTTTTAAATAAACCATTAAAAAAAGGAATATTTGAACTTTGCTCATGCTGTTTCTTTGGCTTGTTTGAGAAATTCATATTGTTAACTTTTATTTTTTTTTCCACATCCACATAGATAACTCTTTGCCTGTTTTGTTTCAAAGCTGCAAAGGGAATTCTCCTGGTGCATGCTGTTTAGTGTAAAGCAATTGTTTTATCATGTGAACTGTCTGAATGTGAATGTATCAGGTCATTATAAATATTGTTTTTAAGAGTGTATAACAGAAATAAACATTGATATGCAAGCATCTCTTTCATGTGTGCCCCTCCCCTTTCACCTGCCATTTTTTCAGCAGCTGGAAGGTGTAGCAACACATAAGAATGAGCACATCAAAAGAAAAGGTGTGAGATACCTCTTCAAGCCTACAGACTGAAGCACTATATTTTAGTGTCCTTTTTTATTTTTACATCTTTGCATTAATATACTGTATACGTTTTGCTTTGGATATATTGAGGAAGAGTTAACATTTCTGTCAGGTTTTTGTTTATGTCTTTGACCTCATTGAGGAGATATCCCCTTACTTTCTGTCTCTATGACACCAGTACAAGAAATGGTGGTTGCAGTTGTCACCATAACAGGAAGAACCAGCAGCCAGAAGTTCCAGCTCTACCTCACTGCTAAAAAAAAAATGTGTTTTTGTCGGGCTCTCCTTCTAATCCTGAGAACTAGTGGAGGAAATATCCCCAAGTGGGACACAGAAGGCTGTAGGCTTTTCCCACTCTATTAAAAAAAACAAAACAAAATGTTTGGCCAACATTGGGCTTTGAAGAGATCACATAAGTTCTCTAAATGAATCCAAAAGCAAAAGAAGAGATGGTATAGTCTGCATTGACCCGTGACTCATACAACCTTTATTCCAGCACAACAACCAGCGTCAATCTCTTCAGTATTCGACATCCTGGGAGTGTTGGATGCCATTTCCTGTGTTCCCTGCCATGTTCTGGTTCCTCCCAACTGCTATGCCACTACAGGACTGACATAGGGGTCAATGGATAGAGCCACAGTATGGTGGGGACACAAGGATCAGACACCTCCAAAAATTCTCCGAGGAGAATGAGGGAGGCTACAGTTCTGGAATGAAGTTATCTAACTCTTCTCCTTCTTTTAGAGACCAAGCTGGGTCTATTTAAGAAAATGCAAGTCTTCAGTCTTAACATTTCTTATCTGATTTGTTTCAGAGTATAGTCGGGTAGAAGGTGTTTCTATACTAGAAGAAGACTACAGATGTTGGCCATCTTATCATCATGATGGATGTCTCCTCTCAGTGTTTGACCTAAATGAAGCAATAGACGTTTGTGAAAGTCATTCCCAGTGCAAGGCCTTTGTCTGGACCAATCAAACAACATGGACAGGTAATGCACATCTTTATTGTACATTTAATTCTATGAATTATTGTTAATCACTATGGAATAGTTTAAAAAAGCTGGTGCAAACAAAGCTGACATAAAAGTGAGGCTGTGGCCTTTAGCAACCATGTATCTCTATGCTTCATTTGTTAATGTTGGTTCATCATTTCTATAGAGAATTGGACTGAAAGGAGAACTACAGGCAAAACATTTTTTTTTCATTTTGGGTAGAGCAAGGGACAGTTATAACCCCTGTCAAAATTTTTTCGCCATGTATGTTCCACTGCGGAGATTTCCCTTAATTTCCTGTCCCATAGCCAAAAAGGAAGTGAGAGGAAATCCTTACAAATTAAGGGAAATCCTTGGGGACCCTCAGGTCACCAAAACCATTGTAAGATTTCCCCTCTATTACTTTTCTGGGAACAACCCAAAGTTTGGGATTTTCTTTTACTTTCACTTTTAATGATAATGATAAACAGGAAAAATAGAGAGGGTGAATCTCCTTAACAAGTACACAGACAGCAATAAATACTGACAGGGGTTCTAATAGATCTCTGTTCTATCCAAAACAAAAAAAAATAAGGCTGTGTAATAAACTTTTCCTTCTCTCAATGGGCCTAATCCATTGGAATGAAAGAAGTATTGTCTAAAATTGTCAGTGTTGTCCATAGCAAAGTTATCCAGCACTCAGAGAAGAAAGGGGAAGAATCTCAATGGTTATTATGGTATATGCAAACTGGCTGAGAAAAGGCTTCCTTAGACACTGGTGTGAGCAACCATCAGGAGCCTGGTTTGTAATCACTCCTGCTTCCAAACCTCTAAAGTAGACTGGAGCCCAAACTGAGAACCCTACAGAGGATGACCTGTTTTTTAAAAAACATTTTCACTGTGCTTGTGTGCTTTCTGGTGACTAAGCCTAGATTTCTTCCAAAATCACATTGGCGCAAGTCTAGCACTGCAAGACTTGCTGAAGCTGCACAGATCGCCCAACCACAGATTTGGTTACAGGAAGACTGGCAAATAGTGTGGTCAATAGTGTAGTAATACTACATTTGCAAACTTACTGTAAGTGCCCAGTTATCATTTCTTTACAAGTGACTAGCCTATAAATGAATATCTTAGCCTACAGGCCCAGTTGTGAGGCTCTAATAACTGTAGCTACAAAAGACTGACTTTGACAACTAGAGATGAGCGAAGTATTGAAAAATTCGATTCGGCTGATTCGGCGAATTCCAGTATGAAATTCGATTCGATGCGAATTTCTTCGCTACGAAGATGGCTTATAAAAAGGGTTTCTAGGCTTCAGAGAGCCTTTAAATTAGTGCAGAACACTGTACCTTTAATTTAAATGCCCTTGGAGATCAGGAAGGAGAAGGAGAAGGAGAAGGATGAGAAGAAGGAGAAGGAGAAGGATGAGAAGAAGGAGAAGGAGAAGGATGAGAAGAAGGAGAAGGATGAGAAGATGGAGAAGGAGAAGGATGAGAAGAAGGAGAAGGAGAAGGATGAGAAGAAGGAGAAGGATGAGAAGAAGGAGAAGGAGAAGGATGAGAAGATGGAGAAGGAGAAGGATGAGAAGAAGGAGAAGGAGAAGGATGAGAAAAAGGAGAAGGAGAAGGATGAGAAGAAGGAGAAGGATGAGGAGAAGGAGAAGGATGAGAAGGAGGAGAAGGATGAGAAGAAGGAGAAGGATGAGAAGATGGAGAAGGAGAAGGATGAGAAGAAGGAGAAGGATGAGAAGAAGGAGAAGGATGAGGAGAAGGAGAAGGATGAGAAGAAGGAGAAGGATGAGAAGAAGGAGAAGGAGAAGGATGAGAAGAAGGAGAAGGATGAGAAGAAGGAGAAGGATGAGAAGAAGGAGAAGGAGAAGGATGAGAAGAAGGAGAAGGATGAGAAGAAGGAGAAGGATGAGAAGAAGGAGAAGGATGAGAAGAAGGAGAAGGATGAGAAGAAGGAGAAGGAGAAGCAGAAGGAGAAGGATGAGAAGAAGGAGAAGGAGAAGGATGAGAAGATGGAGAAGGATAAGGAGAAGGAGAAGGATGAGAAGAAGGAGAAGGATGAGAAGAAGGAGAAGGATGAGGAGAAGGAGAAGGATGAGAAGAAGGAGAAGGATGAGAAGAAGGAGAAGGAGAAGGATGAGAAGAAGGAGAAGGATGAGAAGAAGGAGAAGGATGAGAAGAAAGAGAAGGATGAGAAGAAGGAGAAGGATGAGAAGAAGGAGAAGGATGAGAAGAAGGAGAAGGAGAAGCAGAAGGAGAAGGATGAGAAGAAGGAAAAGGAGAAGGATGAGAAGATGGAGAAGGAGAAGGATGAGAAGAAGGAGAAGGATGAGAAGAAGGAGAAGGAGAAGGATGAGAAGAAGGAGAAGGAGAAGGATGAGAAGAAGGAGAAGGATGAGAAGAGGGATGAGAAGAAGGATGAGAAGAAGGAGAAGGATGAGAAGAAGGAGAAGGATGAGAAGAAGGAGAAGGATGAGAAGAAGGAGAAGGATGAGAAGAAGGACAGTTCTGTGACAGTTTCTGTCTATTTCTGACAGTTCTGGGACATTCACTCCATACAGCGGTTTAAACCGCTGTATGGAGGGAATGTCCCAGAACTGTCAGAAATAGACTATTTCTGTCAGTTCTGGGACATTCACTCCATACAGCGGTTTCAACCGCTGTATGGAGGGAATGTCATAGAACTGTCAGAAATAGACTATTTCTAACAGTTCTGGGACATTCCTTCCATACAGCGGTTGAAACATTGTATCTATTTGTTTCCATAAATGGATTCATTTATGGAAACAAATAGATACAATGTTTCAACCTCTGTATGGAAGGAATGTCCCAGAACTGTCATAAATAGTCTATTTCTGACAGTTCTATGACATTCCCTCCATACAGCGGTTTCAACCGCTGTATGGAGTGAATGTCCCATAACTGTTAGAAATAGACTATTTCTGACAGTTCTGGGACATTCACTCCATACAGCGGTTGAAACCGCTGTATGGAGGGAATGTCATAGAACTGTCAGAAATAGACTATTTCTAACAGTTCTGGGACATTCCTTCCATACAGCGGTTGAAACATTGTATCTATTTGTTTCCATAAATGGATCCATTTATGGAAACAAATAGATACAATGTTTCAACCGCTGTATGAAAGGAATGTCCCAGAACTGTCATTAATAGTCTATTTCTGACAGTTCTATGACATTCCCTCCATACAGCGGTTTCAACCGCTGTATGGAGTGAATGTCCCAGAACTGTCATAAATAGTCTATTTCTGACAGTTCTGGGACATTCACTCCATACAGCGGTTGAAACATTGTATCTATTTTTTTCCATAAATGACATTCTGCATATACACTTAGAGGAGCGCTGCAGATACACTTTTTGCCGGCTTGGAATTATTCTTATTTTCATCCTACTTCTTCTTCTTCTTCTTATGAGGATGAGGATGAAGAAGAAGAAGTAGGATGAAAATAAGATTAATTCCAAGCCGGCAAAAAGTGTATCTGCAGCGCTCCTCTAAGTGTATTTGCAGAATGTCATTTATGGAAAAAAATAGATACAATGTTTCAACCGCTGTATGGAGTGAATGTCCCAGAACTGTCATAAATAGTCTATTTCTGACAGTTCTATGACATTCCCTCCATACAGCGGTTGAAACCGCTGTATGGAGTGAATGTCCCAGAACTGTCAGAAATAGTCTATTTCTGACAGTTATGGGACATTCCTTCCATACAGCGGTTGAAACATTGTATCTATTTGTTTCCATAAATGGATCCATTTATGGAAACAAATAGATACAATGTTTCAACCGCTGTATGGAAGGAATGTCACAGAACTGTTAGAAATAGTCTATTTCTGACAGTTCTATGACATTCCCTCCATACAGCGGTTGAAACCGCTGTATGGAGTGAATGTCCCAGAACTGTCAGAAATAGTCTATTTCTGACAGTTATGGGACATTCCTTCCATACAGCGGTTGAAACATTGTATCTATTTGTTTCCATAAATGGATCCATTTATGGAAACAAATAGATACAATGTTTCAACCGCTGTATGGAAGGAATGTCACAGAACTGTTAGAAATAGTCTATTTCTGACAGTTCTATGACATTCCCTCCATACAGCGGTTTCAACCGCTGTATGGAGTGAATGTCCCAGAACTGTCAGAAATAGTCTATTTCTGACAGTTATGGGACATTCACTCCATACAGCGGTTGAAACATTGTATCTATTTTTTTCCATAAATGACATTCTGCAAATACACTTAGAGGAGCGCTGCAGATACACATTTTGCCGGCTTGGAATTAATCTTATTTTCATCCTACTTCTTCTTCTTCTTCTTCTTCTTCATCCTCATCCTTATAAGAAGAAGAAGAGGATGAGGATGAAGAAGAAGTAGGCAAAAAGTGTATCTGCAGCGCTCCTCTAAGTGTATCTGCAGAATGTCATTTATGGAAAAAAATAGATACAATGTTTCAACCGCTGTATGGAGTGAATGTCCCATAACTGTCAGAAATAGACTATTTCTGACAGTTCTGGGACATTCACTCCATACAGCGGTTTCAACCGCTGTATGGAGGGAATGTCATAGAACTGTCAGAAATAGACTATTTCTAACAGTTCTGGGACATTCCTTCCATACAGCGGTTGAAACATTGTATCTATTTGTTTCCATAAATGGATCCATTTATGGAAACAAATAGATACAATGTTTCAACCGCTGTATGGTTGAAACCGCTGTATGGAGTGAATGTCCCAGAACTGTCAGAAATAGTCTATTTATGACAGTTATGGGACATTCACTCCATACAGCGGTTGAAACATTGTATCTATTTTTTTCCATAAATGACATTCTGCATATACACTTAGAGGAGCGCTGCAGATACACTTTTTGCCGGCTTGGAATTATTCTTATTTTCATCCTACTTCTTCTTCTTATGAGGATGAGGATGAAGAAGAAGAAGTAGGATGAAAATAAGATTAATTCCAAGCCGGCAAAAAGTGTATCTGCAGCGCTCCTCTAAGTGTATTTGCAGAATGTCATTTATGGAAAAAAATAGATACAATGTTTCAACCGCTGTATGGAGTGAATGTCCCAGAACTGTCATAAATAGTCTATTTCTGACAGTTCTATGACATTCCCTCCATACAGCGGTTGAAACCGCTGTATGGAGTGAATGTCCCAGAACTGTCAGAAATAGTCTATTTCTGATAGTTATGGGACATTCCTTCCATACAGCGGTTGAAACATTGTATCTATTTGTTTCCATAAATGGATCTATTTATGGAAACAAATAGATACAATGTTTCAACCGCTGTATGGAAGGAATGTCACAGAACTGTTAGAAATAGTCTATTTCTGACAGTTCTATGACATTCCCTCCATACAGCGGTTTCAACCGCTGTATGGAGTGAATGTCCCAGAACTGTCAAAAATAGTCTATTTATGACAGTTATGGGACATTCACTCCATACAGCGGTTGAAACATTGTATCTATTTTTTTCCATAAATGACATTCTGCATATACACTTCGAGGAGCGCTGCAGATACACTTTTTGCCGGCTTGGAATTATTCTTATTTTCATCCTACTTCTTCTTCTTATGAGGATGAGGATGAAGAAGAAGAAGTAGGATGAAAATAAGATTAATTCCAAGCCGGCAAAAAGTGTATCTGCAGCGCTCCTCTAAGTGTATCTGCAGAATGTCATTTATGGAAAAAAATAGATACAATGTTTCAACCGCTGTATGGAGTGAATGTCCCATAACTGTCAGAAATACACTATTTCTGACAGTTCTGGGACATTCACTCCATACAGCGGTTGAAACCGCTGTATGGAGGGAATGTCATAGAACTGTCAGAAATAGACTATTTATGAAAGTTCTGGGACATTCCTTCCATACAGCGGTTGAAACATTGTATCTATTTGTTTCCATAAATGGATCCATTTATGGAAACAAATAGATACAATGTTTCAACCGCTGTATGGAAGGAATGTCCCAGAACTGTTAGAAATAGTCTATTTCTGACAGTTCTATGACATTCCTTCCATACAGCGGTTGAAACATTGTATCTATTTTTTTCCATAAATGACATTCTGCAAATACACTTAGAGGAGCGCTGCAGATACACATTTTGCCGGCTTGGAATTAATCTTATTTTCATCCTACTTCTTCTTCTTCTTCTTCATCCTCATCCTTATAAGAAGAAGAAGAGGATGAGGATGAAGAAGAAGAAGAAGAAGTAGGCAAAAAGTGTATCTGCAGCGCTCCTCTAAGTGTATCTGCAGAATGTCATTTATGGAAACAAATAGATACAATGTTTCAACCGCTGTATGGAAGGACAGTCCCAGAACTGTCATTAATAGTCTATTTCTGACAGTTCTATGACATTCCCTCCATACAGCGGTTGAAACCGCTGTATGGAGTGAATGTCCCAGAACTGTTATAAATAGTCTATTTCTGACAGTTCTTGGACATTCACTCCATACAGCGGTTGAAACATTGTATCTATTCTTTTCCATAAATGACATTCTGCAGATACACTTAGAGGAGCGCTGCAGATACACTTTTTGCCGGCTTGGAATTATTCTTATTTTCATCCTACTTCTTCTTCTTCTTATGAGGATGAGGATGAAGAAGAAGTAGGATGAAAATAAGATTAATTCCAAGCCGGCAAAAAGTGTATCTGCAGCGCTCCTCTAAGTGTATTTGCAGAATGTCATTTATGGAAAAAAATAGATACAATGTTTCAACCGCTGTATGGAGTGAATGTCCCAGAACTGTCATAAATAGTCTATTTCTGACAGTTCTATGACATTCCCTCCATACAGCGGTTGAAACCGCTGTATGGAGTGAATGTCCCAGAACTGTCAGAAATAGTCTATTTCTGACAGTTATGGGACATTCCCTCCATACAGCGGTTTCCGGCAAAAAGTGTATGTGCAGAGTTCCTCTATTCTGCAGATACACTTAGAGGAGCTCTGCAGATACACTTAGAGGAGCTCTGCACATACACTTTTTGCCGGCTTGGAATTATTCTTATTTTCATCCTACTTCTTCTTCTTCTGCTTCTTCATCCTCATCCTCTTCTTCTTCTTCTGAGGATGAGGATGAGGATGAAGAAGAAGAAGAAGAAGTAGGATGAAAATAAGATTATTTCCAAGCCGGCAAAAAGTGTATGTGCAGAGCTCCTCTAAGTGTATGTGCAGAGCTCCTCTAAGTGTATCTGCAGAATAGAGGAACTCTGCACATACACTTTTTGCCGGCTTGGAATTATTCTTATTTTCATCCTACTTCTTCTTCTTCTTCTTCATCCTCATCCTCTTCTTCTTCTTCTGAGGATGAGGATGAAGAAGAAGAAGAAGAAGTAGGATGAAAATAAGATTAATTCCAAGCCGGCAAAAAGTGTATCTGCAGAGCTCCTCTAAGTGTATCTGCAGAATAGAGGAACTCTGCACATAAACTTTTTGCCGGCTTGGAATTATTCTTCTTTTCATCCTACTTCCTCTTCTTCTTCTTCTTCTTCTTCTTCATCCTCATCCTCATCCTCAGAAGAAGAGGATGAGGATGAGGATGAAGAAGAAGAAGAAGTAGGATGAAAAGAAGAATAATTCCAAGCCGGCAAAAAGTGTATGTGCAGAGTTCCTCTATTTCTGACAGTTCTCTGACAGCTTCTTCACATGTACAGCGGTTGAAACATCTGTATCCTAAATGGAAACTAATAGATACAATGTTTCAACCGCTAAACATGTGTTCCTTCTGTCAGAGAACTGTCAGAAATAGCGGAGCTCACTGCAGGGACACTTTTGCCGGCTGATCGGGAAATGTTCGATTCGCGCACCCGAAGTAGGCAAAATTTCGGATTCCACGCGAATCGAATATTTCCTGAAATTCGACTCGAATTCCGGATCGCCAGGTTCGATTCGCTCATCTCTATTGACAACCCTTTCTTACAAATGTATCTATGCAGGTGATTGTTTAAGCTGTGATACTATCAGGGGATGAAATGTATGCATTAGGACCTGTGTCAACAAGATTTGGTCAGAGTCATTGGCATCAGTTTGGGATGCTTCTGAGATCATTCAGAATTCATTCATTCACATGTGTATTTGACCTGCAGTCGACATCCTTCTGACCTGCATTTGATCTGCTTCAAGAGGGTTTTACATTCTCAAAGACTAGTATGAGGAAGAGTAGGCGGAAAGGAGCACTCGGAGTCCAGTAAGTACAAGTTGAAAGATGAGTTTGAAGGTGATTAATAGAAATTGCAACAAGGTTAACAAGCTGCACACCAGTCACTTGGAGCCAGAAGTGAGAGCCCCTCAGGGCATGCCTCCCCGCTTCACCGCATAAGTGAAAAAACTAAAGAGTAGTGGTATTTCACCGGCAGCACCCCCTTATACTTCCATTTATCCTTCACCTCTCATGTTTCTTACATTGCACAGAGGGGCGATCCCCGAGGGTCTCTCACTTCTGGTTTCAAGCGCCCAGTGTGAGGCTTGTTAAACTAGTTGCAATTTTTATTAAGCACCTTCAAGCTCACCTTCCAACTTGTACTTACTGGATTAAGGGTGCTCCTTTCCACCTATGCTTCCTAGTTCTCACATAGAAACAATCCTAAGATCATATCCAGAGGTAGCAGCCAAGGCCCAAAAAAGGGCTACGTGTCATCCCCTTTTAAGTTAGGCACAAATTATTTCAAGTGAAGCCTTCCCACCTCACCATTCACCCATGACCAGTGACTGATCGAATCAGCCCAGTGCGTTCTCCAATCCTAAGGAGCCATAGATTACTATGAGAATGCTAAATCTGGTTAAAGTATACAAAAGCCCATTGACACAGGTTCTTAATGTGCTTTGACTGTGATAAAATCTCTGCTCTTCTGTGTCTGATGGAGTGAAGCTATACTCTTGGGCATGGCATGTGCTGGAACCTAAGGTTCTTTGATAATTGGAGGTCTGCACATTGCTTTATGCTTTTTTAAAACATTCATACATAAGATTCACACTGTAATAGAGAAATATTTCTCTGACATGAAAGAAGAAAAAGTGAACCATCTGCAGATAAAAAGGTGAGAATTCATTTGTGTCACTGAATAAGTCAATGACTTAGATCCAGCCATGCAGATGGTGCCCAGTTCAACAGTCATTAGATCAGCCAGAAGTATCTGGGGAGGAAAAACATACAACGCTCTAGTGAAAGATAGGCCAAAATGAATGTGGAAGTGAGGAAGGATGGATGGTGTAATTGAGACTAAGCAGACAGCCAGCAATTCTCCGTTCCTCCGTACAAGAAAGCTGTTATATATGCAGTATACAGGCAGTACACAGAAGGGTAGAATCTGGCTTGGTAAATAGCAATCAGACAAAAATCAGAAAACGTGCCGTGTAATCTAATTAGGTGATTAAAAAAGTATTGTTTTATGTTTTGTTTTCAATTATGATTCAGACACTGTCTCACACAACTCAGTGGCTAGGCCTGTAAAGGAATACCTTTGTAAAAAACAAATATATATGCATGTATGTATGTATATATATATATATATATATATATATATATATAAAACAAATATATTTAGTACAATGATAATACAGGGATCACTATGCTGTGTCTGATTTTGTAATAATCTGGACTTAATGTTATTTTTATCAGATAGATCTAAATGTGGAGTGGAAAACAGTAGCCCTGATTCATCAATTTTCTAACAATACCTAGGGTGCTCTAAAGAGCATCTAAGGCATGTAAATGTGAACTCTTACATAGGCAAGTCTTTTAAGTATGCCTTAAGAGCTCCTGCCATGAATAAGACCTAAAGATAAAATTAGGGCACATCAAAGGTCCATCAGTTAGTGAGAAGTAATCTGGCAGCTTGGGTTACACATTAGTAAACTGGTAACTGTGTTGTGAGTGTGACAAAACTTCATTAAATTTTAATATTGTGAACGCTCAACCCTACATTACAAAAGGCAGGCACATCGATCTTGATCACAGGTACTGTATGTCTCTTCTTCATAGAGGGGTATATATTTATTTATTTATTTCAGGTACTTATATAGTGCTGTCAATTTACGCAGCGCTTTACACATATATATTTTGAACATTCACATCAGTCCTTAACCCTCAAGGGGTGTACAATCTAAGGTCCCTAACTTACATTCATACATACACATACTAGGGCCAATTTAGACAGGAGCCAATTAACCTACAAGCATGTCTTTGGCGTTTGGGAGGAAACCAGAGCACCCAGAGGAAACCCACGCAAGCACAGGGAGAACATGCAAACTCCATGCAGTAGGCACCATGGTTGGGAATCGAGCCCATGACCCATGTACTGCAAGGCAGACGTGCTAACCACTAAGCCACTGTGCCGCCCAACCTGTTTTTGGGCACTTACCATATTCCCTACATCAGGGCTGTTTTTTTCTGGTGACTTTATTCCTAAGGCCAAATAAAGTAAGTCAAAACCATTTCAAATATATATATATATATATATATATATATATATATATAGGTTAAAGAATGTAAAAAAAAAAAATAGACTATTAAAAAATGTTAGTCTGTAACAGCATCAATGAGCAAATTGGCCTGATTCATCAAGCTGCCAACAGTTTTCAAGGGACATAAGGTGCTCTTTAGGCATTTTTTTAAATAACAAACATGTCATACTTACTTTAATGGTTTTACACAGAGCAGCCCCAATCATCTTCTTCTTGAGTCCCCTACTGGCGCTTCTGGCTCCTCCTCCTTGACCATCGCCCCCAAAAGCAAGCCACTTGCTATGAGGGCACTGGTGAGTGCTCACTCCCAACCCCCACTCTATGCGTCTATAAAACACATGGAGTCATGGCTCAGCCCCCCCCCCCTCTCCTCATTGGCTCACTGGCTTCCGCTTCTGTGTACCAGCCAATGAAGAGAGAGAGACCCAGGACAGCTGAGGCTACCGTGCACAACGTTGGATTGAGATCCAGCTCAGTTGAGTATTAGGGGGGTGGTGGGGGGGGAGCAGCACACAGAAGGTTTTCTACTTTCATGTATAGAATGCATGAAAGTAAAAGACATTCAGCCTTTATAACCACTTTATGCACCACTGCTACTTGATAAGTGTTTCAGCAGCTGCTAAACATTGCCGAGTTTTCTCAATACAGAGTCTAAATACCAGCTCCATACCAGTCCATACACAAGTACATACTAGGAGGTTCTGTATATTTTAAGCCCTGATGAAGGGGGAGATGTGCGGTGCCTGAAACGTGTTGGCTCTGGCACCTATGATAAGATGGGAAATAAACCTTGTTTTTGGCTCTAACATTTTTAGTATGGCGCTCCAATCTTCAGATTTAAATATTACTGCTCCTCAATGAATCAGAGCTAATGCCAGCTGAAGTTGGTGGTCAAAGTTGCATGCATACACTTAAGACTGCCTTCAGAATAATAATTCCTAAGAGCTGCTGAAGAAAATCTATATTTTTGTTTCTTTAAAAAATAAAATATATTTTTTTTTTCTTCTGTAGGTCGACAACTTATCTTCTTCAAAGCTGGCTCAAGTAATCTCACCCCTGACCAAAGCAAAATGATATATCTTAAAACAACAGATTGACGGACACTTTTCTTATGAGGAAAAAAGTTTGATCAAGGTGTGACGTGGCTTTATTTGGAGGAGAAAATGCACTAATAATCATTCTAATTTCTAGAGTGCGATACATTTTTACCTGAATTGCCCGGGTGGATGTGCAATAAATCAGCAAATTTTTAATGTGACTCAAAAAAGGAAAAAAAAAAGATAATGTGATACACTGTTAGAAATGAATATATTGAATAATGTGGTGATCATCTCCGAATTGCGCAATGGAACTCAGCAGTAATGAATTGGTACCAGCTCAGCGGTGTCAGCGGACTATCGGCTTTACAATCGGAAGGACTGTTCTAAACATTGCACTGGTGATTTTTATGCAGTGTTATTATTTACAGGGATGAGAAGGTGATTATTTGTTGTGTCCTAATATTTGTTACTTTAATTTTAAATTATATTGTCATAATTGTAAAGCATCTTAAATAGCGGAGGGCCCTTTCACACTTAAGTAACACTGTATATGGTATGTCATTTATTTTGAGTGGCTTCTCTTTCACACTATAGTGTGCCACAACAACACACAATGGGGGTTGTGGCATGCTGCAGTGGGAAAAAAAATGCAGATGAGATGTGTTGCTGTGTGTTGGGACCCATTCAAATTAAATAGGCTATGGAAAAGTAGGGTAACGCAACTCACGATAAAGCGCGTTACGGCACATGCTTTCCTGCAGCTCGGCATAATGCGATCAGGCTCTCACAGTGAACTTCTACAGTTTGATACCTTTAAAAGTAGACATCCTGCCTAGGAGTCGACACCAGGAAGTAAAGCTTTTTCCATGCTTCTCTCTGATCTAGTTTCTCCTTGTTATGGGGTTATGGGCAATATCACTGCTTCTCCTCTGATCCTTCCAGAGAATACCTTGTATCCATTGAAAATATACAAGGCATTCTGCGAATGGTGGCAGTGCAGAGTGAATGACCCCCTGTGGTTGGAGTGCAGCGGGGAAGCCACTTCATACAAGACCTGGAGGATTGTGGCTATCACTGAAGTAGCATTGACTGCTACAGTAATAGTCAGCTTCTTCAGCACCCTTCAGGTATGAGGGAAGAATGGTACATTGGGGTTGATTTAACAAACTGGAGAGTGCAAAATTTGGTGCATCTGTGTATGGAAGCCAATCTTAGACAAAAAACCTGGAATGTGATTGGTCTCTATGCATAGGCATGTGCACAGGGTGTGCCGGATATGCCTGGGCACCTCCTAATCACCCCGTTTGCATTAGCATTATCACTCTGTGTGCTGGTGGGGATATGGGAAAGATCTCCCACTGAGTGGCTCTGCTCATAAGAGAAGTGTGGAAGCATTTCTCCTTCATTCTGAATCTTCAAGCAGGAAGATAATGTGCCGGCGGGGCAGAGTGCTGCAAGGCTGCAAGGAAGATTATATATACAGGTATACCTCAGTTTATGAATTTAATTTGTTATGCGGGACTTTTCGTATTGCGAAACATTTGTAAACCAAAACGTGGTTTCCCATAGGAATGCATTGAAAACCAATTAATCCGTTCTGGAGGTCAGAAAAAAGTAAAAAAAATTGTCTTTTATCAAAAGTTTTATCTGTTCAAAGCTCTTTATAAAGTGCACTTTAAAGGCATAAAGGGACATGATTAAAAAAAAATTTGTAAATGCATTGAAAACCAATTAATCCGTTAAAAAAAAAAGTCTTATCTCTTCAAAACTCTTTATAAAGTGCACTTTAAAGGCATAGTACTGTACAGGCACATGAAAAAAAAATGTGTAAATGCATTGAAAACCAAATAATCCGTTCGTATTGCGACAAAAATTTGTAAACCGAGGCATTATTTTCAATGGATTTTCATTCGTAAACCAAAAATTATGTTAACCTAGGCGTTCGTAAACCGAGGTATGCATATGTATGTATATATATACAGTATACATGCATGTGTGTTTGAGCTTTGGTATGTACACCCTAATGGAATAGGCTGTGCACACCTATGTCTCCCTGCAGAGATTTTGCACTCTCCAGTTCCAGTTTTAGTAAATCGACTCCATTGTGTCAAGCTAGACCAATAAAGATCACAACTTGAAATTCAGCTTTAAAAAGCAGCGGTGAATATTAAAAGCAGAATGTAAGCCCTTTTATGAACATTTACCATTGTTCTCCTGCCTGTCATGATGCCAGTTTGCAAGCTTTCTAGAGATGACAACAAGCCATTTTGGGGGCACATTATCTTCCTATAGCAGGGCTAAGTTATTAAATAAATATACTGTATACTTTAAAGTATGTGATGTGGGCATGGCTGACATGATGCTAGAGATTTCGATCAGGGACTCATTTTCAGAACGAAGTTCAAAAGTTTTTTTTTTTTAACCAAAGTTTTAGTTAGTGACAGATATGCCAGTATTTTTAATCAGCCATCTAATGCAAATATCTTTAATTTGTCCCCTTTTTAAAATTGCAAACTTTCAGCTTGTAACATCTAATAATTATTTTCAAAAAACCTCCAATGATTTACCAAAAAAAAAAAATTAGCACAAATTTAACTTATTCAGCTTTCAAGCCAAATATATCACATACACCGACTGGTGTAAAGAACTTAATAAAAGAAAGAATGTAACAAATCTTTGATCTTTTTAAGGCTGATGTCAGCGGGCGATTTATTTGCAGTGACCTTACTTTTATTTCTCAATAAAAAATTCATATTTATTTTCTAATCTTTCAGCAATTTGTAGCAATTTCCCCTGGAGATTTTGTCACCAGCATAAAATGCTGCTAAAACTCAGTGCCTGGGAGTCAGAGTCCCAGAGATTGAGCTTTTGTAGCATTTTATGCTGGCGACAAAATTTTCTCCAGTTCTCCAGGTACAACCGCTCTTTAGTAACCTCCGTGGGCTTAGCTACAAATCGCTTGACTTAGCTACAAATGGCTGTAGGAGAGCAGTTTGTAGCAGAGCACACCAGCCCTAGTTTGGCCTATAAATGTGATAGATCACTTCTTAGTGACAAATCACCAGCGACTCTTGCGATTAAATCGCTAACTACAAATTGCATCAAATTTCTATCAATATTATTTATAGTAATATCCATTGAAATTAACCTTTGCTACAAAACTGCCCATCTGACATCAGCCTGACTTGTTTTGCAATAAGCTAGAATCTCATTGATTGCTGAGGAACTTCAGAGAGGCTGATTTATGACAGTGGGAAAAGTGAATCTTAAAGCCCACCTCCAGGAATGAAAAAAATCTCTTCCCCTACTAAATGCTCCTTATGTCTAGGGTGTCAATAAATTTATTCACGGGTCGCATCAGTATTATGGTTCACCTTAAATTTCTGGTTGTATCTGCAGGACTAGATGTCCTCCCATACATCAGATGTCTAGAGCCCCCCCCCTCCCACCATCAGATGTCAAGAACCCCCTCCTTCCCTTACATCACAGTGCTCCCCCCTTACCTTGTGCTGCTGCTAGGAAGAAGCTAGGGGGCAGAGCTGAGAAGCAGAAAGTGCAGGGTCTGGAGGTGGACCAGACTGGAGCTAGAGTCAGCTGCTGGAGTCTACTGAATGCTGAGACCAGGGGGAGGGGGAGATGAGAGGAGTGCTGAAGTTGCACAAAGAGGCGCAGGATCTATAGGAGGAGGTCTGTCCTCCTCTCTGCTGCTGACTGCTAAGACGGGATGAATGGGGGGGAAAGATGAGCCTCTCCACAGCTGCATGGAGAAGTTCAGGATCTGGTGGAGGAGTTCTGTTTTCCTCTCTGCTGCCAACTGCTAACGCAAGGTGATGGTGAGGGGGGGGGGGTACCGCAGCTGTAGGAGAGGTGCGAGGGCCACATTATATGGTCGGTGAGCCAGATTTAGCCTGCAGACCTTGCGTTTGACTCATGTGGTTTAGGGGTTTCAATAAGAAGAAATACTTACCTTATACCATGCTCCAGCAAGGTCCCAGCAGTGGTTCAACTAGTTCCCAGCAACCTCCTCTCTAGGCCATGGTCACATGCTCGCCCCCACTATGTGCAATGCAAGGTAAATAGCCCTGCATTGTATTTGATGCCAAGGGACTACCCACAGAACGACGCTTTGGAGACAAGAGGGTATGGCCAGAGCAGGGGATAGGGTGAATAACCTGGCCTATTCCTGTACCCCTAGACATAACAAGTATACAACCCTGCAGTTGGACCGTACTGCAAGGGTAGATTTTTTTCATATTCCTGGTATTGGTAAATTAGATTCTCTTGGGAAATAAAATAAGCAATTGGATAAGTTGCCAGAAGCATTAGCCCCACCATTCCCAGAATTTATTTCCACTAGCTTCATAATATTATCCACACTTTTGCGTTTCCAAATTTTTGAGAAGTTCTATTTTGGAACCATGGTCAATGTTTCTGTGTAGTTATCTACATTACCTAATACATAGTTTAATGGAAACAATTATTGGAATACAGGGGAAAAAAACTAATAGTGCCCCTGGACTTCCGAGCAGTCAATGAGATCTGCCATTTTTCTAATGCAGTTTAGAATATGGAAGTATGTGACTTACTCTTATCCATGTCCTCCACTTCTTATGCTTTAATGAAGTCTACCCATGAAATGCCTGCTTTGATCATGGCAAGGTTGTCTTTAATCTAAATTGTTTGGCTACATTATTTTATAATATGCCTATTTCAGTGCTACCTACTTGATGTGAAAATGTAAAAATGTCAACCCTACAATAACTAGTGTTGTGTGTTATGATCAGGTCGAGTGGTTAAGGATATGTATACACTTATGTGGTGATGGGATTTCAGTGCAGTGACTACATGATACAAAGGAATTCATGGGATCCACAAGCAGGACACATTGCTTCCAATGTTTTCTGGTACCTTCTGGATTTAGCATGGAATTCATCAAGGGGTTCAGGGATAACAATAATTGGGGTCTCTGCAGTGGGCCCATGCTGCATTCATCATGGACTGAAAGCACTGCCTTGTAAAAGCACCACTGTGTACGTGTATACATACCCTGAAGAAAACTACCATCAAAATACATTTTAATTGTATAAAATTATTTGTAATTGAATTCTGTAAATTATTTAACAAAGGTACATTGTTGTATTTTATTGTGCTCTTTTTCCTAAAGGATGCATGCACTCTAAATAACAAGCCCTCCAGTCCCGCTGCAATGAGAAACATAATAAAGATTCATAAAGCTGATGATTGGAAACCCTGTGCTGCCCATTGGAAACCAATTGGCGGGGCAGACTGCCCATTGCAACACAGTTGGCTATGGGCAGTCTGAGCTAAAATGCCATCTGAGCTGGAATGTGTTGTGATGGGGCAGGGACCACAATGAGGCTGATGCATGCACCAAGATGCCAACTAAGACTTCCATTGTTCTTTGTGGCAGATTCCTATCCTTACCCTTGAGAAAAATGGAAAAAATAGATCTAGACCCAAAGGGTTATCTCACTGGTATTGCTATCTTAAGGTATTGATGTAAATGATCTGGTTCCCAGCCAGGAGACTTCTACACCCTAGAGGATCTTCATGGTCTCTTTGGCTTGTAAATAATGTAACAAACATTGAAACTGAAGTATTGTGCCACTGCTAAGAGGTCCAGATGCAAAAAATCAGGGGGACAATCCAAAAAGTAACCATCGTGTTTTGAGGGCACTTTGACCCCTGAAATGCGTTGCTACACTTTTAGATTGTCTGCCTGATTTGTAATGGAATCAAGTAGCATCTGAAACTCTTAGCAGTGGTGTGGAACGTTAAACCTTAAATGCATTATTACTTCAAGGTCACAGTTTTCCCCCTGCCAATGTCTTCATCTGCATTTCTCATCTGAAGGACAGCTCCAGCTTTCTTCAGCATTCATCCAGGGTCATCATCTACTTCCTGTATTGAGATGCATGGCTCAAAAATGACATGGTCATCTAAATCTTGGGCGGTTCTTGTTTGTGATCACAAATCTCTTACACGGATCAGCCCTTGCTGCAGCATCTTACCTTGTGACTTGCTACAAAGTGACAATGTACAATCTGAATGATTACTGGTAGACTATGGAAATATTTCCTCCTGCCTGCAGCAGACTAATGACTTCCTCTTAGTCTAGACAAAGCCACCTGTTTGGAGATGAAGGATTGTTTTTTCTAATCTTAAATGCTAAATACCAATTTAGCTCAGATGGCAGAGCCTGGAGGAGGACATTAGGCGGGAGCTTGTTATCTATAGTGCACTTATAGCTTAACAATTGCCGTGATTCCTGCTGTAACCTGCAGGGATCGCTGTGGCAACTGCTGCCTATAGAGAGAATTTAGCCAGGAACTACATTCCCTCTACAACTATCTACAAGAAAAGAGGAAACCATTTCAAATAACCAGTTGGTAAATGACACTGCAATGGCCAATTATATTTAATTTTATAGGATGTTGATCTGAATTTTGATGATTGTTCTTCTTTTGCAATAACTACTTGATCCTAGACGGTGCTGAAAATAGTAGTATTTAAACAGGTACGCTCGGTATCTGATGTATTTGCTTTCAGTGAAAGCTGCCACTGACAATTGCCATACTTGTTTTTGTAATTTGTAAAGTCAGAATGTTTTTGTACTTTTGTTTTTCAAAATTTTATTTTTCTAAAAAAAATAAAGTTGTTTAAAATGATTGTATCGTTTTTGTTTTCCCTAGCCACTTGCCCTCCTGAGGATTTACCCCCCTTCGTGACCAGGCCATTTTTTGCGTTGCACTAATTTAACTGACAATTGCACGGTCATGCAATGCTGTACATAAATGAAATTTACGTCCTTTTTCCCCCCACGAATAGAGCTTTCTTCCAGTGGTATTTGATCACCTGTGCTTTTTTAATTTTTTTGTGCTATAAACAAAAAAAGACTAAAGATTTTGAAAAAAATATATATATATTTTTGACTTTTTGCTATTAAACATGTGCAGTAAAAAAAAAATCTAATTTCGTCATAAATTTAGGCCAAAATGTATTCTGCTCCATGTCTTTGCTAAAAAAATCCCAATATGTGTAAATTAATTGGTTTACATGAAAGTTATAGCGTTTACAAATGGCGGTGTATATACTGGAATTTTTTGGTTCTTTTACTAGTAATGGCGGTGATCAACGACTTATAGCGCGACTGTGGCGGGCATTCTGACACTGGGGGGAACTGACTTTGTGTCACTAACATCCCCAGTGACACCTATACAGTGATCAGTGCTAATAAAAAAAGCACTGACACTATACTAATGGCACTGGGCAGGAAGGCGTTAACATCTTGGGAAATCGAAGGGTTAACTGTTTGCTGTTTCACTATGGGGGCTGTGTCTGCTTTACACTGTAAGCACACTGCTTTGTATGGCTCTGCTATGCAGAGCCATACAAAGCAGTGTGCAGGAGCTGACAGGGGAGAAATCTGTGTTGTTTACATACAGGTCTCTCCCCCGTCGGAAATCCTTGGAGATCACCGGGTGCCGACTGGGACAAAATGTATGGCTCAAACTGCACCACACAGAAACTGTAAGTGATTTGCATAGAAATGTGTGCAATTCCTGTGTGAATCACAGGCTATGTGCAGTGTGAACTGGTACTAAAATTGTACATGCACTGCAAGGACTGACTGCTTGTTTAGTCTAGGGCAGTTGTCCCCAAACTGTGGCACCAACAATGGGGCATAATTCCCTCCACTGACACCAATGAAAGGGTGAAATTCCTCCCAATGACACCAATGAAGCGGTGCAATTCCTCCCAGTGACACCAACGATGGGGCACAGGTCCACCCAATGACACCCAACAATTGGGCCCAATAACACCAATGGTGGGGCACAATTCCTCCCAATGACACCAACGACGGGGCACAGTTCCACCCAATGACACCAACAATTGGGCCCAATAACACCAATGATGGGGCACAATTCCTCCCAATGACACCAATTATGGAGCATGATTCCCCAATGACACAACGATGGGACACAGTTCCTCTCTTTAGCACCAACAATGGGGCATTGTTTGCTCCTGCTGATACTAGGACATTTTCTACTTCCAATGTCTATAGTCTGAAGAACAGTAAAGTGGCCTTTTGTATTTAAAGTTTGGAGACCCCTGGTCTGGGGGAAGGGAAAGCAGTTTTACTTTTCTGATCCTCTCCTCCACTAGAAGACTGTGCTCTCCCATGCTCCAGAAGTGGACTTGGCGTCCTCACATCCAAAGCAGGACTATGGACTCTGCATTGGTCTTGATGATGTCAGGACCTTAGCCTGCTAGAGCAAGGGGGAGAAGTCACTGAAGGACTGATCTAGCAGCATGGAGGAGTAGAGAATCAGGTAAGAAAACCTATTTTTCTATGCCCTCTAGACCTAAAGAAACAGATAACCCTTGCAGTACAGGTGCAGCCATTTTTTTGACTCGATAACTTGATTGCAAACCGAGAGTGGAGGGAGCCTGTGTAAGAATCACTGTAAGGTGGAAATGAGGGAAAAAAGCGAAGTGTATCCCATTGAGAGGATTTCCTTTGCCAGAGATAAAACAGAGAGCGAGAGAAAATCTCTTCAAAGTGAGAGCAAATCCTCTCTCACAGCTCTTTCAGATAGACGCATGCTTACTGCCCTCTGAAAAACAATCTGTGGTGGATTTCTTTTTCAGAAGGCAGTAAAGCAACAGCTGGCAGGCGTTCAGAAGGTGCTCTACAATCTCTGTTTCATCCACCAAGTCATATGTCTTTGTACATACAAGAAAAAACAAGCACGTGACTTGATGAGGTGTGCAGAGAAAAGAAAAAAAAGTGAGAAGAAAACATTTTGTTGTCCAAAAGAGCAAATTCATAACTTTCCCTGGAATTTATAAAGCGTGTTGTAGATACTCTGGAAATCTGTCTCATGGTTGGGCGCCAAATGACAGAACAGATCTTACTGTATATGTTGGTAGAGTGTATATGAACGCTGCAACTCTGCCAAAGCTGCACACCCGGGCAAAAAGTATGGAATCACCACCCTTTGCAAATGTTTATTCAGTCAATTGTGTAGAAAAAAAAACAATCACAGACATGTCTCAAAACTATTTTCATATAACATTCCAACCTTCTGGCTTTAAGAAACACTTAAAAAAAATTAAAAAAGAAAGAAAACTGTATTCAATTGCAATTGTTATTGCAGATCAAGCAGAGGAAAAAAATATGGAATCCCTCAGTTCTGAGGGAAATATTATGGAATCATCATGTACTTTGCAGTTCTAAAACAAACATCTGCATCAGATTACATCTGCTAATTAGTCTGCAGTTAAAAAACAAGTTCTTGTATACCTTGGTGAGCTGTTGCACCAAACTGATTGACGTGAATCATGGATCCAACACCAGAGATATCAATTGAAACAAAGGAGAGGATTATAAAACTTCTTCAAGAAGGTAAATCATCAGGGGATGTTGCAAAAGATGTTGGTTGTTCCCAGTCAGCTGTGTCTAAAATCTGGACAAAGTACAAATCAAATGGGAAGGTTGTAAAAGGGAAGCGTACTGGTGGACCAAGGAAGACATGAAAGCGTCAAGATAGAAAACTTAAAGCAATATGCCTTGAAAACAGAAAATTCACAACACAAATGAGGAACAAATGGGCAGAAACTGGAGTCAATGTCCGTGAGCGAACTGTAAGACATCGCCTAAAGGAAATGGGATTTACACACAGAAAAGCCAAATGAAAACCAATAAACCATCATTAACACCTAAACAGAAAAAAACAAGGTTACAGTGGGCTAAAGAAAAGCAATCATGAACTGACTGGATGAAAGTGATATTCAGTGATGAATCACGAATCTGCTTGGTGCAGGGTGATGATGCTGGAACTTTTGTTTGGTGCCGCTCCAATGAAATGCATAAAGATGACTGCCTGAGGGAAACATGCATTGATGATATGGGGTTGCATGTCAGGTAAAGGTACGAGGGAGATGACAGTCATTAAATCTTCAACAAATGCTAAGTAATAAGTTAAATAATAAGTTTATATTGAGATTTTGGACACTTTTCTTATTCCATTAATTGAAAGGATGTTTGGTGATGATGACATCTTTTTTCAGGATGATAATGCATCTTGACATAGGGCAAAAGCCATGAAAACGTTCCTTCAAGAAGGATTTATGATGTCAATGGCATGGCCTGCAAATAGTCTGGACCTCAATCCAATAGAAAATTTATGTTGGTGGAAATGAAAGAAAATAGTCCATGACAGGGCTCCATCCTGCAGAGCTGATCTGCCAACGGCAATAAGAGAAAGTTGGGGCCGGATTGATGAAGCATACTGTTTGTCCATAGTTAAATCCATGCCTCAGACAACTCAAGCTGTTACAAAAGCCAGAGGTGGTGCAACAAAGTACTAGTTGTGTAGTGTAGGGTTTTTTTTCATGACTCCATAATATTTTCCTCAGAATTGAGTGCTTTCATATTTTTTTTTACTCTGTTTGATCTGCAAAAACAGTTGCAATTGAATACTTTATTTTTTATTTTTTTTCTAGTGTTTCTTAAAGCCAGAAGGTTGGAATGTTAAATAAAAATAATCTGCGATTATTGTTTTTCCTACACAATTAAACAATTGAATGAACATTTTCTAAGAGTGGTGATTCCATACTTTTTGCCAGGGGTTGTATCTTTCTCGCGAAGCTGAAGAGTTTTGCATGTAGAGAAGCTTTTTGAAGAAGTTTGGAGACTATCAGATCGTATCAAATACCAATTTGGTTGCAAAATTGTCTCAAAGATTCCACACAATAGTTACACCTGCAACAAAATCAACAATTTACCCCAATGTGTCATACTTAACTCTACTTTCCTTATCACTCATATGGTGGCATTTCTTTATGATCTTGTCACAATGATGACGCCATACAGTAAAAGTGTAGTAAAAAAAAAAACTACTTGAATGTTTTGCATACGTTGCATACAGGTTTTTTGTTAATTTGATATAAGGCTTCCAAATACACTGCTGGAAATCGCTAATGGCTTATTGAATCACAGTGTCACCGAGGTGAAAATCATAGACAAAATAGACAATTCATCAATAAGAAGGAATTTAATCAACATATTTAGAAGTAGATTTGGTGGTTTGGTTAGGGTCCCCCCTAAACTGCATTGAAACATAGAAACATAGAAGAGTGACGGCAGAAAAAAATCTAAGAACTGATTCCCACAAGTGTGGTGTGGATTGAAGCTCAGGTTTCACAGCTAATTGACACAGTAGTTGTTCACTGATTCATGTCAGGTTTACTTCAGGTTCAGGACAGGTTCAGGTCAGGATCCTATCCTGTTCACACATATGCAGTTTAGTAATGGTTCCCATAGAAGTCAGTAGTCTGCAATCTGCACCTGAACCAGATCGCACTGCTCAGAAATCGGACATAAATCTTTTTAACCTCCCTGGCGGTATTCCTGAGTGTAGCTCGGGGTAAAGTTTAAGCACCACAAGCGGTAACCCCGAGCTACACTCAGGAATACCTTGCAGCGCTGCTTCTGGTTCTCTTCTGCACTTACCTTGTCCTGCGCTCCCGTGATGTCCCTCCTGTTGTGTCCCCTGTAATGTCCTCCGGCGGTTGCCGGCATCTGGGCTCTGTTCCCTGCGAGCGTCAGGACGTATGGGGGATGGAATGACGGGAAATTTTAAAATTTACTAAAATCACATAGTAAAACATTACTGTATCAAACCATTTCACATACATTTTGTCCCGAGTGCTTTGTCCGGCGCCTTGCCTGCATTTTTACTGTTCTTTCTGCCTGAAAACTGAGAAATGTCCATGGCGTCCAAAAAGTGTCCCTTTAGGTCAAAAGCGGTTTTAGACCGGCTAGAGAACAGCGATAGTAAATCAGAACCACTTGCAGAATTGAGTGATAATGATTCGTGGGGGAAATTCGTCATCAGACACTGAAAACGATTTTGTGACTGAGCTTAGCGATGTGCGAACTTGGCGCTATATTTCAAATTTCAGTGTTTTTGATTTGATTATATTATTGAATTAAATTTATTATTATTATATTATTATTTTTTATGATTATTTATTATATTATAATTTATGATTTCGTGTTTCAAGTTTTAACATACCCGGGATGTTTACTAGACTCTTGTTCGGACAGATTTCAGTGAGTTATTCCTAAAAATTACAGGCCTACAATAAAAAAACTACATACTGTATTTTCCGGCGTATAAGGCGACTGGGTGTATAAGACGACCCCCTAATTTTCCAGTTAAAACATAGGTTTTGGGCTATACTCGCCGTATAAGACTACCCCCCTTCCGAGGCGACACCATTTAAAAACATCAGATTTTTTAATTGAAATGGTTATGACTTACCGGTACTTAAAATCCTTCAAAATCCTCATGTTCATCCTCTGACATCATAAGTTCATGAATGACATCTTGTGATACATTTGTAAGACAGTCATCATATGGATCGAATTCCAAATCAGATGGTTACCGCTGGATGTGCGGTAATACGGTGGCTTCGGCTACATACAGTATATATACAGCCCTCTGGATGTGCAGTAATGTACATACGGTATACTGCGCTGAGCCAAGCTGGCTCAAAACAAATGTCCCTATGACAGATTAATCTGTCAGCCCGCTGGATGTGTGGTATATACAGTATGCTGAGCCAAGCAGTTTCAAAACGTACCGGTACGTCCCTACGGTAATCAGACCTCTGGATGTGTGTATGTATGGTAGCTGCGGCTACATACAGTATACACTGGGCCAATCACAGTGAGCGATGTATTCTACTAATGAATACAAAGCCTGCTCGGATTGGCTGAGGTTGTGACATCATCAGCCCACATCTCTGACTCAGCCAATCCAAGCAGGCTTTGTATTCATTAGTAGAATACATCACTCACCGTGATTGGCCCAGTGTATACTGTATATAGCCGCAGCTACCGTACATACACGCATCTAGTAGGCTGATTACAGTAGGGACGTACCGGTACATTTTGAAACCGCTTGGCTCAGCGCAGTATACTGTATATACCGCACATCCAGCGGGCTGACAGATAAATCTGTAATAGGGACATTTGTTTTGAGCCAGCTTGGCTCAGCACGGTGTACTGTATGTACAGTATTACCACACATCCAGCCAGCTTGACCCAAACAAACTCAAGGTTTACATTTTATACCCCGCGTATAAGACGACCCCCAATTTATGGGGTATATTTTTAAGTATAAAAAGTAGTCTTATACGCCAGAAAATACTGTATTTCCATGCAAAAAAATGTACCGCTTTGAGCACAGACCGCTAGGGAGGCTACAACCGCACTGAATCTGCACCACCGGTGCACCGGACATATGTGAACAGGCACCATAGGAAGCAATGTTATTTTACATATCATGCAGATTGGATGCGGTTCAAACCACATCCAATCCGCATATATGTGAACCGGCACTAAGCGGTCCATCAAGTCTGATCCATTTTTTTTTAATTTATACTTTTTTTAAACTTTTTTTCAGAGTATAAATCTATGTTACTCCCAAACATGTTTGAATCCACCTAGGCCCCTTTCACATGGGGCGGACCCCACTTGCGATCCGCTTGCTCAGCAGGGGATCTGTGTGCTGATTCCAGCTGAGTAGGTGGATGACATGCCGTGTGTAACTAGACAAGCATTTCATTTACATCCGATCACCCATAGAGGAGAGTAAGCTGTGTCCTTTCTGCTTTGCACCCACTCCTTTATGAGTGGTCAGATGTGTATGAACCACCTGTCCTTTTTTTATCCAACTTCCATCCGATCTGATCCGGCCAGGCGTTTGCTTTAGCAGATCGGATTGGATTGAATGTTGATGGGTGTAAACTACAGGCAGACGTGATCGGAACACTCACTTGAAAGGGGCCTTACTGTTGACTGACTCACTACCTCTGCTGGAAGTCTATTCCAAGCATCAGCTTCCCTTTCAGTAAAATAATACTTTCTAAGATCAATTTTGAACTTTCCTCCTGCTAGTTTGAGGTCATGTCCCCGTGTTCTTGATCTTGGCTTCATATTGAAAACATTGCCCTCTTGAACCTTATTCACACCCTTCATGTATTTAAATGTTTCAGTCAGGTTTCCTCTTTCCCTTCTTACCTCAAGACTATACATTCCTATTCCTGAAGTCTCTTCTGATATGTTTTATCCCTCAGACTTTTCACCATTTTTGTTGCAGATCTCTGGACTTGTTCTGTCTTATCAATATCTTTTTGAAAGTGAGGTCCCCAGAACTGGACATCATATTCTAAAGGTCTAGAGGTCTAACTAAAGATCTATATAAGGGAATCAGCACCTCCTTCCTCCTGCTGGTGATGCATCCTAGAATTCTATGACTTTTCCCACTGCCTGGCCACACTGCTTGCTCGATTTGCAATTATCTGAAGTACTCTCAAAACTTTGTACTGCATATTTTAATTTTTTTCTTTTTTGCTCACATTGTCAAGAGTTGGCATTTCCACCCAAAGCCTCTATAAAACATGTTGACAATAAAAAAAAAACTAATGTTAATGCAATGCATTTTTGTTCTCTGCTATCAATAGGCCTTACCAAAATGGATCAAAAATCAGAGAACACATGTCAACTCATCTAATAGATGGGAACTAGTACCCTATGCTTTAAATGGACTGAGATACCCAAGGCCTGTAGAGGGGTTTCTGACCATGCGACACTGTGATGGCTGCACAGTGCTGCTGTCATCAAAGTCCATCTTACCAGCTCTCAATTATTAGTAGCTGACTCTGAGCTGTTGGTGACAGCTCAGTCACAGTTCTGGGGGCTCCAATTGAACACCCCTCTCTGCCAATCCCTCCACTGGCTTCCAGTTGCCCAACGGATAAAATTCAAAACATTAACAATAACATATAAAGCCATTTATAACTCTGCCCCAAATTACGTCACCGATCTTGTCTCCAAATATCACCCAAACCATGCTCTCCGCTCCTCACGCGACCTCCTGCTCTCTAGCTCCCTTGTCTCCTCCTCCCATGCTCATCTTCAGAACTTCTCCAGAGCTTCCCCCATCCTCTGGAACTCTCTACCCCAATTTATCAGACTCTCGCCTACTCTGCTCACTTTTAGGCGTTCTCTGAAACCTATCACTTCAGGGAAGCCTATCCGGCCCTCAGTTAATAATGGAATCTTCTACTCTTCCTACCAGTCCATCCCCCACAGTTACTACCTTTTGTACCACTAGCCCCTCCATCCTGGATTGTAAGCTCCAAGGAGCAGGGCCCTTCTATCCCTCTTGTATTGAAGTGTATTGTTGCTGTATTGTCTCCCGTTATATTGTAAAGCGCTGAGCAAACTGTTGGCGCTATATAAATCCTGAATAATAATAATAATAATAATTGAACACACCCGAGTACAAGGCAGGGGCTCATATGTACGCCAGATGAGCATAAGGGCCCACTTGCCCTGCACTGCATACATATGTATATTGCAGTTGTAAAGGGGTTAAAGTAATGGCTAACCTGTGTACATAATTTGAATTTTATGTGATAAAACACAAAGGAGCAAAGTGAAGCTAATCATTGATTACGCACATAAAAAATGTATGAAAGCATACACAGAAAAGTGTGACTCCAGCCTCATGCAACTAGTATATGTATTCATACATTCTTAATTTTTCATTCATAGCTTTATCTCTGACATGTATTGTGATTACAAAGGCACTTAGCTAATGAAGAGTTCTCTATCTGGCATTATTTAGGTTTGGCAGAGAACCAAAAAAGGTTTGTCATAGTAGAATATTCCGGGAAGAGTCAAACATCCTAAAATGCTAACTGGAAAAAATACAAAAGTTACTGACCAGTGCTTTCTCAGAGACCTGTCATTTATCAATGGCAGACACTTTGCTAGGGTCTACATCCAAGAAGGAAGAGGTGACATGGGGCAGGCATGAATGGGGAAGGCTGAGAAGGCCTCCAAGCTTACAAATCACAGCACCAATGGACCATTGGAAAGTAATTTAACCCATATCCTTATATTACAGTACTTCATTTTGTAAACCCAACACATATTTGTTACAATGTAGCATTTATATACCATAAATAAACAAACCTTTGTTAACCATGAAAGAACATTATGCACATTTAATGAAAATGTTGAAAGTTGTAATATTTCTTATGAAAAATATGAATTCAGACAATTGTTTCTTCCCCATCTGTTCCTCATTTTTTGAGCTCTCCGAACAAACTCCTTTATCTTGAAGGATGTCGGGAATGAAAGCGACTTGCTGAGGCTTTGCACATTTGTTGAGAAAACGTGCTCTTGGCAGATAGCTGAGCCGGGACTGAGGAAAGATCCTTACTGAACTGAAAGGTGATGAATTACATGTTCCTTTCTCGGAGCTGGCTGCTTTTTGGGTCAGCCAGACTTAAACTTCCCTTGACTTTGCAGAAGATCATCAAAAAAAGTATAAAGAAAAAAAAAAAAAAAAAACACAGTTTAACATCCGAAGAACCTGAAAAATCAAGAAACCCAGATTATATAGGAAATATAAATAAGGACAGGGCAGAGAACTATACCATGGTAGTGAAGCACTTTATTGAATATTTTTATTCTTATACAGGATTTATATAGCGCCAACAGTTTGTACAGTGCTTTACAACAAGAGGGCAGACAGTACAGCTACAATACAATTCAATACAGGAGGAATCAGAGGGTCCTGCTCTTTAGAACTTACAATCTAAAGGAGAGTGTCAAGTTATACAAAAAGGTAATAACTGTGCGGGATGAACTGATGGAGAAAATAAAAGTACAGTTATTAGATGGGGGCAGGATAGGCTTCCCCAAAGAGAAGGGTTTCAGAGATCACCTAAAAGTCGACAGAGTTGGCGATAGTTAGACATATTGGGATAGGATGTTCCATAGGATAGGAGAGGCTCTGAAGAAGTCCTGGAAGAGAGCATGGGAGAAGACAACGGAGCTAGAGAGCAGGAGGTCTTGGGAGGAACAAAGATAGATCTGGTTGGTATTTTGAGACTAGATTAGTGATGTAGCTGGGTGCTGAGTTGTCGATGACTTTGTAAGTTATTGTTAGTATTTTTAATTTAATTCGTTGGTTAAAGTGGAAGCCAGTGGAGGGATTGGCAGAGAGGGGTAGCAGATATTGAATGGTTGGTAAGGTGAATAAGTCTGACAACTCCATTCATGATGGACTGAAGGGGAGATAGCCTATATAAAGGTAAGTCAATGAAGAGAAAGTTGCAGCTGTCAACGTGTGAGATGACCAGAGAGTGAATTAGCAGCTTTGTGGTATCATTGGTTAGGAAGGGGCATATTTTGGAGCTGTTGAGGTGGCAAGCTTTGAACAGTAATTGGATGTGGGGTATTCAGCTGTTAGAAACAACAAGGCCCCATACAGCCAAGCTGACAGCCAACCCCCCCTCCAAAAATAAACCCCAAAACAGTTTACTATGCTTCAGTTATGAATGAACATGATGAGTGACAAATACAGATCACTCATTGTGTTCATTCAGGAAAGGAAGGGGGTGGTAAATGTGACATAATTACCAGACCCTATCCTCGCTGTCCATCCTTTGAGATCCTATTGTGTGCTTGCAATAAGGAGAGGGAAAGAGAGAAGGGAAGCCGGCAGCACTGCGAGGGTGGGGGCACACAGTGGGGCCTGGGCAGCAGGCAGAAATGTATGTATAACAGGGAGGGAGATGGGTGCAGTGCAATTACTATAACCATTCCCCTGTATGGCTCTGTCTGCAGCAGCTGAAAAAGCCAGCGGGAGGGAGAGAAGAAGCCAGCTTTCAGATACTGCAGAGAGAGCCATATAGGGGATCAATTCCAGTAATTGTCCCCTGCCATGCAAATTTCTCTCCCTGTCCACATCTGATTCACCCAGCTGCCTGGGCCCCCTCCTGGCCTTGGGCCCCATACAGGAGGACTAGTGGTGGTCCCTTATCCACAGCCCTGGGATATTGATATTAGCAAATTTGTAACAAACCATCTGCTGGGAGTCTGTGAACCTGGCCCTACTATTTGTTTTGAAGAATCGGATATTTATTACCTGCTTTTTGATTCACCTCTGAAAGTTACCCTTATTGATTTTCTCTCTATACAAATTTGAGAGAGACTGAGTAGGTCAAATGACCTCTTTAATAGTTCATTACCTGTATGCTTAAAAGGCAAGGAAACTTGAAACCAACATTTACTTACCCGGTTTCCTCCACTAGTCTGAGCTCAACTAGACTTACCTCCTTCACTACAGTTCCATACTCAACAATTCTCATCATCGCAGGCCACCACATTGTTTTCCTCCAGCATGCTTCTTCTTTATGATGTCTAGATATACAAAGAGTGCAGCACATAAAACAAATACAAGTGTAAATGACAATAAATATATATCAGTGCAAACAATGCAATATCACAAAAAAGTTCTTCAGAAGTGTATTGGTGAAAACGTAATGTGATATGACTAATCACAACAAAGTGTCCGGTTCCACACAGTGCTCTGGGATCCAAAGAGTGATCCACCACCACTATGCACTCACCAGAAGGCTACTTGTTAGGTAGCAATTGTAACAGAAGATCTAGGCAATCAGTCTGGCAATTTCAGTTGGGCTCTGCAGGCTATTTAAATGGTGTCACTTTCTGATTTTGGCAATGGACGTATCCCTGAGGACATGCATGCGCACAAAACACGTTGGGTGGAGCCTACGTACTGACGTCACGCCGCCGGTTCTATGCTTCAGAACGGCAGCCATCTTGGTATTCTGCATGTCTATGTTGTCTAGCTCTTTCCATGTGGAATGTTGTTATGAATGTTTTAAATAAATACTACACTATAATTTTACATTTTAGAGAATGAAACAAGAGGAACTGAAACAAACAAAAATGAGCAGGAGCCTGGAAAACTGCCAGGCGGACAAGAACAGATGTCACTACTGGAATATGCAAGACCCAAAAGCTGACTCCACCCAACAAGCTTTACCTTTACCTAAAATATACTTTTTCAGAAGACTAACCCTTCCATTTATTTAGCATTAATATATCTTATGCAGTTAACTGGAATTTACTGATACAATTGTGTCTAAACACAAAAGCAAAAATGAAATGTATTGTAGCCTACCACTCCTTAGATGTGTTGGCTGCATTTGGTTTCATTGTTCCAAATAAGAACATTTTCAGCCATTGCAAATACCTGTGCTTCAGTGTACCAGAAATACAATTTTCTTGTCACTTGTCACTGTGAGTTGTGAGCAAAAGCATATTTATCTTTCTTGTATAAACTACCAGTCTCATCAATCCACCATGTAATGGAGATAAACAAGGGCAGACATGTAGTCAGGTGCAGTCTGTGTTCTCCATTGTAGGTGGCACTCAACCCGAGTGGTGCCACAGCCTAGAGAGGAAGTGCAAAGGAAACCTGGTTTCTCTATGGTTTCCTGTGTCAATGGAGCAACATTCCGGTTGGCTACACTGTGGCCATCTTTGGTCAGCAAGGTCTATTTAGGTCCCTGCACCAAGGTTTTGGCACACTTGGTTGTGAGTGGATAGTGTAGGGAGAGAGACCCTGCTTCATAGGGAGAGTTACTAGCTGTAGGTTTCTGATGAGGAAAAAAGTCTCCCCAACTTAGGACCGCACTGGACCGGCCAGGCCACACTTCTCCCTCTGAAACAGACACTGTCTGCATCTTTCCTCAGCCACACATGACTGCAATGAACTGTGAGCTATTTCCCTAGTGGCGCTCTCCCACTAGGGTGTTTGTAATGTTGGCATTCTATTCACTACAAGTTTCGAGTTTACCACAACCAGACCCTATGTATTCAGTGCTCGCACCAAGCTGCACCTTCCCACAGACACTTTGGGGTTGATTTACTAAAACTGAAGAATGGAAAACCTGGTGCAGCTGTGCATGGCAGCCAGTTAGCTTTTAACTTCAGTTTGTTCAATTAAGTTTTGACAAAAAAAACCTGGGAACTGGTGTTAGGAATGGACTTGCCAGTAATGGTGGGACTCACCTGCCTTGTGGGCTGCAGTACCAGGGCTGGCCAGCGGGTGCTCCCAGCAATCAGAGACTCAACCCTGCAGCCAACCAAACACCTGAAACTGCTTATACAGGTGTATTTAAGTGATGGCCAGACCTGCAGTCTGGGCCTTGGTGTGTGTGTTTTTCCTGGGCCCTGTATCTTGTAATCCTGCATTCTTGTTCCTGTTCCTGTGTTCCTGCTAGTACGTTTCCTTGTTGCCAAACTCTGCCTGTTCTGATTACGCTGACCCTCTCCTGCTCTGACCCCGGCTCGTTCCTGACCATCCCTCTGCCTGACCCTCTGTACCACGCTGCCTGCTACCTGCTGAACCTGGCTTGTGACCTCGACCATTCTCCGCTTGCTCCCCCTGTACCTACCTGCCAGATTGTTATTGACCCGGCCTGCCTGACGACGCTTGCATTGTATGTACTGTTATCTGTGGGTGGTTGGTTTGGTTCGTTTGCACTGTGTTATGTTTTAGTATTGCACTGCGTTTATGTTTGTATTGTTAGTGTTAATAAATTATATTGTTTATAACATATCTGAAGTCTGCGTTTCCCTGCGTCAGTCACATACCTCTGGTCATACCCGGGAGCCCTGACAACTGGTTTCTATGCAGAGCTGCATCAGATTTTGCACTTTCCAGTTTTAGTCAATCAACCCCTTTGTGGAAACCGTGATTCCCTCCATAGAAACAATGCAAAATTCACTGGAAACATGAAGTGTGTTATTTTCAGGATTACTAGGAGAACATAAGGAAGCCAAAAGATATTAAAGAGCCAATGGGAAACTATTTAACTGGACTAACTATCTTCGTCAATAGTGTAATATAGTGAAATATGCACTAAGCAAATTTCTAGAGAGACATGATTGAATAGAAATTTCAACTTTAAAAGATAAATTATTTACTTTGACCATTTATAAACCAAATACTGAAATAATATACAAGTCTAGCCAAGTATGAATAAATGATTAATACTGAATATACTATAGGCACAACACTGAACATTTCATCTGCCATAAAGGAGTGTAATGAACACATGATCCACGATAGAACTTAGAAATCACATACAGTACAACCATATGGCACTAATGACTTCAAGTATGAGAAAGTTTAGGTCTCTTGACAAAATAAACACATTTAATTCATTTTGAAGGCACACGTTTCTATTCATAGATGTCTTATGTCGCTTTCTAAAATTCAATACAGACGTGGGATGAAAGACTTCCAATGATTAGAAATCTTTGATATTTTATTTATTTAACTTCAATGTATTTACTCAACTTTGATATCATTTTGTTAGGGATTTTGGAACTTGTAAGACCTATGTTTTATAGTCTGTCGTGATGTAATATTTTGTATGTTTACTATAACGATTAGACTTTTGTTAAAGTGTATGTAAACCCTAACAATGGAGTTCCCTTATATGATCCCCTTTGGTCTGTTAAATATAACACTGAATGTGTTTTGTCATGTCCATTCAATTATCTGCTATTTTTTTCCATAAATCTTGTCAACTGTTAAATCTCTGTATCTGTGCTTTACTCTTATAAGTTACATTGTTCCCAACTATGTCTGAGGATTACAGAACCCCTTCCCTCTTTGTTATGGAGAAGTGGAGCGGGGAAGGTGTTTGCAGCCCTGGCCTAGGGTGACAATGCTGCTTCTCCATAGATATAGCGAGTCAATGTTGTCATCCTAGGACTGGAGATCTGAAAAAAGACAGTAAGGCAATCATCAAATCTAAGGACAATATGTACTTCTTTTTTTGTTGGGGTTAGGATAAGCTGTGCCTTTTTTGCGCCGAATATTATATAATGCTGAGTATTCTTTTTAAGCACTTAAACCTTTTTTCCATCAGTCCACAAAACATTTTTCCAGTAGCACTGGCAATCTTCAGGTGTTCGGCAATGTTTTTTAGAGAGAACTGGCTTCCTTCATGGTGTTCTGCCATGGACACCTGCCTGTTCAAAGACTAGCGTTACATTTGATAGACTCATGAACAGGGATGTTTGCCAGTTTCAGTGATGTATTCAAGCCTTTAGCTGTTATTAGTGGATTCATTTTGACCTCATTGAGGATTCTACATTGTGCCTTGGGTGCCCAATTCTAGGAAGAGTAGCCACAGTATTAAACTGCTTCCATTTATGATCATTTTGTCTAACTGTTGACTGATGAATGTCGAAACACTTTGAGACTGTTTGGCATCTCTTTCCAGCCTTTTGCAGATAAATTACTCTTGATTGTGTCTCCAGATAGTTCCTTTTTTCAGCATCAGCTGATGCTTCTTATGAACAGCAATCTTAAAATATTTGAGTCTTTTTAATCAATCAAAGTAGCTCTAAACCACACCCACAAACTAATTTCATTATTTGTACTCCAGTGGTACAAACTTCTGACTCCAATTAGCTTTCATTGAAATAATTAGTCTATGGGTTCAACATTTTTTTCTTTCCAGCACTGTGACTATTTAATGGGTTTGTCCAATAACAACACAATTAATTAGAATTGTTTGTATTCTACTCCACCATTCAGACTCCACCTCCGCAACATCGCCAAAATCCGCACGTTCCTAACTCCAGAAACCACTAAACAGCTCATCCACTCCCTCATCATATCACGACTCGATTACTGCAACTCCCTCCTCACTGGCCTGCCTCGCCACAGGCTATCCCCGCTTCTGTCGATCCTGAATACGGCTGCCAGACTCAATCACCTTTCCAACCGCTCCGTTTCCGCCACCCCCCTCTGCCAATCCCTCCACAGCTTCCGATTGCGCAACGGATCAAATTCAAAATCTTAACACTGACGTACAAAGCTTCCACCATACTGCCCCGTACTACATCACTGACCTAATATCCAAGTACCACCCAACACGCACACTCCGCTCCTCACAAGACCTCCTTCTCTCTAGTTCCCTGGTCTCCTCCCATGCCCGCCTCCAGGACTTCTCCAGGGTGTCACCCATCCTCTGGAACTCCCTGCCCCAACCCATCAGATTATCACCTACTCTCCTCTCCTTTAGGTGCACCCTAAAAACCCATCTCTTCAGGGAAGCCTACCCCACCCCCTGCTAACTTGCCGACCTCCTCCACTCTTCCTACCACTCCATTCCCCACAGCTTTCTCCTCCTGTGCCACCATCCCCTCCCTCCTAGATTGTAAGCTCGAAAGAGCAGGGCCCTCGATCCCCTCATGTTTTGCATTGTATTGGTATTGTTCTGTCACATGTTCTGTCCCCCTCTGTAATGTACAGCGCTGAGCGAACTATTGGCGCTTTATAAATACTGTATAATAATAATAATAATAATTCTATCAGCATAAGCACACTGTGTTTGTATATTGTTGTGACTAAGATTAGGATCCAATCACATTTTATGGCAACTTACTGTATAAAGAATGTACCACAATTAAGATGTACAGTTTTTATTTCTTTAAAGGGATGTTACCTATATACTATATGGCCAAAGGTTTATGAACACCTTACCATTACACCCCTCTGCTGCTATACCATCCTGCTTCCTCCTGGAAAGGCCTTTTATAGGGTTTTTAGAGTTTCTCTATGGGAATCTGTGCCTGTTCGGTTGCCTGAGCATTTGTGAGGTCAGGTGCTTATGTTGGATGAGAAAGCATGACTTACAATCAGTTTTGCAACTAATCGCAAAGGTGTTCAGTGGAGTTGAGTTCTGGGATTCTTTTTAAGCCACAGTCATGCTGGAACAAGAAAGGACCTTCTCCAAACTGTTGCCACAGTTTGAAGTGCACAATTATCTTAAATATTCTCTGTATGATGTAGCATTGACAGTACCCTTCACTGGAGACAACTGAACTCAATAATGTGAAAGAGTGTCAACATTCCTTTGGCAATATAACAAGATGTGACAGCCAGGTTTCCACTAATGAAATCTCCTCTTGACCATCTTTGGACACAAAATAAGGTTTCTGGTTCCTACAAGATAAAGGACACTTTTTTAAAAATAGTTATTTTTTGAACTGATAAATATCAAATATTGTATATTATAATGCATTATAATTAGCAGGTGACATTTTTAGTTCCTTTTTTCATGCTTGCTAGACTATCCTTATCTGCTTTCTGAAAGAGAGTGATGTTCTCAGAGCTCAATAACTTAAGCTGACATTCACAGAGTAAACGATCAACCCTCCTACTGTATATTAATAGACTCTCCATAAATCCATCCTGTCCTTGCCAAGTAACCATGCCTGCTCTTCCATTCCTGCTGTGTTCACATGCCTCCATATGGAGTTTCAATCAGACAGAGAGAGTCTGAAAGTAAGCAGCATCTGTTGTACTCTCTCTGTAAAAAATCCACATTGCTCTGTAAATCCAATGTCTTGGCTACAGCATGTATCAAATGTTTATTTGTAAAACAAAGACTTTATATATGGTTTAAAAGTTATAAAACATCTGTTTAAAAAAAAAGGAAAAAAACAATTACGGCAACAGAATCAAAAGTTTCACAAACCAGCCATTAATTAACAAGAGTGAAATGTGTTGTGTTAGTAGCACTGATAACAGAGACCAGCAAGTGAAAATTACCTATGAGTTGTCTGGAATGATATTGAAATAACTTTTTAGTAATCAATGTCCATAGAGTGAATAGGACCGTTGGCTGACCTCTCTCAGGGAACACTGATCAGCGCCTCCTCCCACTCCCCTTTGTACTGAAATAAACTTGCATGCCGAGCCAAGCATTCATGTTTATGTGCCCCACAGGAGACCAATCCTACTATATTAATAGACACCCGTGCCTTTTAAATCCATGCTGTCCTTGCCAAGCAACCAGCAGTGGAAATTGAGCATGTTGAAAGATTCATTAAACTGTCCTCATTGTAACAGAAAGCTATGTAGATTCAGAAGGTTCACACCATTTTTTTGTGCCTGCTCGCTACAGATTAAAGCCTAAGTTAGTGAAATTGTTCAAGGACAACCACGGACAGTGTCAATCTGTCATTGATTTGTACAGGCTCCTGAATGTAAAAGCCTGACCATACTCACCACAGAAATGTATTAATCTGAGCATTGGATGGCCATGAACAGCTCTGTGAATGAGCGCCAAAGGCAGTAAATAGTACTTTAAAGCAATGTACCAGGAAGCCAGGGTCTAAATAGGTCCAAAGTGAGGGAAAGCTCTCTAACGGAGCCCCAGACAGATATCCAAAATTTAAAAAAAAATGTTTTGGCTAAATATAATCTTCAATTATTCAAAGCATCAGCCTAGATTTATGATTACACTGGAACATTAATCTGGAAGATACAGGTTTCTTTAGCTAATTAGTGAACTGCTGCATGACCAGGGAGCTGTTTTCTCGGTGACCATTAATGGAAATATGTCAGCATCTGAATTATTTTACTTGAGCTCTGCGCCGAGAAGATAGATATGTTTTTGTTGCTATTGCAGTTAAACTTTCATGTCAGATTAGTGTAACAGAATAGTCTTTACTTATTTCTGTAAAAAAATATTTCAATTATTCTTCTGATTTCCACACCATGTCCATCATCCAAAACTAACAAAGTAGGCATTCTAAAGTATAATAGAAGATGTTTTCCTACATTGAAAACGTGTTACTTTCTTAACCACAGTCAGCCCATGACTTCCTCCTCTTATCTTAGATGGCAAGATGGAAGCTGATTTGTACTTCTGTGGTTTGGCCGGAGACACTGTAACTGCCCCACAATAGAGGGGGTAGTAAATTAGCATGTAAATGATGAAGAATGCTGTAGCAGCGTTGCGTTTTTGACTCTCGTTATGTACATCTGTCATCGCCAGTATGAGTTTTGTAGGTCAGCCATACACTACTTAATATATTCAAGGGATGCAACCAGTCCAAGTAATCATGGGGTAGTGTGTTTGGAAAGCATGTCAAACCCAAAGTGTTGCATACTTTTAGTAGCCAAAATCAAATGTGAATTCAACTTAACTGCCTGAACAATACTTATAATAGAAGCCCAAATGAATTTATTGGTTTGCACCAAGAATCATTCATCTCTTTTTGGGAGCCACTGAGAGAAAAAAAAAACTTCCTGGTTCAGGTTAGGTTGTTTGTGACAGGGCTACCCTTCAGTGGGTACCCAACAGGTTTCCATAAAAAAAATGTGCACCAATGGAAGGAGCGCAGACCGCATAATAAAATAGTCCAACTTCATTTATTGGTTTGAACTAAAAACATCCAACACATTTCTGCGACCAAAAAAACACCCCCCTTCATCAGGGCTTCAGTTAAAATAAGAGTTGAATGGACTTAAAATAGTTCTTTCCTGTGTGGATCTATGTAGGGAAGCTAATTACTGGACTACTTTTGTAGATTTTGTAATGAACATTTGTATGAATATATGTAAGCACATTCGTGCAAAAATGATTTGTACATTCAATGACTGGACGAATGTTATTCAGAAGTACTTCAAAATTCTGTTTGCCTTTAACATTCGATTCTGAAATAAATGTGATTTCCCAAGCTCAAACCACAGTCATTATCAGAAATTTGTGAAAAATTTTCCATCCTGCTCTTTGGAATTTTCTTGTCACTGTAGTTGAAATGGATGGGCAATTTGACCCCACTAACGATTAGAAAATTGAATTGATGTTCTTAGAACATCAAAGGAAGGTCTTATTTTGAGAGCTCACTGGTTCAGGTAAGGCTGCTCACAACAGACAGGTCCAATGGGTACCCAGCAGATTACAGGAAAAAATATGCACCATTGGAAAGAGCACCAAACAAAATGATAAAAGAGTCCAAATACATTTTGTTTTCTCTATAAAACAACCAAATTGTTTCAGGGGCCAAAAATACTCTGCCTTCATGAAGGCTTTGTTGAAAATAAGAAAGTTGAATGGTATCAAAATAAGACCTTCCAGCATGAATCTATGTAGGGAGTTTAATTGCTGGACTAGGAGAGGTATTAGCCATCTGTGTGAGTATTCTTCCTGCCTGAGAAAAGCTGGCCATACACTAGTAGAAAAATATTTAGTTCTAAGAATGTCAGTTTAGCATTGTAATCGTTATTGATGTCAAATTGAAATTCATTTAAAACTGCAGCCACAAAAAAATTCTAAGGAGCAGGATAGAGAATTTTACTCTAATGAACAAATTTCTAACAGTGAATGTGGTTTGGGCTTTGGAAATTACATTTATTCCAAAATCGAATGTCAAAATCAAACAGAGTTTCGAAGTACTTTTGAATAAAATTCAATGAGTCATTGAATATACAAATAATTTTTGCACAAATGTTCTTGCAAATATCCATATGAATGTTCATTCGAAAATCTACTAAAGTATGGCCAGCTTAACTCCCCTAGTGCAGCAGCTAGCTTCCCTACATAGTTTCACATGGGGAAGTCCTTTTTTTAGTCCATTCAAATTTCCAATTTTAACTGAAGCCCTGATGATGGGGGTGCTTTTTGGCCCCTGAAACATGTTGGCTATTTTTTAGTGCAAACCAAAACATTTATTTGGACTCTTCCATCATTGGTGCTCCTTCCATTGCTGCATGTTTTTTTCTGTTAATCTGCTGGAAACCCACTGGAGGATAGCTCTCTCTGTTGTGAGCAGCCTAACCTGAACTAGTGAGCTCTCCAAAGGTTTTTGTCCCTCTCTCTACTTTGTATGAACTTATAGAAAAATCCCAGCAACTCTTAGATATTTTTTTCCTCATTAGAGCACTCATTACTTATGGTTAGGGATGCCGTGATGAGGATGGTTACAGAGATTCCACTACTGATAACTACTTACAGTGTACACCCTTTAAGGGTGTACTCCCACCAGGCATAGTTGATTGGAACCATGTCCAAGTACGATTATCCTCACTCCCCTGCTGATCTGCACTCACAGTGTGCCAGGTCTGAGCATGCTTACCTTATCATCTCTGCCAGCCAGACCATGGTGATCCTTGCTTCCATGCTCCGTGAGTACTTAGTAATCAATAAGAGTTCTATACTTGAGCACCTTTTATACTCATGCTGAAAAAAACTGTACAGGATGCCATGTGAAACAAGCCCTAGACCACCTTTTCCAAGTTGTCCCAAGCATGTTACAATTATATGTGCCAGGGCATGGTTTGGAGTGCCCAAACTACACAAATGAAACATGCTAAGGAGGTGAACTGTGCACTGCTTGAAATATAAAGTTGATTTACTTACCTTTCCTACTTTGATCGATGAGTTTGCCCCACTGTGGCCTGCTGCCTTCGGGGATGTCCAAGATGTCTCTAGATAGTGCTGCGTGGATACAAGAGAGGGTCACAGCAATGGAAAGAATGTCACCTGAGGTGGCCAAAAGTTGCTTTCGTCTCCCAACACATTGCATCGACACACAGAAGTAAAGTTCAGAGAATCTCAGTCTGTGAAAGGAGATCGCAAAGCTTTGGAGTCCTCAGAAGACATTAAACATGTGTAATTAGGACCACCAGAGTAATTGAGCTAGTTTTATTTGGTATAACCTTTAACCCTTCCACCAGGCATCTCAACGTGGAATTTGGGAACACACACTTACTACTTTAGCTAATTTTAAGAGTTTTAACTGGATGACAATACAATTTGGGGGCCCTGAAACTCACAGGATAATCATCAGCTACTGAGACATACTGACAGTTTTCAGCACATTTCATAAAGACGCACACATAATCCCTTCATCTCATCACTCTTCAAATCAGAGCCTACTGACAACAAAATGGAATCCTCATGTGGTCTGAATCAGTCAGCAAGGGAGAGCAATATTTGTGACAAATACACTTAATGCTCCATCTATCTTCCCTCCCAGCTTCCTGCTTCCTATTCTAAATCAACAGGGTTTCCAGGCATATGGAATTCCTATTACATAAGCAGAGAGATCGGCTATCCCTCTAAGAATTGCTGCAAATTAAAGAATAGATACATGAAAGCAATTAGAATATTACATATTATACATATTATATATTACTATAAATATACAATACTGAGCAAATGCAGCTTGATAAGAGCAAATTCAGTATATGAAGGATCATTTTAGGCAACTTGGAGTATATTCTTTTTGCACATAATACTGGAATCAACTCTATAGTTAAGAGTGCTGCAATGACTCCCGATTGGTCATGGTGTATAACACGGGTGAGATATGTCGGCACACCAACAAGCTTGTTTCCTTGTTTCAAATAGCAAAGCTCTTCTTTATTGAAAGGTGACATAGGGACCCTTCATCAGGTCTCTTTACATGCCTGAAGAAGGGTCTCTGAACAGTTCCAAAACACTGTCTTCTACAACCCAAATTCCAAAAAATTTGGTACACAAAATCTGCATAAAAACGGAATGCAATCTTTTGCAAATCTTAAAAACCCATATTTTATTCCCAGTAGAAAATACTGTAGATCAAAAGTTTAAACTAAGAAAACGTACCATTTTATGAATAATTCTGAAATTGTTCGACAATTTTTAGACTTTTAGATCTCCAGTCTTTCACAGATTAGTGATCTTCTGCCCATCTTTACTTCTGAGATGCTCTTACTCTCTAAGATGCTCTTTTTATAATCAGTCGTGTTACTGACCGGTTGACAATAATCCTAATTAGTTGCAAAATTTTCTTCCAGCACTTCCTTGTTAGTACCATTTACTTTGCCAGATTTTTGTTGCCCTGTCCTAACTTTTTTGAGACATGTTTCTGCCAGCAATTTAAAAATGACCTTATTGTTTCTTAAAAAGGTACATTTTCTAATTTTAAACATTTCATATGGTTTCTCTATTCTATTGTTAACAAAAATGGGTTTATGAGATTTGCTAATCGTTGCATTCTGTTTTATATAGATTGTACATGGCGTCTAAACTTTTTTGGAATTGGGGTTATATGTGATCATGCACTAAATAAAAAATTTGCACTTTGAAACAAGCTTGTGGGTGTGCTGACAAAATATCTTATTTATTTTTAGACAACATATCTACTGACCCTAGACAGTGATATCTTTTGAGATATGATTGGAAGTGGGAATCTTGCATCAGGTGGCAAAAATCCCAGTGGTGAATAAATACCATGATAATATAAGAAATAGAGAAAAAAAAGCGCCACAAACTAAATAAAACAAAAGCTGTACTCCTAATCAAAAAAAGGTGAAAATGTGAATAAATCAAAGAGTGCGCTAAATATAAGTAAATACAAAAATGATTAGTTTAAAATAATGATGTCCGTGATAAAAAAATATTATATAAAAGTCCATCCACCATCACAAAGTAATTAAACAGTGAAATCTTGTATAATTCAAACACCGTGCAAACAAAATCCACCACCGAATGAAATGGGTACACTCACCAGAGCTCCATGTTGACCAGATTATAAATCAGCAAAGATATCGTTTGCTCTGGGAGCGATGATCAGCAGAAGTAATCCAAACTGGGAGCAATATACTGCAAGCAGCCAATCAGCACAATATGGAATAGCCTTAACAGCAGGTAGTCTTCACATCTCCATACCATAGATCATGTTCGGGGAATCAAAAAAGGAAATCATGGTGCAGTACGTTTAAAACCAAAATGTTTAATTAAAACGTCAGAAATGCACTCACAAACAGGGTGTCTAGCCAACACCAGCAATGACAGCCTCAAGAAAGCAGGGACGAGCCTCGCTCACCGCGATATCACAGCCGACAGTCTACGAGGAGCGTCCAGACCTCACATCCAAAAGAAGCCCGTGAATAAATACCACCAAAAAAAATTGTATCTGTCTCAAAAAAATGCTAAAAAACTCAGATGGGTACAGTGTTGCATGACCGCGCAATTGTCATTCAAAGCGTGATAGTACTGAAAGCTGAAAGTTGGCCTGGACAGGAAGGGGGTGAAAGTGTCCGGACATGAAGTGGTTAACTGAAAACACATATAAAACATACCTATAGTGCAATTTGTATTTGCCATTTATAGCATTGCAATGCTCTACCCAAACCGCAGACAAATTGCGACAGACAACATTTTCAGAAAAACACCTTACCAAACGGCAAGCATGTAAACTACACAATTGAAAATAAAGGTACTCTTGAGCTTCGGTGAGGTTTGGAGATATACGGCACGTTGAAACCGCTGGTTATAAATGGGCCCCACTGCAGCGCACACTCATAAAAGTAAAAATGAGACAATTTCCTTGTCTTTCCTCGTATGAATTTTCATTCTAGCTTTCAATATGATAAAACAGCTACAGACGGCATGTGGTAGACAAATGTGCTGTTGTGGTCTCCTCTACTTCTTTTCTTTTATTTCAACCCTTAAAGGCTTCAAAGACAGAGTCATACAAGTCCTGCATGGCAATATGTCTTTCTGATAGTAGCTGGCTAAAAGAACGACTTTGTAACCCACTCTAATGTTTCTGCATAACACAGAAACTAGAGTGAAAAATGCCAATTCTCAAACAATATATTACAGTAACAGCAAACAAAATCATTTCACTGGGCCTAGATTTAAAGTTGAAGTTTAATCTGCTGTTAGGCTAGGATATCGTATGTACTCTCCAGCGCCTCAGGATATGCACAGCCAAAAGGGAAGCCAAGGGTACCAGGACAGCGACAACCAAAGGAAATGCTCCAGGGGTGCAGCCCTCCTCAGACGGGGAAATCAGCCACTGGATAGAGAGAAAACAGGTGGCGCACACACCTAGTGCATTATCCAAGGTTTATTGTAGGAGTGAAAGAATAATAAAAACATACTCACAGACGAAGCATGTATCTAAAAAGCATAGAAAAATGACAATGGCCACAACGGCAGGCAAGGTGTTCTCACTGTCAGTGCGGTCAAATGGCTGACGCGTTTCGGGGACGAATCCCTTTCCTCAGAGCTGATGACCAGTCTCTGATGCAGATGTATGATGAATGGAAAGTAGGAGCCTTGCTGTTGATGCCTCAAATCCGGTCAAAAATGAATAAACAAAACACATTTCCTTATGAATGCAACAAATAGTAATTAGTAACCTAACGTGTCGATCTGAAACAAAACACATTTTTAGTTCTGCACATGTCTACCACTGACCAGTGGGTCTCTGTGCTTTTCTATGCAATGTAGGCAGATCATGACTCTGAATAGGGGCTGGCAGGGTGATGCACTTAGCTTAGAGAAAACATCACAGCACCCTACCTTAATATTATCCTTTAGAGCCCTAAGCCATCAGTCCCTAACCCTCAAGGGGCGTACAATCTAAGGTCCTTAACTTACAATCATACATACACATACTAGGAACAATTTAGACAGGATTCAATTAACCTACCAGCAGGTCTTTGGAGTGTGGGAGGAAACCGGAGTACCTGGAGAAAACCCACGCAGGCACAGGGAGAACATGCAAACACCAAGCAGGTGGTGCCATGGGTGGGATTTGAACCAACAACCCTAGTACTGCCAGGTGGAAGTGATAACCATTTAGCCACTGTGCTGCCCATAATATATAGTGTTTTGAATGAAAAAAAAAATTGTTCATCCATTCCTATGTAAGGTTTTTCCTCTCCAGTTGGGAGTAGAGCACTCGACACTGTCTGTACCAAATTTACGGCTAGCTTCACATCTATGCGGATTGCGGTTGATGCATTTTCCAGGTACATTTTGTGTCTTTTTCACATCCATTTTTGATGCATTTTTCTTTTGCATTTTTATGCATTTTGCATGTTGTGTTTGTATCTTGCTGTCAAGGAGCGGGCAGCTGCCGGCGTCCTTAAAGCGGAGTTCCACTCACTCTGTAAAAAATTAAAAGTCAGCAGCTACAAAAACCGTAGCTGTTGACTTTTAAAAAACAGCCACTTACCTGTCCCATGATCCCACGTTGCCCTCGCCGTAGCCCGTTTCACCGGCCGTCCTGTATTCCAGGTGCCGGCATCTTCAGTGTGGGCACCCGGTTGTGACAGCTTGTGGCTTCACAGCCGGGTACCCACTGCACATGTGCGAGTATCGCTGCACTTCCTGAATGGCCCCATCATCTTCTGGGACCTTTCACGTGTCCCACAAGACTTCAGGGAGGGAGGGGAGGAGGACAACTTCCGCTTCAAATCGCCTAGGCGATCGCAGCAGAAGTGGGAGCGGGTAACTGTCAAATTCAGGTACCCGTTTCCCCCCCCCCCCACTCCCCAAAGGTGCCAATCCTTAATGGGGAGCGGGGGACCCATGTTTACAGCGGAACTTCCCCTTTTGGGTGGAACTCCACTTTAATATCCAGTAAACAACATGGTTGTTAAGGAGTGGGCAGCCGCCAGTGTCCTTAATATCCGGTAAACAACATGGTTGTTAAGGACTGGGCAGCCGCCACATCCTTAACAACCAATCACAAAACATACAAAATGCATAAAAAAAGCATCAAAGACTCAATACTTAAGTTTTTGGTACGGTTTCATTGAAGTCTATTACATGCAAAATGCAATCTTCTGTGGGAAATGTTCCCTGACCCTTTCAAAAAACCCCAGCGGCTCGAAACACACAGATGTGATTTTTTACTTTGGATCAGGGCTCTCCAAACTTTTTAAGCAAAGAGCCAGTTTATTGTACTTCAGACTTGAGGAGGACCAGACTGTGACCAGTGGGAGTAGAAAATACTCCAGTGCCAGTGGGAGTGAACAATGAGTCATGCATGGTGGTCAGTGAGAGTAAAAACATTACATAGTTTCTGTGGGCAGTAGGAGGAGTAATAATGACCCATTATTACTATTCAATGGAGGAACAATCACCATTGTTGTTGTCAGTGGGAGGAATTGTGCCCCATTGTTGGTGTCAGTGGGAGAAGTAGTGCCAAATTGTTGATGCCAGTGGGAGGGATAGTGCCCCATCTAGGATGTCAGTAGGAGGAATAGCCCCCATCATGGATGTCAGTGGGAGCAATAGTGCCCCATCATGAATGTCAGTTTGAGGAATCGTGCCCCATCATGGATGTCAGTGTGATGAATAGTGTGCCATTGGTGGTTGCAGTGGAAGGAGTAGTGCCCCATCGTTGGTGTCAGTGGGAAGAATAGTGTGCATTTGTTGGTGTCAGTGAGAGGAATAGTACCCTATTATTGGTGTCAGTGGGAGGAATAGCGCGCCAAGAGCCGGATACAACCTAGGGTCCATTGGTCACAGTTTGTAGACCACTGCTTTAGATTGACTAATATATGTTATCTTTGAAAAAAAAAAACATTAAGGCTTAGTTCACATATCTGCGGGTGGTGCCGCTGCAGATCCGCACATAAATCCGTGCAGCCGCACCACCCACACAGAAGAATGCGGACCCGTGGGCGGGTGCCATTAATTCTAATGGCACGCCACCTGCACTGGAAATCGCAACCACACTGAGAACCGAGATTTCCTTGAGGGCTGCGGTTTCCAAGGAAGTGTAGGGACTTCTTCCCTGCATGTCCCGGGGCACAGGAGTCCATTGAAATGAATGGACTCTCGTGCCCATGCAAAACACGGCCCGCTCAGCCACATATATGTGAACCAGGGCTAAAGGGCCGTGGCCATTTTCCTCCAACAAGTTGTGTTATGATTTTATTTCAGTTTAAAGCATGCAAGGTCCCCTTTAAATATGTGCTCCCCTCCGTCTTACAGAACACTGGATAATAAACACCTGTAGGGGTAAAAGATAATAATAATAGTTTCCTGCTAGTGACTTCCGTGATGCAGGGGGTGACACCTTTCCCAGCCAAAAAGATCTTGGGGAATGATAACACTTCAAATCTCGCAGGAAGATGCTCCAGTATGGTGCTACTTTACTTTCCACAGATCTTGCTGCAAGCAGAATAAGGTCCCCTTCACCTAGGTGCCATGGGTGGGTGCACCAGGAATGGTGAATATACTATCTTTTCCCCCTTACAGGGGAGGTTTTTTAATACTTTAAAAAAAAAAGCAGCTGAAAAGCTCAAAAAAACTGCTTCCCTGTGTATGTATATCTATGTATGTTTTCTCACTGAGGCATTGCCCTTACGGTGCGGTGTAAAAACTCCTGCTTGCAGCATCTTTGGGGAGTTAAAAAAACACCCCAAAAACGTCTCTTCCCATTGCAATCAATGGAAAAACGCCTGAAAAGCGCCTTGAAAAAAACTCAGAAATGCTTCTGAGAAGCGTTTTTGGAATAGTTTCTAGTCACGTGTCCTTTAAAAAATGCCCAGAAAGCGTGGCAAAAGCACAATAAAAATGCCTATGCATTTTTGCTGTGTTTTTGCTGCGTTTTTATTTACTTGGGTTATCTTTGTGCAATATTAAAATTTGTTCGATGATCTAAACAATTTAATAGAGACAAACATGCAAACAAATAGGAAGGGGGCAAATACTTTTTCACAGCACTGTACAGAAGGACCACGGAGAACGAATGCAGCCACCCTCTAACAGGAAGTCACAGCAGCAAAAAAAGAAAATTGGAGATTTGGAGGGGGTTGAGAGCAATAGAAGTGACTTTGTGAAGTTAGGAATACATACCTAAATTGAATTTATTTTTAACCAGAATTAAGTGTCACTTTAAAGGTGTCACAATCCTATCTCAGGCTTGGTAAATAAGGGCCCATAAGTCAGAGAATGGCGGCTTGCATTTAATTTTTCTCACACGGGTATTTTTACAAATTCTATTTAAATTTTCAGGCCACGTAAATGTACATTTGCTCCACTGGAAAGTCCAACCTATTTACCATGGCTCCATTTCTTAACATTTTATTGCTAACAAGACTTCATGTCAATATATAGGTGAAGAAGAATTGAGGGGAAAAAAGGAAACAGTGAATATACAATGCTTAATCGGTGTGACACCATCTGTATTTTATTGCGATTGGGATATATACTTTGTGAAAATGTAAAACAGCTTGGTGAGTCAGTGTGCATGGCAGTCACTTGGATGTCTGTAATGGGAAACATGCTTGAGGTTGGGAGTTACAACGGCAAGCGAGTACTTGAAGTGTCAAAGACGCAGAAGTATGAAATATGTCTGACACCCTGTCTATTGCAGCCAAGATGTATAAATCATCATTTCAGGAAAAGAAAACACCAAGGTCTTGGCTGCAACATTCATTTTCCTAAGCTTATAGAAAATTAAATACAACTTGATAATTTAACCAGACTTGTCAATAAGGACTGATGGATTCAACAGACACTATGGGGCTTTTACAGGCACACCGAACATGGGCTGCAGAGCTGTTTGGCAGCTTGTTTCTGGAACTGGATCTAGAATCTGATGTCTTATATTTGATAACAATAAAATGACGCACTGGTACAGCAAAAAATTACTTAAAGTGTATGTCAAGGTAAAATACATACAGGTGTACCTCGGTTTACGAATTTAATGCGTTCTACAGGACATTTCATGTTGCAAAAAATTCATAAACCAAAACGCAGCTTCCCATAGGAATGCATTGAAAACCAATTAATCCGTTCCGGAGGTCAGAAAAAAGTAAAAAAAAAGTCGCTGTCACTATACGTCAGTGCCGGTTTTTAAATGTAATTACCTGCTTTTTTTTTCTTCACTAAAGCTCAGAGAATCAGCTGTCACTTTTCCCCAGCTGAAAGAAAAGTTTCCTTTTAGTTAGTTTCCCAAGAAAAAAGAAACAAAATATCCTTTAGCTCTGGGGAAAGTGACAGCTAATTCTGTGAACTATAATGAAGAAGAAAAAAAGCCAGCAATTGCATTAAAAATGGGCACCAACATACACTTCATATTGTGGAAAAAAAATCGTAAAAAATCTGTAAATCGAGGCATTATTTTCAATGGATTTTCATTCGTAAACCGAAAATTACGGTAACCGAGGCGTTTGTAAACCAAAGTACACCTGTATATAAAAGCATATCCATTAAATCTCCACCAAACATACACGTTTCCCTGTGTTTTATCCCTCAAAAGACCCTGCATTTACAGAAAATGGTGGTGTCAGACCTGCCCAGTTGTCTTTTGCTAAACTACATAGCTACTCCCTCTCTCATAATAAAGGCTCATTATTCTGCAGTCCAAGATTATAACTGGTAGCAATCTTTAAAATAACATAGAAAGCTCAGACTGAAACTAGGAGGGCTCTTTGAAATAACACAGAAAATACTCATGACAGATTACAAAACACAGCAGTTCAATGAACTTGGTGGTGTCAGCCCCGTCACATTGTCTTTTGCTAAACTACTCATCTGCTCCCACTCTCAGTCCATATAGTCCATTTTTGGTAAAGATCCTTAAAGGCAGTAAGTCTACGATTGGTAGTTAAAGCGGAGCTCCACCCAAAAGGGGAAGTTCCGCTTTAAGCCTTTGTCCCCCGCTCCCCATTAAGGATTGGCACCATTGGGGAGCGGGTACCAGAATTTGACAGCTACCTGCTCCCACTTCTGCTGCGAACGCCTAGTCGCTTGGAAGTGGAAGTTGTCCTCCCCCCTCCCTCCCCATAGTCTTCTGGGACACGTGACAGGTCCCAGAAGACTACGGGGCCATTCACAAAGCGTAGAACTTCTCACACATGCGCAGTGAGCACCCGGCTGTGAAGCTGAAAGCTGTCACAGCCATGTGCCCACACTGAAGATGCCGGCGCCAGGGAGAGAAGACGGCCGGTGAAACCAGCATTGGTGAAAACACCAATGGACTGAGGGACAGGTAAGTGGCTGTATTTTAAAAGTCAGCAGCTACAGTTTTTGTAGCTGTTGACTTTTATTTTTTTTTTTAGGTGGAACTCCACTTTAAGAGTCCTCAGGTTCCCAGTCCCTCAGGGAACCCTGCATGGTCCCCCCTTGCTAGGGGAGTGATCCGGCAGCATAACAGCCTACATCTGGTCAGTATTTCCAGCAGCTCTCTCCTGGGGCACTGAGGAGCCCCTGTTCATGTGGATTTGTTGAAAATTGGCAGGAAAATCTAGACCAGCTTTTCTCAACCTTTTTAACACAGAGGAACCCTTTAAATCTTTTTTTGTTATTTAGGGAACACCTGCTAAAAATGACTATAGCTACAACTCATGATACATTAGTGCGATGGTCGGAGGGAAGAATGCTCCTTACACTTGTCATTGGGAAGACTTACCCCCTTACAGATACTTAAAAAGATTAATTCTGTCAGTGGGAACTTATCTGAGAGGCAGAAATTGCTAATTGATCAAGGAACCCCTAGCAACCTCTGGAGGAACCCTTGGGTTCCATGGAACCTTGGTTGAGAATCCCTGATCTAGACAATCAATCCCTCTGATATAGCACACATCTATATTATAACAGTGAAGACAGAAGACTTGACCCAGATAACTGCAGAACAGGAGTCAGCACAGAAAAAAATGAACCCTCCTGTAGGCACCTACCTACAAGGCAAACTCTGGCTACATCCAACCAGACGCAGCCACTCTTCGAGTATTCTGACAGGTGCCAGCTTTGGCTGTACAGCAAAATACAATAGCTGCAACAGGAGACGCCTTAGCGTTGCCACCTCATCCCTTTAAAACTGGACACATATTAATTACACAGGTTCTGATGCTGATTAATGTGGTAATTAAACTCATTTAGTGCCTTTTCTGCATTAAACTAGCCTCAGAACCTGTGCAATTAATATGTGTCTTGGTTTAAAGCAGTGGTTCTCAACCTTTCTAATGCCGCGACCCCTTAATACAGTTCCTCATGTTGTGGTGACCCCCAACCATAAAATTATTTTCATTGCTACTTCATAACTGTAATTTTGCAGTGGGAGGAGTAGTGCCATGTCATTGGTGTCAGTGGAAGGAGTAGTGCCCCATCACTGATGTCAGTGGGATGAATAGTGCCCCATTGTTGGTATCAGTGGGAGGAATAGTGCCCCATCACTGATGTCAGTGGGATGAATAGTGCCCCATCACTGGTGTCAGTGGGAGGAATAGTGCCCCATCACTGGTGTCAGTGGGAGGAATAGTGCCCCATCACTGGTGTCAGTGGGAGGAATAGTGCCCCATCGTTGGTGTCAGTGGGAGGAATAGTGCCCCATCGTTGGTGTCAGTGGGAGGAATAGTGCCCCATCGTTGGTGTCAGTGGGAGGAATAGTGCCCCATCGTTGGTGTCAGTGGGAGGAATAGTGCCCCATCGTTGGTGTCAGTGGGAGGAATAGTGCCCCATCGTTGGTGTCAGTGGGAGGAATAGTGCCCCATCGTTGGTGTCAGTGGGAGGAATAGTGCCCCATCGTTGGTGTCAGTGGGAGGAATAGTGCCCCATCGTTGGTATCAGTGGGAGGAATAGTGCCCCATCGTTGGTGTCAGTGGGAGGAATAATGCCCCATCGTTGGAGTCAGTGGGAGGAATAGTGCCCCATCGTTGGAGTCAGTGGGAGGAATAGTGCCCCATCATTGGTGTCAGTGGGAGGAATAGTGCCCCATCATTGGTGTCAGTGGGGGGAGTAGTGCCCCATCATTGGTGTCAGTGGGGGGAGTAGTGCTCCATCACTGGTGTCAGTGGGGGGAGTAGTGCCCCATCACTGGTGTCAGTGGGAGGAGTAGTGCTCCATCACTGGTGTCAGTGGGAGGAATAGTGCCACATCATTGGTGTCAGTGGGAGGAATAGTGCCCCATCATTGGTGTCAGTGGGAGGTTAGTGCCCCATCATTGGTATCAGTGGGAGGAGTAGTGCCCCATCATTGGTGTCAGTGGGAGGAGTAGTGCCCCATCATTGGTGTCAGTGGGGGGAGTAGTGCCCCATCATTGGTGTCAGTGGGGGGAGTAGTGCTCCATCACTGGTGTCAGTGGGGGGAGTAGTGCCCCATCACTGGTGTCAGTGGGAGGAGTAGTGCTCCATCACTGGTGTCAGTGGGAGGAATAGTGCCCCATCACTGGTGTCAGTGGGAGGAATAGTGCCACATCATTGGTGTCAGTGGGAGGAATAGTGGCCCATCATTGGTGTCAGTGGGAGGAATAGTGCCCCATCATTGGGGTCGGGGGGGGGGGGGGAAATAGTGTCCCATCGTTGGTGTCAGTGGGGGGAGGAATAGTGCCCCATCATTGGTGTCAGTGGGAGGAATAGTGCCCCATCATTGGGGTCGGGGGGGGGGGAAATAGTGCCCCATCGTTGGTGTCAGTGGGGGGAGGAATAGTGCCACATCGATGGTGTCAGTGGGGGGAGGAATAGTGCCACATCGTTGGTGTCAGTGGGGGGAGGAATAGTGCCCCATCGTTGGTGTCAGTGGGGGGGGGAATAGTGCCCCATCGTTGGTGTCAGTGGGGGGAGGAATAGTGCCCCATCGTTGGTGTCAGTGGGGGGAGGAATAGTGCCCCATCGTTGGTGTCAGTGGGGGGAGGAATAGTGCCCCATCGTTGGTGTCAGTGGGGGGAGGAATAGTGCCCCATCGTTGGTGTCAGTGGGGGGAGGAATAGTGCCCCATCGTTGGTATTAGTGACACAAATGATGGGGCACTATTCCTCCCACTGACACCAATGATACTTACTTTGCTGACCCCTGCTCCAGCCTGGGCTCGCTCTCTCACTTACCTGTCAGCTGTCTTCCTTCTCTGGCCGCTCTCCTCTTCACTTGCTCCGGCAGCTCCCTTGGTCTTCTTTGATGTACGCGCGCTGCCGCTCGGCTCCTCCTCTCCAAGCTCCACCTCCTCGCCGGTGATTGGCCGCCTGTGTGCCTCTCCTGAGCTACAGTTCCGGTGGCCAATCAGCGGCGAGGAGGCGGAGCTGCTGAGCGATCCGCGAGGTGTGGCCAGGTGACAGCAGCGTATCATCCCGCCCACACATCGCCGGAGACTGCAGCGGTGTCTCGGTTCCTAAGACCATCGGAAATATGTGTTTTCCGATGGTCTTAGGCGACCCCTGGGAAATGGTCGTTCGACCCCCAGGTTGAGAACCGCTGGTTTAAAGGGTTGAGGTGGCAACCCTAGGACTTCTCCATCCCTGCTGTATAGAATGGATGGGGGAATGTGCTAGATCATTTTCTTTTAGCCTGATTGAACAAAAAAGTGTGTATACCCAGTTTAGGCAGATTTGCATGTGAAGTGACAGATTGATCACTGTAGATCAAGGGTCTCCAAACTTTTTAAACAAAGGGCCAGTTTACTGTCCTTAAGACTTTAGAGGGGCCATACTGTGACCTTTTGGGAGTAGAAAATGTCCCAGCATCAGTTGAAGTAAACAATGCCTCATCCTTGGTGTCATTGGGAGGAATTGTGCCCCATCATTGGTGTAATTGGGCCCCATTATTGGTATCATTGGTAGGAATTGTGCTCCATCATTGGTGTCATTGGTAGGAATAGTGTCCCATTATTGGTGCGATTGGGAGAAATAGTGCCCCATTGTTGATGTACAGTTGCAAGAAAAAGTATGTGAACCCCTTGGGATTACGTGGAGTTTTGCATGAATTGGGCATAAAATGTGCTCTGAACGTCATCTAAGTCACAACAATAGAAGAACACAGTCTGCTGAACATAATACTACACAAACATTAGATGTTGCCATGGTTTAATTGCACATAACATGTAAACATTCACAGTACAGGGAGGAAAAAGTATGTGAGGCCGTAGCTTAATGACTTCTCCCAGAGCTAATTGGAGCCAGGAGTGAGCCAACCTTGACTCCAATCAGTGTGATGATATTGGATGTGTTGCTGACAGTTGTCCTGCCCTAAAAAAACACACACCTGTTTTGGGTTTACTGGTTTCAAGAAGCACTGTCTGATGTGAACCATGCCTCGCAGGAAAGAGCTCTCAGAGGACCTACGATCAAGAATTGTTGACTTGCATGAAGCTGGAAAGGGTTACAAAAGTATCTCCAAAAGCCTTGATGTTCATGTGTCCACGTTAAGACAGACTGTCTACAAATGGAGAAAGTTTAGCACTGTTGCTACTCTCCCTAGGCGTGGTCGTCCTGTAAAAATGACTGCAAGAGCACAGCGCAGAATGCTGCATGAGGTAAAGAAGAATCCCAGAGTGTCAGCTAAAGACCTACAGAAATCTCTGGCACATGTTAACATTTTTGTTGACACATCTACAATAAGGAAAACATTAAACAAGAATGGAGTACATGGGAGGACACCACGGAGGAAGCCATTGCTGTCCAAAAAGAATATTGCAGCACGTTTGAAGTTTGCAAAAGAGCACCTGGATGTTCCACAGCACTACTGGCAAAATATACTGTGGACAGATGAAACCAAGATTGAGTTGTTTGGGAAGAACACACAACACTATGTGTGGAGAAAAAAAGGCACAACACACCAACATCAAAACCTCATCCCCACTGTAAAACATGGCGGAGGGAGCATCATGGTATGGGGCTGCTTTGCTGCCTCAGGGCCTGGATGGATTGTTGTCATTGATGGGAAAATGAATTCCAGAGTTTATCAAGACATTTTGCAGGAAAACGTACGACCATCTGTCCGCCAACTGAAGCTCCGCAGAGGATGGGTGATGCAACAGGACAATGACCCAAAGCATACAAGTAATTCAACAAAACAATGGCTGCAACAGCACAGAATACGCCGTCTGGAGTGGCCCAGTCAGAGTCCTGAGCTCAACCCGATTGAAATGCTGTGGCATGACCTTAAGAGAGCGATTCACACCAGACATCCCAAGATTATTGCTACACTGAAACAGTTTTGTGAAGAGGAGTGGTCCAAAATGACTCCAGATCGTTGTGCAGGTCTGATCTGCAACTACAGGAAACGTTTGGTTGGGGTTATTGCTGCCAAAGGAGGGTCAACAAGTTATTAAGTCCAAAGGTTCACATACTTTTTCCTCCCTGCACTGTGAATGTTTACATGTTATGTGCAATTAAACCATGGCAACATCTAATGTTTGTGTAGTATTATGTTCAGCAGACTGTGTTCTTCTATTGTTGTGACTTAGATGACGTTCAGAGCACATTTTATGCCCAATTCATGCAAAACTACACATAATCCCAAGGGGTTCACATACTTTTTCTTGCAACTGTAATTGGGAAAATTGTGCCCCATCACTGGTGTAATTGGGAGGAACTGTGCCCCATCACTGGCTTCATTGGGAAAAATTGTGCCCCAGCATTGACATCATTGGGCCCCATTGTTGGTGTCATTGGGAGGAACTATGCCCCATTGTTAGTGTCAATGGGAGGAACTGTGCCTCATCATTGGTATTATTGGGAGGATTTGTGCCCCATCACTGGTGTCATTGGAAGGAATTGTGCCCCATCATTGGTGTCATTGGTAGGAATTGTGCCCCATCATTAGTGCCATTTGGCCCCATTGTTGGTGTCATTGGGAGGAACTGTGTCCCATTATTGGTGTCTGTAAATTAAATAGTGCCCCAAGGCCAGATAAAAGCAAGCAAGGGTCTGCATCTCGCCCTCGGGCAACAGTTTGGAGACCACTGCTGTAGATGATACAGATTTTCACTCTAAACAGAGGCACAGTTAACCACTTGCTCTCCAGAGGATTTACCCCCTTCCTGACAGGCCATTTTGTGCGCTACGGTGCTGCATTACTTTAACTGACAATTACCCGGTCATTCAACACTGTACAGAAATTAAATGTATGTCCCCCCCACACACAAATAGAGCTTTCTTTTGGTGGTATTTGATCACCTTTTGTTCTATAAACAAAAAAAGACCCCACAATTTGGAAAAAAAAACAATATTTTTGACTTTTTGCTGTAAAACATGTCCAGTAAAAAATTTTAAAAATTAAATTTCGTCAAAACTTTAGGCCAAAATGTATTCTGCTCCATGTCTTTGCTAAAAAAACCCCAATACGTGTAAATTAATTGAATTACGTGAAAGTTATAGCATTTACAAATGGCGGTATATATACTGGAATTTTTTTTTTGGAAATAATCAGCGACTTATAGTGGGACTGTGGGGGGCATTCTGACACTGGGGGGAACTGACTAACTGTCACTGACATCCCAATGACACTAATAGAGTGATCAGTGCTAATAAAAAGCACTGACACTGTACTAATGACACTGGGCAGGAAGGGGTTGACATCTGGGGTGATCAAAGGGTTAACTGTGTGCTGTGTGTGTTTTACTAGGGAAACAGGTCTCTCCCCTGTCAGTGTTACTCGGCGGTCGGTGGGTGCCAGCGGGGAACCTTCGCCCGGGTATATTATATACTGTGGGCTTATACAGTCAGTGATATGAGACAACAGTCTCACGCATTTCTATAGAAACTATATCAACTCTGTTTCAAGAGCAATTTTTGGAACCCCTAGAGGGGCATTTTGATAAGGAATCATCGAGGCTTGTATGTCCTTTTTGAAACATCTTTGTTTATTACCCTGGACTCTCACCTCCCTATTCATGCACATAGGGTTTTTTTTCATACTTTCAGTGAGAAGGAATTTTTTCTGATCTTCCTTATGGTAATTCACTTTAATTTTATTAAATGATACTTTAGTATCACTTATATTTATTATTTATTCACTTTTGGAGTCACTTGTTACTGTGGATTTACTTCCATCAGTGGTGGTTATCCAGGAAGGTTTATACCTATTATGCTTATTATGGCACAGCCACTAATGCATGCCATAGACGGATCAAAAATCGGCTGATTTTTCGGCTGAAAAAAAAATCGGCCGATTTTCGCACCGTGAATGGGTTAATTGGTCTGCCGTTTTTTGGGGTTTTGGCACATTTTTTTTATCGGTGAAGGTGGAAAAAAATTGTCTGATTTTGCCGATCGGCCGATTTTCCCGGCAATGATGGGCAAATCAGCTGATCTTTTTACTGATAAAAAATCTGCGCATGAGCTGGGGCCTGCATGAAGAAGAAAAAGAAGAAGAAAAAGAAGAAAGGAAAAAGAAGAAAAAGAAGAAGAAAAAGAAAAAGAAGAAGAATTCCAGTCCGCTATTATATTTGACATGAAAACTAGAGATGAGCAAATCGAACTTGGCGAAGTGGAATTCGTTTCGAATATTAGGAAAAATTTGATTCGCACCGAATCCGAATTTTAGCAAACTTCGGATGCACGAATCGAATTTTCCCCGATCAGCCGGCAAAAAGTGTCACTGCAGAGAACTCCGCTATTTCTGACAGTTCTCTGACAGTTCCTTCACATTTACAGCGGTTGAAACATTGTATCTATTTGTTTCCATTTAGGATACAGATGTTTTTATTCGGAAACAAATAGATACAATGTTTCAACCGCTGTAAATGTGAAGGAACTGTCAGAGAACTGTCAGAAATAGCGGAGCTCTCTGCAGATACACTTTTTGCTGTACTGGAATTCTTCTTCTTTTCATTCTTCTTCTTCTTTTCATTCTTCTTCTTCTTCTTTTCATTCTTCTGCTTCTTCTTTTCATTCTTCTTCTTCTTCTTTTCATTCTTCTTTTCATTCTTCTTCTTCTTCTTTTCATTCTTCTTCTTCTTTTCATTCTTCTTTTCATTCTTCTGCTTCTTCTTTTCATTCTTCTTCTTCTTCTTTTCATTCTTCTTTTCATTCTTCTTCTTCTTCTTTTCATTCTTCTTCTTCTTTTCATTCTTCTTTTCATTCTTCTCATTCTTCTTTTCATTCTTCTTCTTCTTTTCATTCTTCTTTTCATTCTTCTTCTTCTTCTTTTCATTCTTCTTTTCATTCTTCTCATTCTTCTTTAAGTGACTTTGAACGTGGCTGGTTGTTGGTGCCAGATGGGCTGGCAAACTATTTCAAAAACTGCTGATCTACTGGCATTTTCACGCACAACCATCTCTAGGGTTTTCAAAGAATGGTCCAAAAAAGGGAAAATATCTAGTAAGCGGCAGTTGTGTGGATGAAAATGCCTTGTTGATGTCAGAGGTCAGAGGAGAATGGGCAGGCTGTTTGAGATGATAGAAAGGCAAACCTTAACTCGTGTCAATATGGACCAAAATCTCTGAGGAATGTTTCCAACACCTTGTTGAATCTATGCCACGAAGAATTAAGGCAGTTCTGAAGGCAAAAGGGGGTCCAATCTGGTACCAGCAAGGTGTACCTAATAAAGTGGCTAGTGAGTGTATATACTGTATATAGTTTGTAGGCACTATAACTTTCACACAAACCAATCAATATACAGTTAATAGGATTTTTTATCAAAGACATATAGCAGAATACATTTTGGCCTAAATTTACAAAGAAATTTAAATTTTTAATTTTTTTTTTATTAGATATGTTTTATAGGAGAAAGTAAAAAATACCAATTACCAGTTAAAGTAGGGCAGTGCCGAATAGCAAAAAATGGCCTGGTTATGAAGGGAGGAAAATCTTCCGGAGCTCAAATGGATAATATAACGAAAGATCTCCTTGTTGTGTGCCTGTCTGCTGGTCATCTCTCTCCACAACTTCCTGGATTCCATGCATGTTTTGCAGTTTTTCCTTTGCTGTTACTCTGTATATCAGAAAGTAGGCTCTGTGAAATGTGTGACACAGCAGTGCCTGTCACAAAATTCGAGGAAGGAAGTTTGTGGGATCTTCACAAAGTAAGTTTATAAAGTTCATTCAGATTAATACAGTAGTAGGATAGAAATAATTGAAATATAATGTGGAAGTAAATATATGATTTTACATTTTGATCATACATACGCTTCCCCTTTAACCGCTTCCCCACTGCCCTATAGCAGAAATACTGCTACAGGGCGGCAGAGCTGCACAAAATCACATACATATATACGTGATTCGCATTTCCAGGTAGGGGGCACGCGTATGCGCCACCCTACCCGCGCAACCTTTGGCGGCTACAGATGTCGATCCCCAGGTCCCCGGCGAAGGTTAACAAAGGGGAAAGTGCCATCCAGTTTGATAAGATAACCGTATCTAGATAATATCTCTGACTCACTTCAAATGAAAGTGTGGATTATAAACCTGAATATACTGAAACAGAAAAAATGGCAGTTGACCAGTGCAAAACCGCCTAGAAAGTGGTTAATTGAAATCCTATACGGAGTAAAGTCACTACAAAAGTAGATGCGATATTGTATTTTATTCGATCACATAGATCATGAAAAGGTTGGAATTGACAGGGTGAACATATTGCAATCATATAAAAATCAAAGAATTAAAATAAAGAACCGTTCGGCATCTTCAAAAACGGCTGTATAGGCAAAAATGATCCATATGAGGCAATATAATTTCCTTTCTGTATTCATCTGCAATAAAGTTCCATATTGTAAGGCCTGGTAAAGTCTTTTTCTTCTTAAACTGTTCCTTCATGAACAGAACAATCAAGGTGGATGGACTCCTAGGAATTAAACGGATAATGATGAATACAAAGGAAACGGGATAATAACTATGACACCAGCTGAATAAACCATTCATAATCAGGTTGATGAGATGTATCTCTCTTTACCTTCTTATGCAGGCCATAGACGGGTCGAAAACTGTCCGTTTTTTTTAAAAAAAAATGAAAAATCGGTCTTTCAATAGGCCGACGTTACCACCAACGGTAAAAAAAAATCTGCCGATTTTCGTCCCGTCTACAGCCGGCATTTAATTACTTCTGTCCCTGTGGAGAGCTCTGCTATTATATTTGACATGAAAAAGTATTGCGGTTGCAACAATGTATCTATTTGTATCCATTTCGGATACAGATGTTTTTATTTGAATACAAATAGACACATTGTTGCAACCGCAATACGTTTTCATTAGAGATGAGCGAATTATTCAAAAATTCGATTCGGCTGATTCGCCGAATTTGCGGGAGAAATTCGATTCGATGCGAATTTATTCGCTGCGAATTTAACTTATTAAAAGGGTTTCTAGGCTTCAGAGAGCCTTTATATTAGTGCAGAACACTGTACCTTTAATTTAAATGCCCTTGGAGTCTGCTGGGGAAGAGAAATAATACTGTCAGTCAGTATGACATGCAGATGAGTGCCGTCGATCTTAGAATCACCGCACACTTCACTCATTTGGGCAGTCACGGGGCACGACGAAGAAGAAGAAGAAGAATGAAAAGAAGAAGAAGAAGAATGAAAAGAAGAAGAAGAAGAATGAAAAGAAGAATGAAAAGAAGAAGAAGAAGAATGAAAAGAAGAAGAAGAAGAATGAAAAGAAGAATGAGAAGAAGAATGAAAATAAGAATGAAAAGAAGAATGAGAAGAATGAAAATAAGAATGAAAAGAAGAAGAAGAAGAATGAAAAGAAGAATGAGAAGAAGAATGAAAAGAAGAATGAAACGAAGAATGAAAAGAAGAAGAAGAAGAATGAAAAGAAGAAGAAGAAGAATGAAAAGAAGAATGAAAAGAAGAAGAAGAAGAAGAAGAATGAAAAGAAGAATGAAGAGAAGAAGAAGAAGAATGAAAAGAAGAAGAAGAAGAATGAAAAGAAGAAGAAGAATGAAAAGAAGAAGAAGAAGAATGAAAAGAAGAAGAAGAAGAATGTAAAGAAGAAGGAGAAGAATAAAAAGAACAATGAAAAGAAGAATGAGAAGAATGAAAAGAAGAATGAAAAGAAGAAGAAGAATGAAAAGAAGAAGAAGAAGAATGAAAAGAAGAATGAGAAGAAGAATGAAAAGAAGAATGAAAACAAGAATGAGATGAATGAAAAGAAGAATGAAAAGAAGAAGAAGAAGAATGAAAAGAAGAATGAAAAGAAGAAGAAGAAGAATGAAAAGAAGAATGAAAAGAAGAAGAAGAAGAATGAAAAGAAGAAGAAGAATGAAAAGAAGAAGAATTCCAGTACAGCAAAAAGTGTATCTGCAGAGAGCTCCGCTATTTCTGACAGTTCTCTGACAGTTCCTTCACATTTACAGCGGTTGAAACATTGTATCTATTTGTTTCCTCCCTTCATAACCAGGCCATTTTTTGCTATTCGGCACTGCCCTACTTTAACTGGTAATTGGTATTTTTTACTTTCTCCTATAAAACATATCTAATAAAAAAAAAATTAAAAATTTAAATTTCTTTGTAAATTTAGGCCAAAATGTATTCTGCTATATGTCTTTGATAAAAAATCCTATTAACTGTATATTGATTGGTTTGTGTGAAAGTTATAGTGCCTACAAACTATATACAGTATATACACTCACTAGCCACTTTATTAGGTACACCTTGCTGGTACCAGATTGGACCCCCTTTTGCCTTCAGAACTGCCTTAATTCTTCGTGGCATAGATTCAACAAGGTGTTGGAAACATTCCTCAGAGATTTTGGTCCATATTGACACGAGTTAAGGTTTGCCTTTCTATCATCTCAAACAGCCTGCCCATTCTCCTCTGACCTCTGACATCAACAAGGCATTTTCATCCACACAACTGCCGCTTACTAGATATTTTCCCTTTTTTGGACCATTCTTTGAAAACCCTAGAGATGGTTGTGCGTGAAAATGCCAGTAGATCAGCAGTTTTTGAAATAGTTTGCCAGCCCATCTGGCACCAACAACCAGCCACGTTCAAAGTCACTTAAAGAAGAATGAGAAGAATGAAAAGAAGAATGAAAAGAAGAAGAAGAAGAATGAAAAGAAGAATGAAAAGAAGAAGAAGAATGAAAAGAAGAATGAGAAGAATGAAAAGAAGAATGAAAAGAAGAAGAAGAATGAAAAGAAGAAGAAGAAGAATGAAAAGAAGAATGAAAAGAAGAAGAAGAAGAATGAAAAGAAGAAGCAGAAGAATGAAAAGAAGAATGAAAAGAAGAAGAAGAATGAAAAGAAGAAGAAGAAGAATGAAAAGAAGAATGAAAAGAAGAAGAAGAAGAATGAAAAGAAGAAGCAGAAGAATGAAAAGAAGAAGAAGAAGAATGAAAAGAAGAAGAAGAATGAAAAGAAGAAGAATTCCAGTACAGCAAAAAGTGTATCTGCAGAGATTGGACCCCCTTTTGCCTTCAGAACTGCCTTAATTCTTCGTGGCATAGATTCAACAAGGTGTTGGAAACATTCCTCAGAGATTTTGGTCCATATTGACACGAGTTAAGGTTTGCCTTTCTATCATCTCAAACAGCCTGCCCATTCTCCTCTGACCTCTGACATCAACAAGGCATTTTCATCCACACAACTGCCGCTTACTAGATATTTTCCCTTTTTTGGACCATTCTTTGAAAACCCTAGAGATGGTTGTGCGTGAAAATGCCAGTAGATCAGCAGTTTTTGAAATAGTTTGCCAGCCCATCTGGCACCAACAACCAGCCACGTTCAAAGTCACTTAAATCCACTTTCTCCCCCATTCTCATGCTCGGTTTGAACTTCAGCAAGTCATCTTTACCATATCTAGATGCCTAAATGCATTGAGTTGCTGCCATGTGATTGGCTGATTCACAATTTGTGTTACCAAGCAATTGAGCAGGTGGACCTAATAAAGTGCAACTGTGAAACTTGGACATGGGACTTAAAAAAATGCATAGCAGATACATTTCTGCATTTGCTATTTCGATGAGGGCCTGAGTTTCCAAAACCGCAGCAAAGATGTTGCAAGTAGAACTTTTCAAAATGCACTGCACCCACAGCGAAGTGGTGAGAAGAGTCCCATAGGATTTAAAGGGAAACCCTTTTTTTGCATTTTTTTTTAGCAAGCACAAATTCTGGGCCCTTAGTCTCCATTCACATCTTGTAAAAGGCGCTCCAAACACAGCAATGAAAGGCTCAGTAAAAAAAATGTGTAACTTGAACCTTGGCAAAAAGATCCATAAAATCATTGAGCTGCCCTAAGTGTGTTGCGTTAAAAAAATGCAAAAAAAAAACAATGCTTAAAAAACAAGCTAGGTGTGAATGGGGCCTTACAGTAAATCTGTCTCATTATCTGAGTTTCTGCTCCTTTTTAGTCCTCATGCACACGGGACGTTTTTACAGAGGTTGTTTTTGGCTTTTGACTTTTTTTCTACAGCCAGTAAACCCCCCAGCATGTTATCCTATGTGTAGATGCACACATAGACTGGAATCAAAGTTTTTTTGGCTGGGACGTTTTTTGGCTGGAAAAAGAACCCAGGACTAGTGGGTTTGTAGAGGAGATTTTTAGCTGTAAAAACGCTCTAATGCTGAAAAACATGGCAAAATGTGGTAAAACGCTGCAAACCGGTGTTCTTGGACTTTTTTTGACCCCCCAATTTTTTGGGGTAAAAAAAAGCTAAAAACCGCAAATGCGAACGATAAAAAAAATCTGAAAAACTCTCATTTTTAACGAGACTTTACACAGCTAACGTTACCAGCATTATCAGTGTGCATGAGGACTTAGCATGACTTTTCTGAGAGAATTGATGAATGTCCCCCCAAGTGTGGATAACAATAACAAATGACACTTTTAGCAGAAATTCCTTGAAATCGGCCAAATAGGTCAACTCCTAATTTTTCTTAAACCGGTAAATGAGTGATCTATGGAGGAGAAGGATGTTTAAACTATTTTTGAACCAAATAAGTGTGTTTCCTGTCTTACAGGACTGTGCCCCTTCCCTGTGACCTCTGTGCTTTGGGCTCCTTGACATTGATTGATGCTGTTGAGTTAAAAGAAAACCTCAGCCTTCCACAGCATGTCCCTAAACTGGACAAGAACCAAGGTACATTCTGCGGTTTAAAGCGGTATTAAACCCGAAAACAGTAATGTCCATGGACGCTCTCCCAAAACTAGCGACCATGTAGTAGCCATCTTTTGTCTATAGCGCAGTTGGGAAGTGATTAAAATGAATATTATTATTATTATACAGGATTTATATAGCACCTACAGTTTGCTCAGCGCTTTACAATATAAAGGGAGACAATACAGTAACAATACAGTTCAATACAAGAGGGATTAGAGGGCCCTGATCCTTGGAGCTTACAATCTAGGAGGGAGGGGCTGGTGGTACAAAAGGTAATAACTGTGGGGGATGGACTGGTAGGAGGAGTAGAAGATTCAATTATTAGCTGAGGGCAGGATAGGCTTCCCTGAAGAGATAGGTTTTCAGAGTAGGCAGATAGTGAGCAGAGTAGGTGATAGTCTGATAGATTGGGGTAGAGAGTTCCAGAGGATGGGGGAAGCTCTGTAGAAGTCCTGGAGACAAGCATGGGAGGAGGAGAAAAGGGAGCTAGAGAGCAGGAGGTCCTGCGAGGAGCAGGGAATTATTATTATTATACAGGATTTATATAGCGCCGACAGTTTGCTCAGCGCTTTACATTATGGCGGGAGACAGTACAGTAACAATACAGTTCAATACAAGAGGGATTTGAAGGCCCTGCTCCTTGGAGCTTACAATCTAGGAGGGAGGGGATAGTGGTACAAAAGGTAATAACTGTGGGGGATGGAGTGGTTGGAAGAGTAGAGGATTCCAGTATTACCTGAGGGCAGGGTAGGCTTCCCTGAAGAGATAGGTTTTCGGAGTGTGCCTAAAAGTGAGCAGAGTAGGCGATAGTCTGATAGATTGGGGTAGGGAGTTCCAGAGGATGGGGGAAGCCCTGGAGAAGTCCTGGAGACGAGCATGGGAGGAGGAGACAAGGGAGCTAGAGAGTAGGAGGTCTTGCGAGGAGCGGAGAGGACGGTTTGGGTGATATTTAGAGACAAAATCGGTGAAGTAATTTGGGGCAGAGTTATAAATGGCTTTATATGTTATTGTTAGTGGTTTGAATTTTATCCGTTGGACAATGGGAAGCCAGTGGAGGGATTGGCAGAGAGGGGTGGCAGATACAGAACGGGAATAGATTGATGTGCCCATGTAAACATGGGAAACCGACATCGTTTGAGCCTAGCCTTAATCTGCTAGGCACCCTAAGACAGGAGATGTGGTACTGGCCAGATATTTAGGTGGGAATGAAGGGAAAAAAGCCTAGAAAATAAGAAAACGAATACAGCCACCACCTTTAAGGAATGGTAAACTGGGATATATTCCATTTTTGATTTGGGGTTTAATATTGCTTTAAAGCAGTATTAAACCCAAAAGCAAGCATTTATTATATTGCAGCTTACCAATAGATGCGATGGCTGCATTAGATTCATTTTTTAGGCTTTCTTTGTTCTATTTTCACCTGGTGATTCAGCCAGTAAGTCTGTTATTTTCAACAGGAAAGCTCTCCTGCAGTTACAGGGATGAGACAAACTATTTACCACTGAGAGGGATGCTTACAATGATCAGCTTTTATTTATTTATTCATGTAAAACCTTTATCCCAAAAGGAACAAATCTTTGCTGTATATGCTTATAAAGTGTTATCTGGAGTTCAATTTGTTTGCATTTAAATCTGCGAATACATCTAACAACCCCCCCCCCCTCGATTGACAGTCTTTCTGTCCAAAGGTGCCCCTGATGCTCCCTCGTCCAGAGTGGAGGCCACCTAATACAGGAGGTATGATAATGGACAGCTCACCAGGTGAGGCGAATAAAGTCGTAAAAAGAAAACGAATGCAGCCACCGCCTCTAATGACTGGTAAGCTGCAATATATTACATTTTTATGGTGTGGGGTTTAATATTGCTTTATGCTGTGCAAGAACCGTTTTAAAAATCGGTGCAAGTAGCAAGTCTGAGTCTCACTGATTTGAACGGTTCCAAAGGCACAAATAAGGTGCAACTTATGCGATTTTGAACTGTCAAATCGCATGGCATATTGCATTGGTGTGAATGGGGCTTACTGTCTCTAAGCATGCAAAAAAGACACACAGATGCCTTGCTGTGCATTGGATAGAAATAAGGCAGGTATGTTTTTTGGCCCATGGACACACATTGACAACAAATAGGTGTGCATACCGAAACCTGCATGCCTACTGCAGGTCAATCTCGGGATAGCAAAAGTTAAAAGAATTTCAAAATTTCAATTTCCCACCTAGGCAGGGGTGGACTGACAACTCATGGGGCCCCCGGGTAATAGGGGATCATGGGGCCCCTGTGTCCTTGCCCAAACTCAAAAAAGCCTATGAAAAAGGTACCAGGGGCATCTTATTGGGCCCCCTACTGACCCCGGGCCCTCGGGCAGTGCCCTAGTTTCCAAATGGTCAGTCCACCCCTGCACCTAGGCCATATTCACATGGGGGGTACTTAAGGGTACATCCATGGGAAGGGCTGTGTTTGCCAGCACAAGATGTACAAGTGTTCCATGTGCAGGCAGACCCATTCTTGGCTATTGGGATGCAGCAGCTGCAAGGACACAGTGGCTGCCTCCCGCTGCATCGTTTATTTGCAGTGATGCACCAATTGTGCTCCATTGTTGCATCAACAGTTGTTATAGACTGAAGTTTCCCTTTAAAGTAACAAGCTCATCAAATATGCATGAGGGCTTACTTACTATACTTCAAGGATCTTTACGTATTACTATCAGGGGCGGACTGACCATTTGGAAACTCGGGCACTGCCCGAGGGCGGGGGGTCAGTAGGGGGCCCCATGAGATGCCCCTGGTACCTTTTTCATAGGCTTTTTTGAGTTTGGGCAAGGACACAGGGGCCCCATGATCCCCTATTGCCCCGGGGGCCCCATGAGTTGCCAGTCCGCCCTTGATTACTATGCAAATGCTTAAGAATAGCGATTAGGAATATAAAAAGATTAGGAAAAGTTCTGCTGGGATGGAAGAAGAAAAGTTTATTTCACTTAGGCTCTGTTCACACTTATGCAGTTTGCTTTTTGTCCGTTTTGCAGTGCTTTTCACAGTTCTTTTTGAGTTTTTCTACACGCGTTTTGTATGCATTTTTGATGTGTTTTTACCACGTTTTGCATTTTGTTCAGCTTTTTTTTTGTTAAAGTGGACTTTTTTTGTTGCTGGAAACAATAAAAATGCAAAACGCGGCAAAAACGCACTACCATGCATTTTAGCAGCTTCTCCATTGAACTCTATTGTAGCAAAAATGCTGCTTTTTGCTTTTAAAATGTCCCTAGCACTTTTCAAAAATGCAGCAGCTCAAAAAAGCATATATGTGAGCATGTTCCATAGAAAACCATGCTAAATGGACTGCAGTGCTTTTCTGCAAAATTATATATCACTAAAAAATGCATTGGTGTGAACGGACCCTTAAGGCGGACCCTGGACAGCTGCCACACACTAGACCACAGCAGTTTAGTTTGCGGCAGCTGTCCATTCTGGCTGCAGTCAGCCGACAGTAGGGGGCAGTGTGATGCATGTTTCAGGGCATCACACAGCTCCCTTTTTTTTTGTACCAACTTTATTTGAAGTGCACAATGCAGTCTGTTATGCTGATGTGCAGTGACATGGGATTCTGTCCTGTACGCTGTGATAAAATGTAGCATGTAGCAGGGGTGGACTGACAACTCATGGGGCCCCCGGGCAATAGGGGATCATGGGGCCCCTGTGTCCTTGCCCAAACTCAAAAAAGCCTATGAAAAAGGCACCAGGGGCATTTCATGGGGCCCCCTACTGACCCCGGGCCCTCGGGCAGTGCCCGAGTTTCCAAATGGTCAGTCCGCCCCTGGCATGTAGGCATTTTACCGCGGCTGACTGCACCGCATCATCAGTGCCCTGATTATCGGTGTAGCCCCTACAGTGCCAATCAATGCCCATCAGTGCAGCATATCAGTGCCCGTCAGTGTGGCCTTATTAGTGCATCCACATTAGTCCTCCACATCAATGCAGCTTATCAGTACCCATCAGTGCCGCGTCATCAGTGCCCATCAGCACCACCTCATCAATGCAGCCTCATCAGTGCACATCAGTGCAGTCTCATCAATACCCATCAGTGCCCATCAGTGCAGCCTATCAGTGCCCATCAGTACAGCCTCATCAGAGCACATCAGCGAAAAAGAAAAATTACTTATTTGTAAAATTTGATAACAGAAACTAAAAAAAATTTTGTTTTTTTTTCAAAATTATTGGTTTGTTTGGCAAAAAAATAAAAAACCCAGTGGTGTTTAATAACCACCAAACGAAAGCTATATCTGTCTGAAAAAAAAGTATAAAAATGCAAAGTGCAAAGTGCAACAGCGCTGAAAGCTGAAAATTGGCCTGGGCAGGAAGGGGGTTAAAGTGCCCGGTATTGAAGTGGTTAACTTAAGAATACATACTTTAATATATTTTTTAAACCAGCGCTTTGTTTTGCTTTAAGCAGAGAGAACAATGTACCACAGGCTGCATTTTATGAATGGGCTGCAGAATGCAGAATGCAGTGGAGTACCCCAATGGTTTACAGTGGAGAGTAGAAAGTGATATCACCAACATAAATGAGCCCCGAAGTGTCATTGTTCTGCTTTACAATGTCAGATTTGTCCAGAAACTTTGAGAAAGTGGAATCATGCTTTAAGGACAGCACGTTCTTTGTTGAACTTAAAAACACAAAATTCTTGCCCTTTTTTCTTTTCAAACATGGGTTAGAAGAGAACATAATGGTCTCTTTATAAACAGAAACTCAACACAAGACTTAGGAATGTTTTGTCTGCATGACTCCATAAACGTATAGCTGGTAAAGAAAGTGCCCAGTGTAACAGTGTAAGATTTGCACACACTGGCAAGTCCAAGAATATCCCATGCTCTTCTAGTGGTGGGTATTAAAACTTCTCCAATGTTAAGAAATATGTCAACACATTTCAACTGAACCACACGTATAAGATTTAAAGAAGAAAAAAAAATGTAATGTAAAAACTATTTTCAAACTCAAATTTTCATACAAATGCCATACAGAGATTGTGATGGCAGATGTAAGAAATATGTTCAGTTTTGATTTATTTATTTAGCTTTTTTTAGCTGTATAATCTTTCGGCTTTCATTTTTGGGTCTTAACGGAGAACTTAAGGGAAAAATAACTAATATACTTGTATAATATCACATTATTTTCATATAATATATACTGCATATACAGTACTGTGCAAAAGTTATAGGCAGGTGTGAAGAAATGCTGTAAAGTAAGAATGCTTTAAAAAATATATATTTTAATTGTTTAATTTATTCAACTTACAAAATGCAAAGTGAACAAACAGAAGAAAAATAAAATCAAATCAGTGTTTGGTGTGACTATCCTTCGGCCTCAAACCAGCATCAATTTTTCTAGGTACCCACAGTGCTTGTATTAAAGATTTTGAAGGAACTAAAAGGAATGAGGTAGGTTGTTCCATCTCGGAGAACTACCCACAGATCATCTCTGAATGTTGGCTGTCTCATACTCTTCTGGCTCTTCATGTAATTCCAGACAGACTCAATGATGTTGAGATCAAGGCTCGGTGGGGGCCAATCCATCACTTCCAGGACTCTTTGTTCTTCTTTACTCTGAAGATAGTTCTTAATAACATTCTCTGAATGTTTTTGTTGGTGCCCTGCTGCAGAATACATTTGGGGCCAGTCACACATCTCCTTGGAGGTATGGCTTGATGGATAAGTATCTGTCTGTATTTCTCAGGATTAAGAACACCATTGATTGGGCAACGTTGAGGACCATAGATGCAGATATTGGTCAAGGAAACTTAATGCAGCAGATGAAAGTCACATCATGCTTACTTCCCTTCGACATCAGAAGATGTCCAGCACTTATCAGCACAAAAATGGCAGAAACCAGTGGGACCCAGGTATACCTACCTACTGTTCGGAGAAGTCTGACCAGGATTGGTATATGTTGAAGAATTACGGCCAAAAAGCCATATATCTGACTTGGAAACAAGCCTAAGTGTCTCAATTATGCACGAAAACAAGGAACAGGAACTGGGGTGCAAAAATGTCAGCAGGTGCTCTGGACTGATGAATCAAAATTTTAAATATTTAGCTTCAATGGGAGGCAGTTTGTTTGCTGAAGGTCTGGAGAGTTGTACAATAATGAGTGTCTGCAGGCAAAAGTGAAGCATTGAAGAGGTTCCTTGCATGTGATTGGCTCCAAATGTGTTCTGCAGCAGGACAACGACCCCAAACATACAGCCAATATAATTAAGAGCTATCTTCAGTGTAAAGAAGACTATATCAACTGGGAAAGCTGCCATCTCTGAAGGCTGTTCTGCTAGTTCAACTTCTGTTCACCTAGGCCTTGGCTATCGCAGAGTCTAGTACCCCCACCTGCAGCTACAGAATCACCTTTGAGGAGTCTTCACCTTTGAGGTTCAAGTCTACTGCCACCTCATTAGAAGGCATCTAGAAGCTAAGTCTGGGTGGCTATCCCTTGGCCTCATGAGTAAAAGACTGTTTGCTGATCTGGGTGACATTTGGTGCTGCAAGAAGATAAGAGCCATTGTAGTCTTATGGGGTATGGATTTTGCAATGACCCCTAATCTGGCCTTTCCCTTTCAATCTCAGTGGTCAGGACAATGAAGTTAGTGTCCTTTTTGCTAAACCTTGTACTTATCGCAGTATCCTATTCCCTACATCCATCCTCTGTTACAGGTTTACTCAGCATTAAAACTTGAAAAGACATCTCCTAGACTGGTCACTGGGTCAGTGTTCATGGAGTTATTGAAGTATGCATGCTGGCATCAGGAGAAGAACCAGGGGCTGACTGACAACTATTGGCCCAGGGGCAATAACAACCCAGAAGCCCATGGTGCAGCAACTTGGTCCCCCTCATGGTCTCCCACTTCTCTGCCTTCTCCCATTAAAATATTCCCAACATCTTGACATGTCTCACCAGGTCTTTTTGTGGCATTGGAACAGTATAGGCTTCTTTCTGGCAACTCAACCATGCAGCTCATTTTTGTTCAAGTATTGTCGTATTGAGGTCCCTAAAAACAACTGCACTATGTTTTTCCAGTTTCCTGTGGGTTTTTCTTTGCATCCTGAACATTTCTTCTGGAAGTGGTTGCAATCTTTCTTGGTTTACCTTACCTTGGCTTGATATCAAGAGATCCCCAAATTTTCCACATCTTAATTTGTGAATGAACAGTACTGACTTGCATGCTCAAAGCTTTGGCTATCTTTTTATATTCTTTCCCACCTTTATAAAGTTCCATTACCTTGCTACACAGGTCTTTAGACAGTTCTTTTCTGCTACCCATGGCTCAGTGTCTAGCCTGCTCAGTGCATCCACGTGAGAGCTAACAAATTCCTTGATTTTTCATTCACAGACACTAATTGCAATTTAAAAAGCCACAGAAATGAACCTCTTATTGTCTGTACCAAGGCCAAACATTCCAGGGCATGGAAACATTTGATCATGGCCATTTGGGTGATTTATGTTATCATTACAGTATGATTTAAAAAGGAGTCAAACAACTATATGATAGTAAATGGCTTTATATGATTACAATCCCTAAAGAAAAGACAGTTTTTTGGCATGATCAGTCATTTTTTAAGTATTAGTGCCAAAATTTCATTATTTCTGCCAGAGTATGCAAACTTTTGAGCACAACCATATATATGTATATATATATATATATATATATATATATTTTTTTTTTAAATTTAATTTAATTTATTTTTTTCCACCAATCTGATCTCCAGTTGCCCCAGTATAAAACACTAGCACCTCGCATTTCGGCTGCTAAACTCATTAGTAGAGGTGGCCAATTTATCTGCAGGGTTTCTTCTATTACCACAACTCCATTTATTGAGATATTTAAAGGGGCATCATATTTTTGTGGCCCCCACCCTTGCAGTACAGAACAGCAGCATTTGCAAAGCCTGGAGTATGTCTGATGTGCTGGAGAACCTTTGCATTTGCTATCGCTAACTGCTACTATTAATACTCAGCTCTATCTACAGTAATATTGTCATCATTTATGTTGACCTCATCATAATACTCAAAATCATAGCATTAATATAGCATAGCACATTTTCAAGCATTTTCTTTTATTTGTGGCAGTAGTGAGTACTCACAGAAGGTACTTGTTGGCACTTCCTCATTCATCACCTAGGCACTTGGTATCTCCTAGGAGGCTAAAGGACCAGGGGACACACAGCAGCCAGGGGGTGTGACTAGTGCACATCATCAGGGGCTGGTTGCCTGAACCCAGAAGAGGCAGCCAACTCCCACCAGTGAGCAGGACCAAGATGGTGGGATGGTGCTTAGGCTTTGCCACCTGAACAGTGGGACAAAGCTGGACTGGCTGGGGGTGTGAGTATGTGTTATGAAGAGAACCCAACAATACTGGTAAGGGGGGAAACACATAGGGAGTGAAGTTCCTCTTTAGGGAAAGACGTGTGCATTGCCTTGTGTGTTGTGCTGATATATACGCTTTGCATACATTTCCATTTAACTCTACATTACGGGTGTTTTCATAAAAGCACAACTTTGTGTACCGAACCACAACACAGCCACAATATGAAAAAATATTCAACCCTTTGGCGCCAACTGTCTCCCAGCCCTTTAAGGGCTCTAAAAGGCCTTTGGATCTTGTGACCGCTGTGATTGGCTGTCACAGCGGTCACATGATAGGAAAACTCCTGATTGCAAGTATGCAATGGGAACTTACTGATCACCGCCGGCTACCGTGCTGGGAGCATGCAGGAAGCGCGCTCTCAGCATAGTAAGTCGTTTCAACAGTAGGTAAAGGCAATTATGGTCACTAAAAATGTATAAATTTCCCAATGTCCAACCAAGTAAAAATAAATATTTAAAGTCCTTCCAAATTTCTCCGTGTACCCTGATAGAGTCTCCTGGGGGGAGGTAATTATGCATTGGGTCCGAAGGGGTATTTCACTTTAAGTTAGGTGTGGTTTTGTTATATATAAGTAGTTTCAACATGGCCGCATATATGCTGGCGGCCAATATCAACATGTTAAAGTGATTCTAAAGACAGAAGGTTTTTGTACCTAAATGCGTCCTGTGGATTAAGGTGAAAAAACTTTCCACTGTCTGTGCCTCCCCACACTTCCCTAAACACTTACCTGTGCCATTTTCAAACTAGCATTGTCCCCAGCAGCAGCCCCACTCTACTCTCTTCCTGCATTCACGGACTTGGCTGAGAGCAGCGGGAGCCTTGGGAGCTGTTGTCAGTCAAATCCAGTTAGCGGGAGCTGGGGCAGAGCCAGGACAGGTTGTGCATGTCTATAGATGCACACAGCCCAGCTGGGGATTGAGCCTACATGAGTGCCCCCATAGTAAGCGGCTTGCTATGTGGGGTACTCGTAGAAGAGTAGGAGCTTAGAGCGCCAGCATGGGACCCCAGAAGAGGAAATGTTTGAACGTTCTGTGCAATACAAATGCACAGAACAGGTAAGTATAACATGTTTGTTACTTAAAAAAATAGCTTTGCAAAACACATTTACATGACTTTTTAGCAGTTTTTAATAGGTAATGTTTAACCAGAACACAGTAATTATTACCTCTCAGAGGTGGTCTTCAAAGTCAGGCCAAGCTAAAGTACTTGGAACTTCCAGACATTGTTAGAAAGGACAAGGTGAAGGGGTTGATTTGGTTGATTTGTTTACCACGTCAAGTATCTCTCTCTGGACATGTAGGCAGCGAAAGAGTTCAGCCATCTTTGTGTTCAAAACAATGAAAAGGGAAAGTCAGCCTCACAAGAAAGACTAAACAAATCTCAGCTGAGTGCAACTGAAAGGCTTAAAGGATTGTTCCTCTGAAAGACAGGCCTCCATATTTTCTGCACCCTCTTCGAAATGGCTGCTTCCTCCTGACTAGAAAAAACAACTTAGTGAATGTTGAAGGAAAAGTCACCATCATCATTATCTGTAGAGGATAAAAAGTCAAAAGTAAACACTTCCAGTTTTCCATCACAAAAAGTAAATCTAAGCCTCCATTGGACAACAGTTTTCTGAAGTGTGAGATGGGGAAACAGCTCTCATTGTTTGAACACTGTTTGTGCGGAAGTAAATTAATGTTTTGACTGACATTCTGCGGTTTAGCCACAAGATGTCACGGTTTTTCTAACACAGCCTCAGACTGCATAGATATTTGTATATTCATGAAGAGGTGGGGTTTTGCATGCAGAGTTGGAGAGAACAGGAAGGAGAGAGAGAAGCCATGTTTTGGAGCATGGTGAATAAGGGGCCATGTGAGCTGAGAATCTGATGACATCCAGGTGTGAAAGCGTCCCTCAGTAACCAGAGATTGGTGCCAGGAATGCTGATGAGATTGCTGTCAGGAAGCTGATGAGATTGCTGCCAGTAATGCTGATGAGATTGCTGCCAGGAAGGCTGATGAGAGCAGAGGAACTAAGCAACTTATGCGGCAAGACCGCATGCTTGTTGGAGAGACATTTGTTCTGTTCAGAGTCACCAGCGAATACAAAGCAGACCCGGGTCGGTAAGATCGTGCACGCACCTCATTTCAGTGTTGGCGCCTTGAGACTGAGTCCAGGCCTATAGTTAGTTAGTTAGGGTCTCTGTTTGTGTCAGGCCACAAGTGTTGTTACTGATTATTGGAAGGACTCCACAACTTAAAGTGACATTTCCCACTGGAGAGCTGATAAAATCCTACAAACTCAAGCCAGACTGGCGTTTTGCTCAGAAGGAATACTCAGGCACGTGCTACAGAACCAGTTATGGGAGGGGCAATACTGTAGATTTGTGTAAGATTGTAAGCTGTTGTGCTGCACTGCAGGCTAGCCCATACCGTACACCCATACACTGATTCCTGCTCTTTTAGGGTAATAACAGGTAAGGTGTGGCAGCTCAGTTGTGCCCGCCAGTAGGTAAATTACTTCACTTTCTACCTTCATCCATCAGAAGGCGCTGTGCTGTGCAGCACAAGGGTCTCAGTCTTTGGGCTGGGTGTATGTAAATTTATTGTATGTTTCCAGCATTTGTGGTTGTGTTTATTTGCCACATCTAAGTAAAATTCTGTTGTGGCAAAAGCTGGTGTTGGGGTTGCTTTCCTCGTTCGTGACTTCACTGTATCCTGGGGAGCCCACCCCGCTACACGGCTTACAGAAGCATCACGTGTCATAAACTACTGCCATGTTTTTTTTTCCAATAAACACTGTTCCACAATTTTTGGTTGCATCTCAGTGCTCCTGGTATCCTCCAGCCACTTCCTCTCTACTTACACATGTTCCAGTGGTGGCCGGGTTTTGGCAGGAGGGTGCCGACAGCCTCAGCTAGACCTAGTGATGGTGTGGCTCCATTGAGGTAGCTGTGGTTGGGAGTGATCCCTCTTAGACATGTGTAGAACGAAAACATTTGTTCTGTTTTGTTTTGTTTCGGATGGATTTTTTGAGTTACTAATTTCTTTTTGATGCATGCGTAACAAAGTTAGTTTTGTTTATTCGTTTTCAACCAGATTCAAATTTAACCAATGGATTCAAAGAACAGGCATACCTCGGTTTACGAATGCCTCAGTTAAAAAAAATCTGAAGAATATATTTAAAAAAAATTTATTTTTTAAAAATATATTCTTCAGATTTTTTTAACATATAAAAAAGTAATTTTAACATATTTTTACATATATTTTTAAATGCATTCCAAAAATGTAGAGTAAAAATTTTAAAGACATACAGTATATTTGAAATGTGTTTTTAAAAATATTTTTCATATATTTTGTAATAAAAAAGGCATTTCAACATGCAGTATATATATATACATATTTATTGAAATATATTTTGAAATATATTGAATATGGCCAAAATGTTAGTATTTCAAATATATGGCAATATATTTGGGAATAATATTTTTAAAATATATTTCAAATATATTTTTCTTTCATATGGGTTATATAATTTTCCTTACAGTGGTTGATCACCACTGGTTTCTTGCTAACTAAAAAAAGAAACATTTTGAAAAATGTTCCTTTCTGTATAAAATTTTGCAATTTTTTTTAACCCAAATCCAAATCAGTATATATTATTTAGTCTGTAGTAAAGTTAAAGAGGCTACCAGCTATAGTGTACAGTATATATTTGAAAATTGATCAGTCTTGATGTACTGATGGATTTTCTCATTTCTTGAGGCCTGAAAATGCCACGACAGTTCAAATACCCCCCAAATGACCCCTTTTTTTAAAGTAGACAGTCCAAGATATTTACCGTAGTAAGAGGAGGCATGGTGAGTTTTTTTGAAATTTTTTGTCACAATTTTTTTTTTTAACATATTGTCACCAATGCAGTACAACGTCATATAACTGATGCATAGTTGGCAACATTTCCCCAAAAAATTTTAGAGACACTTTTTTTATTGTATGTCCAGAAAGCCAGCATAGGGAGAGCAATATGTAAATTAGGGGTGGGGACATCAATCGTGGGCGTGGCCTGGAGATAAAAAATATGGTAGAGCACGCTGCACCAAAAAGTGGGTGTGTCTTAAATTACTCTAAATGTCGGGCGTGGCTTAATGGGGGGGTTAAATAGAGTCTGAGATTTTCTCCACCATGCAATTTTTTATTTCCACTCCAACAGCCCAAAAAAACAAATAAACACACACATAGACTTATCTAAAAAAAAACTTTAATAATATAAACATAAAGAACTAGTCCACACTCAGTGATTGGTTGCTAGAGGTTACAGCACATTACCTCTCACTGATTGGTTGTTAGAGGTTACAGCACATTACCTCTCACTGATTGGTTGCTAGAGGTTAATGCCGTTAGTACAGGGGAGGGTCAGAGACTGCAGAAGTAGCACAGGAGATTGTCAGAGACTGCAGACATGGCACAAGGGATGGTCAGAGTACAGCTTGCTCCACCATAAATATCACAATATGCTCCACCACCCACACATACACACAAACTCTGCACCCCCCCCCCCACACACACACACACTCTGCATCCCCCCCTCCCACATACACACACACACACACAAACACACACAACTCTCTCTCTCTCAACTTACCTCTACTACACTATTGGTCAGTCCACAGCCGTTCTGACAGCGTGTCCATCATTGTTTGTTGGTATTGGTGTGTCAAGAAAAGTGGAGAAACAAAAAGCCAAATCTGACACATTCCATGGAAAACCCCGAAAATGGACTAGACAAAATGATTGGCACCTTCTTGGAATTGTAAGAAATAATTGCATTCCAAGTTTGTGATGCTTCTGTAATTTGCAATTAAACTCACCTGTATCCATTAATAGATCTTAATGTTCCTCTGTCCACTGTGCGCAACATTGTCAGGCAGCTTACAGCCCATGGCACTGTAGCTGATCTCCCAGGATGTGGACGAAAGAGATATGATCAAAGATTGCTATGAAGGATTGTTCGAATGGTGGATAAAGAACCTCGATCAACTTCCAGACAAATTCAAACTGACTTTCAGGCACAGGGTACAACTGTGTCAGCTCGCACTATACGTCCCCATCTGAATGAAAAGAGATGCTATTTTAGAAGACCCAGGAGGACCCCGCTGCTGACCCAGAAACATAAAAAAGCCAGATTGGAGGAAGCCAAAATCCTTTTGAAGGAATGTGCTGTGTACAGATGAAACAATTCTACTTCACTCAACTGTTTTCAGAAAAAGAAATGAGGTCTTTACAGAAAAGAATACAATCCCTACAGTAAAACATGGTGGAGGCTCACTGATGTTTTGGGGCTGCTTTGCTGCTTCAGGCACAGGATGTCTTGACCGTGTGTATGGCATTATGAAATCTGAAGACTAGCAAAGAATTCTGGGGTGCAATGTAGGGCCCAGTGTCAGAAAGTTGGGTTTCCATCATATTTCATGGGTCTTACAGCAGGGCAATGACCCAAAGCACATGTTAAAAAGCACCCAGAAATGGTTTCAGACAAAGCGCTGGAGATTACTGAACAGGCCAGCAATGAGTCCAGATCTCAATCCCATAGAGCACCTGTGGAGAGATCTCAAAACAGCAGTTGGGAAAAGGAACCTTTCCAATCTGAGAGACCTGGAGCAGTTGGTGAAAGAAGAGTGGTCCAATATTCCAGTAGAGGTGTAAGAAACTCATTGATGGTTACAGGAATCTATTGACTTCAGTAATTTTTTCCAAGAGCTGTGCTACCAAATAATAAATTGGGAGTGGCAATAATTTTTTCCAGTCCATTCTTGGGGTTTTGCGTGGAATGTGTCTAATTTGGCTTCCTCCACTTTTTTGTGTCATACCAATACAAACAAAAGAAATAAACATGAGAATGCCTAAACATTTGTAATTGCTACAATTTTCTGGGCGAAGTTGTGCATCATCTGACAGAAATGCAGGGGTGCCAATAATTTTGGCCATGACTGTATAACAGTGACAATCAAACCATATCCTGACATCATTCTCAACATTTTCACTGGATACATCATGATGTCCTGGACTGTATGGTGGATGCGGTAGGGTGATGAAATGTAGTCTCTTAATTGCTTCTGTATGGATTCCAAAGCACACAAACCTTCCGCTATCCAAAAATAGCCATCATGAGATCCACATTACAAATATCTGTTAAACATTTCTTGCCGAGTAATCTGCTGATTGTCTCTAATCAGTTCATTAATACATTTCTTGTGACTTTCGTTAGATACTGCACAGGTCAGCCACCTTTGTGTTTCACACAATTCAAATGTTCCCTCCTTGCCATTTTTGCAACTTTTGGCCCAAACATAAAGTCCTTACATCAACACAATTATCACCATAAACAGCTTGCATACGCTGATGAACATCCATTGGACAAACAACCTATACCAGTGGTCACTAAATGGCGGACTGCGGTCCAAGAACAGCCCAGGCAGCACTTCCTTCTGGACCCTCAGCCCACCAGACTGGAATGACAGATCCGCCGCTCAGCAGGGCGGTTGTCATGGCAACTGATGACATCACATGTGCACCCCGCCCCTTGCAGCTCACTGTCTCTCCGGCTCCCGCTCCCTGCCTGTACATGAGCGTGCAGCTGCTCCTTCAGCAAGGATGCCGGCAAGCTCTTGTCTGCCCTCAAGGTAGAGTGTGGTCTTACAGGGGCACTCTGATGGGCACATTTAATGTTAAAGGGTCATGCTGATGGGCACATTATAGCGGAGCTCCACCCAAAAGGGGAAGTTCCGCTTTAGGCCTTTGTCCTTGCTCCCTGTTAAGGATTGACACCTTTGGGGAGCGGATACTCGAATTTGACAGATACTCGCTCCCACTTCCGCCTATATCACCTAAGGCGATCGGAGGTTGTCCTCCCCCCTCCCTGTACTCTTCTGGAACACGTGATAGGTTCCAGAAGACTGCAGAGCCATTTACAAAGCGCAGCACTTCTCGCGCATGCACAGTGAGCACCCGGCTGTGAAGCTGGCGCCAGGGAGAGAAGATCGCCGATGAAACCAGTGGTAGTGAGGACACTGCTGGACTGAGGGACAGGTAAGTGACTGTATTTTAAAACTCAGCAGCTACAGTTTTTTTTGTTTTTTTTTTCAGCTGGAACTCTGCTTTAATGTTAAGGTGCACTCTGATGGGCACAACATAGAATGTGCCCATCAGAGTGGCCCTTAGCATAAAATGTGCCCATCAGAGTGCCCGCTAATATAAATATGCTCATCAGCATGTCCCTTATTTTATCTTAAGGGGCACTTTGATGGGCATATTTTATGTTAAGGGGGCACAAATGGGCACATACTGTGGAAAGGAGCAATCTGATCGACACATGTGATGGAAAGGTGCAGTGTGATTGGCACATGTGATGGAAAGGGGCACTCTAAAGAGGAATATGATGGAAAGGGATACTTTGAGTGTAAGGGGGCACTCTGATGGTAATGCCTGATGTAAGGTGGGACCTCCTTGAATTTTAATTCAATACCCCTGCCCTATACTAATAAAAACTCAGTCACAGCAAGCTGCTTAAATATAAGAATTCAACTTTCATAATTTTGCTAAGCATTTTTTTAAACCTAATGCAAAGCTTCTTAACTAGAGATCCTGCCAGTAAGAACACATCCTGTTCCAGGCTGACAGTGCTAATCCACTGCATCCCAATTAACAGCAGGGTTTGTAAGCCTACTTTGTGAGCGTTAACCTAAATGTGCCTATATGATAGACCTGATGGGCAGCCCAAGGGTCTACTGAAAGTAAGTTGTCACTCTGCAAGAGGAAGAGCTGTTACTGGCAGGTAAGAAACTTTGCAACAAATTCACAAAAGACGATTTGCTTAAAGAGGAAATTCACAAGCCCCACACCTCGTGATTTTAATCTTCCCTTACTTTTTAAGATGGGTTATCTTCAAAAAATTTACTCACAAGCCTGGTGAATACAGTTTCAGTTTGTTGGGATCTGCAGCTTTGTGCTGCATGGCGGGTCCCACACCAAAATCTTCGCTTCTGATGTCATCGGGAACCGGTTGTCCCTCCTGGTTCAATCGATATGTCCCTTGATGATACACCACCAGGTCTGCCTTTGCCAGATGTTGTATTGAAGTTGATGCCTTCTGGGATATGTGACATGCATATCTCAGGAGGATTCAAGAACACAGGAGACTTTACTCTTGCCTAAAAAAAGTTGGCATTGTAGTTTGGGGGGAAGTGAGGAGGACGCCAATAAAGTAATGTTTATTATTGGTGTGACGGTCTTAAGAAAACTGTATATAGTAACGCATGATGCCAAACACACTGAAAAATAGATCACGGGTTTACATATGCATTTTTATTAACCCCCTTCCCTAACTGCCATTAACCCCTCACCTACAACAGTATAAAGTATTTTGTGTAATAAGTAAAAAAAAAAAAATGCAGGTATAGTATCCTATTTGTGATCAACCATAAATTTTAAGATACATTTCATCAAGAATGTAAGTGGTGTGGTAGACTCTAAAAACACTGATCAAGTTCAAAAATAGCTATAAAAACGATATATTGCCTTTAAGTGGGAGTCAAGAACGTTTTATAACTAAAAAGGGTGTAGAGGAAGGTCGATTTTAATTTTCCATATCCTTTTTGCGTTACTATAAACATCTCAGTTCTGCCAGATTCTATCTAGATTTCACTTCTGAATTCCGAGTCAGGATCTACAAGGGTCTGAATATGCAGGATGAAAATGAAGCTAGTGACCCAGTCAACCCAGCCCATGCTTGAGTGACTTTGCCGACATAATTAGTCTGTATCAAATTCTAGGCACTCTAACAATGGTGCTCTAACAGCAAGATACATTGTGCTACAGAGCTATCACCTTGTAATAAAATACCAAGGGGCATCTTGGTTCAGTGTAACCTGATTATGTATTCTTAGTTCTTTATTGGTTGAAAATTCTCTGGAGTGTACTCAAAAAACCTCACACGAGTTCCCCACCACTGCCAGACCATTAAAGCCATCATGTAAAATCACGCCAAGCACTTTTTTATTCCCGTAGTGAACACTTTCTGCATTGCAGGAGTTGGCTGTAGAGTGTTATAACAAAGTTTGACTATTATTTTGTAGCTTGCAGTCAATTTGGTGGATCCTTGGAGAACTCTATAAACGTTCTCAAAAAGTTTGGCGCCAGTTACGTTTTCGAAGTTACAGCTCTTCCTGTTCCAATGATTTGTGCAAGCTGAGTGTACAAATTCAAACCAACTCTTGCAGCTTTTAATATTTTCCCTATTGCTTCCAAATCTCAATTTCTGGTTTCATTAGCTGTTGCAGGATAAAAAAAATCAGAGAATGGCACCAAACAAAGACCAAAAAAATGTATCTCTGCTGTCAGTTTGTTTTAATATATAAAGAATTTCAGGCAAATTATAAAAACACCATTTATGGTAAAATTGCAGTTTAACATTTTCAGGTCAATTGGTGTAAACATCTGAACTATTTTTATAGAAGGCTGCCACACCCCAGTGTATGTCCAGCCAAAACTTTGCTTTTGGTTTTGACTCAAATGGGAAAGATTTAGACCCCCCTCTAACTTTTACTACCCTCCTGATCTCCACTAGAGAGTTTTTCCCCTCATTTTCTGTCCTGCTGCTAACATTTTACCAGACAGGAAGTGAGGAGAACTCTCTGCCAGCAACACAGGCATAAATAGTAATTATTTTTTAGTAGAGTAGGGGAAGGCTAGAACCTCTGTAAGATTTTTATGACTTAGAAAAGACAGAGAGAGTTTGTATATTGAGCTGGCAGCTTCTGCACACTGAGGGCTTCCACAATCACCTTGGATGATGGTAGTGCTGAGTATTTAGGAACTGAAACACTAAACCATAATATTAAAGTCCAAATGCAAATTTATTCTAATGATAATTGTTAGCAAAGCCAACGCGTTTCTGTAGCTGCTTCTCTACTGTCCTCATCAGGGATATGTGTTTGCATAGCAGTCCATCAGCGGCTGCCTCAAACTGCTTGAACCAGCTGCTGGCAGATTAAATTCCTAATAACTCACTTTTATTTCTTTCTCTTCCTGATGGGTAAATTGATTCTACTCTGTCCCCATCTAAAACATAGGAAATGTTTTTGATTTGGCTTCCACTTTAAAGTAGAAAACAGTGAATTCAGTTACTCTCTGATTTAGAGGATAAGCATACTTTTAGTGCTCTCTCTTGCTTTTTCTTCACCTTTACTTCACCTTTATTTTTTACTTTACCTTTGCTTTCTTTTTTTCTTTTGCATTTTTTTTAATTTGTGATTTTTATACTTTACTTTACCTTTACTTCTCTCCCAGCCCCTCTGCGTTGATTTGGTGATGGGTTAAATGTATCTGTAGCCCTGGCCCTGCTTCCTTTTTTTTTGGATTCTGCAGGTGCTTAGTCAGCATTTTACAAATAAATGACTTGTGCATACCCAGCCTTTAGACCAGGGGTCTCCAAACTTTCTAAACAAAGGGCCAGTTTACTGTCCTTCAAACGTTAGGGCTGGGCTGTGGCCAGTGGGAGTAAAAAATGTCCTGGTGCCAGTGGCAGTAAACAGTGCCCCATCATTGGTGGCAGGAATAGTCTCCCATCGTAGGCATCAGTGAGAGGAATAGTGCCCCATTATAAGTGTCAGTGGAAAGAATAGTGCCCCATCATCGGTAAGAGTGGGAAGAATAGCGCCCCATTGTTGGTGTCAGTGGCAGAAACTGCGCCCCACTGTTGCTGACAATGAGGAGAATAATGCCCCAAGGGTTGGATAAAGTGCTGAATCCTGTGGAACATATTTGATTTCTTTCTTCTCGCTGGACCAGAGCTGTAGACAATAGACAGGAAGATAACAACTTATTTAGACTGTTAGTCCCTTAAAAAAAAAATATACATTGTTTGCATACTGGACTAATCATGCTGCCACAAAGGTGCTTATGTCCAACCTTCAGTGCTCATGGTGAGACAGCATTTAGCTCAGCAGTTGGGATTGCCACTAAAATGCAATTTTCTTTCACTTCCTTTTGCATCTCCAGGACAAAAAGTGAAGGGAAATCTTCCCAGCACAACACAGACAGCAACAAGTAAACTAACAGGGGTTTTTATCTGTACCTTACCTATCCGAAAAAAGGAAAATAAATAAATTACTTTATGAATCTGGAGGGGGATTTACTAAAACTGGAGCACACAGAATCCGGGGAAGCTCAGCACAGAAACCAATCAGCTTCCAGGTTTAATTGTCAAAGCCTAATTGGACAAGCTGAAGTTAGAAGCTGATTTTTTACTATGAACAGCTGCACCAGATTCTGAATGTTCTAGTTTTAGTAAATCTACCCCTATTTGTCAAGTATACCATATAACCAGAAATGAGGCAGGTTTTCTGCTGATTATCATCCTGAGTGTACTTCTTCTTTAACCTTCTCTCGCACGTCATTTGCCTAATGACATGCTGCCTCTAGTGGTGGCAACCCAGCATATGAAATTTATTTATGAAAATATGACACAAGAAGCACATTAACACGAAAACCATATAATAAAATTTTAAGATAAATTTTACATTAACAAGACAAAATACTTGGATGACACATGATAGTTTTTCTGTTAAAAACAAAGCAATTTCACAACATTTTGAATAAAAGAACAGTAAGCAGAACACTGCCCTATAAAGAGAGAGCTGGCTGGGAGCCTGGGTCTCCCACTGTGCAGACCATAGCTCTAACCACAAGACTATTCCTTCACCCAGGAATGTGTAATTTATTCATAAAAATGTAACTTTAGTCCTAGGCTGGAATGGTTTTGCAGCGTACATCCTTCCTCTACAGGAAAATTTCCCTGCTCAGGTCCAGATACATGCCTTCTGAGCATACTCCCGGGACAGCGCTGTTTAAAACTTGGCAAATGTCTCTCAGGCCTTCCTTCTGGCAGACACCTAGGCCACTGCAAATGGGTTAACTTTCACTCTGCGGAATTTGGTAAATGGCAGTAAAATACAAGTTGTTCTATAAAACCTGTAGCGTGATATCACCCCAATGGCACACAAAGAGCTGTCTCCCTTGATTATGTTTCAGGAGCGTGCATCGCTTATGCCCATATTTTGAAAGAAACCTAAATGGACAGAATTATGTTTAAGCTAAAATGCTTTGTGAGCTATATTACTTAAATGAAAAGTATCCGTAAAGAAGAAAGCAGATGTGGGAACTCTTTAGTCCATGCACATATTTACTAAATTGTTGCCACAGTTTACTACTAACTGAAATGGGGCATTCCTAGATTGTAAGCTCCGAGGAGCAAGGCCCTCCTATCCCTCTTGCATTGAATTGTATTGTTGCTGTATTGTCTCCTGTTGTATTGTAAAGCACTGAGAAAACTGTTGGCGCTATATAAATCCTGTATAACAATAATAATAATAATAATCAGTAGAGATGAGCGAATCGAAGTATCCGAAGTGGAATTCGAGTCGAATTTCGGAAAAATTTCGATTCGTGCCGAATCCGAAAAACAGCCTAATTCGGACGCGCGAATCGAAATTTTTCCGAAAATGGCGGCTGACATGTGCGGCGACGGAGCGGGGATGTCGGGGAAGGCGCGCAGACAAGGCGCGCTGCCCCATAATGCATTCCTCAACGACATGTGATCGCATCAGCCAATCAGCAGCCAGCCAGCCAGCACTGTGTAATGGTCGAGGTATATATAGCGGCCATTTTGGAAATCTTCATTTGCCTGCAGTCATTGAACAGAGGCAGACCGCTCTGTACTAGGGACAGGGACAGAGTTAGGGCCACAGAAACGAGAATTGGGGACAGAGAGAAGTTACTTAGGGACAGAGAACCATTACTCAGGGACACAGACTTGTTAATGAGGGCCACAGAATCGTTATTTAGGGACAAAGAAACGCTAGTTAGGGCCACAGAATTCATACTCAGGGACAGACAGAATTGTTACTCAGTGCCAGAGAATTGTTACTTAGGGCCACAGAAACGTTATTAGGGCCACAGAATTTTTACTCAGGGACAGACAGAATTGTTACTGAGTGCCAGAGAATTGTTACTCAGGGACAGACAGAATTGTTACTGAGTGCCAGAGAATTCTTACTCAGGGCCACAGAATTCATTCTCAGGGACAGACAGAATTGTTACTCAGGGACAGACAGAATTGTTACTGAGTGCCAGAGAATTGTTACTCAGGGACAGACAGAATTGTTACTGAGTGCCAGAGAATTGTTACTCAGGGACAGACAGAATTGTTACTGAGTGCCAGAGAATTGTTACTCTCACAGACACAAAATTGTTACTTGCACAGACACAGAATTGTTACTTGCACAGACACACAATTGTTACTCAGGGCCACAGAATTCATACTCAGGGACAGACAGAATTGTTACTGAGTGCCAGAGAATTCTTACTCAGGGCCACAGAATTCATACTCAGGGACAGACAGAATTGTTACTCAGGGACAGACAGAATTGTTACTGAGTGCCAGAGAATTGTTACTCAGGGACAGACAGAATTGTTACTGAGTGCCAGAGAATTGTTACTCTCACAGACACAAAATTGTTACTTGCACAGACACAGAATTGTTACTTGCACAGACACACAATTGTTACTCAGGGCCACAGAATTCATACTCAGGGACAGACAGAATTGTTACTGAGTGCCAGAGAATTGTTACTCAGGGACAGACAGAATTGTTACTGAGTGCCAGAGAATTGTTACTCTCACAGACACAAAATTGTTACTTGCACAGACACAGAATTGTTACTCGCACAGAGACAGAATTGTTACTCAGGGCCACAGAATTCATACTCAGGGACAGACAGAATTGTTACTGAGTGCCAGAGAATTGTTACTCAGGGAAGACAGAATTGTTACTGAGTGCCATAGAATTGTTACTCAGGGACAGACAGAATTGTTACTGAGTGCCAGAGAATTGTTACTCTCACAGACACAAAATTGTTACTTGCACAGACACAGAATTGTTACTCGCACAGAGACAGAATTGTTACTCAGGGCCACAGAATTCATACTCAGGGACAGACAGAATTGTTACTGAGTGCCAGAGAATTGTTACTCAGGGACAGACAGAATTGTTACTGAGTGCCAGAGAATTGTTACTCTCACAGACACAAAATTGTTACTTGCACAGACACAGAATTGTTACTTGCACAGACACACAATTGTTACTGAGTGCCAGAGAATTGTTACTCAGGGACAGACAGAATTGTTACTGAGTGCCAGAGAATTGTTACTCAGGGACAGACAGAATTGTTACTGAGTGCCAGAGAATTGTTACTCAGGGACAGACAGAATTGTTACTGAGTGCCAGAGAATTGTTACTCTCACAGACACAAAATTGTTACTTGCACAGACACAGAATTGTTACTCGCACAGAGACAGAATTGTTACTCAGGGCCACAGAATTCATACTCAGGGACAGACAGAATTGTTACTGAGTGCCAGAGAATTGTTACTCAGGGACAGACAGAATTGTTACTGAGTGCCAGAGAATTGTTACTCTCACAGACACAAAATTGTTACTTGCACAGACACAGAATTGTTACTTGCACAGACACACAATTGTTACTCAGGGCCACAGAATTCATACTCAGGGACAGACAGAATTGTTACTGAGTGCCAGAGAATTGTTACTCAGGGACAGACAGAATTGTTACTGAGTGCCAGAGAATTGTTACTCAGGGACAGACAGAATTGTTACTGAGTGCCAGAGAATTGTTACTCTCACAGACACAAAATTGTTACTTGCACAGACACAGAATTGTTACTCGCACAGAGACAGAATTGTTACTCAGGGCCACAGAATTCATACTCAGGGACAGACAGAATTGTTACTGAGTGCCAGAGAATTGTTACTCAGGGACAGACAGAATTGTTACTGAGTGCCAGAGAATTGTTACTCTCACAGACACAAAATTGTTACTTGCACAGACACAGAATTGTTACTTGCACAGACACACAATTGTTACTCAGGGCCACAGAATTCATACTCAGGGACAGACAGAATTGTTACTGAGTGCCAGAGAATTGTTACTCAGGGACAGACAGAATTGTTACTGAGTGCCAGAGAATTGTTACTCTCACAGACACAAAATTGTTACTTGCACAGACACAGAATTGTTACTCGCACAGAGACAGAATTGTTACTCAGGGCCACAGAATTCATACTCAGGGACAGACAGAATTGTTACTGAGTGCCAGAGAATTGTTACTCAGGGAAGACAGAATTGTTACTGAGTGCCATAGAATTGTTACTCAGGGACAGACAGAATTGTTACTGAGTGCCAGAGAATTGTTACTCTCACAGACACAAAATTGTTACTTGCACAGACACAGAATTGTTACTCGCACAGAGACAGAATTGTTACTCAGGGCCACAGAATTCATACTCAGGGACAGACAGAATTGTTACTGAGTGCCAGAGAATTGTTACTCAGGGACAGACAGAATTGTTACTGAGTGCCAGAGAATTGTTACTCTCACAGACACAAAATTGTTACTTGCACAGACACAGAATTGTTACTTGCACAGACACACAATTGTTACTGAGTGCCAGAGAATTGTTACTCAGGGACAGACAGAATTGTTACTGAGTGCCAGAGAATTGTTACTCAGGGACAGACAGAATTGTTACTGAGTGCCAGAGAATTGTTACTCAGGGACAGACAGAATTGTTACTGAGTGCCAGAGAATTGTTACTCTCACAGACACAAAATTGTTACTTGCACAGACACAGAATTGTTACTCGCACAGAGACAGAATTGTTACTCAGGGCCACAGAATTCATACTCAGGGACAGACAGAATTGTTACTGAGTGCCAGAGAATTGTTACTCAGGGACAGACAGAATTGTTACTGAGTGCCAGAGAATTGTTACTCTCACAGACACAAAATTGTTACTTGCACAGACACAGAATTGTTACTTGCACAGACACACAATTGTTACTCAGGGCCACAGAATTCATACTCAGGGACAGACAGAATTGTTACTGAGTGCCAGAGAATTCTTACTCAGGGCCACAGAATTCATACTCAGGGACAGACAGAATTGTTACTCAGGGACAGACAGAATTGTTACTGAGTGCCAGAGAATTGTTACTCAGGGACAGACAGAATTGTTACTGAGTGCCAGAGAATTGTTACTCTCACAGACACAAAATTGTTACTTGCACAGACACAGAATTGTTACTTGCACAGACACACAATTGTTACTCAGGGCCACAGAATTCATACTCAGGGACAGACAGAATTGTTACTGAGTGCCAGAGAATTGTTACTCAGGGACACCTAATCGTTGAATTAAATAGTATGTCAGACAACATGCAGAGGAGTGGCAGAGGAGGCAATGTTTTAGGAGCGAGCAGACGTGGCAGCAGAGGAAGGGGTCGAGGCAGCAGTATTCGCAGCCAGAGGCCAGTGCTCCCGGTGTCATCCAGCGGTCGTGTCTCCACCGACAACCCTGCCGTCATTGATTGGTTGGCTCGGTCGTCTTCCTCTTCCCAGGTCACCTCTGACACCTACAGCCAACGGTCGGTGGGTACGTCAGACACAACCGTTAGTTGGCATGGCCCGGGACCAAGCCCACTGAAATCACGTGTCCTCTACCTGCCCCTGTCCTTTGCTGTTCCCTCACCAAGCGAAGTATCGCATGCTGTGGGCTCAGCCCCACTGTACAGTGAGGAAGAGCTAACAGAGGGCGGTCAGGAACGGGGGGAGACATCGGCCTTTTCAGCAGCCAAGCGAACAAGTACTGGCGAGGAGAGTGGCTCGGTAGCCGGTCTAGAGACAGGTCTGTCTCCTGACCCAGACGCAGCCGAGGGGGCTAGTAGTGAGGCGGAGACCCTACTTGATGATGAGGAGGTTGATCGCACTTGGCAGCCTCGTCGTCATCAGGCAATTTCTTCCGCATCATCAGGAGAAGAGGGTGGCAGCTTGGCAGCGAGCAAAACAGTCGGTGGGTTGCCCAGGAGACAGCAGCAGGGTCGCATCAGTGTCAGTGGAGCCAAACGTCCACGGAGTAGAGCACCAGCTCCACTGCAGCCTACCACCACGGCCAGTAGTGGTGCCGGTGCGCACGGAGGAAGTAGCAGTCAGCCAGTGAAGAGTAGCGGGGGCAAAGTTTCCTACTCGGTGGTGTGGCAATTTTTCCTCAAGCCGCCCGAGGAAGTAAACGTAGCCGTATGTCGACTATGTGGCCAGAAATGCAAGCGTGGCCAGGGGGCCCATGTTGGGACTACAGCGTTGCGTCAGCATATGCAGCGTCACCATTCGGTGGCCTGGGAAAACCGTGATAAACATACGGCGGTTCTGCCTGCCCCAGCCCCCGCTCCATCACCCGCTCCGTTACTTGCTCCGTCACCCGACGTCGTCAATCGCCCTCTATCAGCCAGTCAAGGCTCCAACACCTCTGCTGAGGGGAGTTGTCGCTCATTGGCATCTTCCGCTCGTTCAGATGCTCCTTCTCCTGCTACTCCTCTTCTCGGATTCCGTCAACAGTCTTTCTTGGAATCCGTATCCAAGAGACAACAGTTTGCGAGCACGCACCCGACGGTGCAAAAGCTGAACGTCCTCCTGTCCAAGTTGCTGGTGCTGCAGTCCCTCCCTTTCCAACTGGTGGACTCAGCACCTTTCCGAGAAATGATGGCTTGTGCCGCGCCGCGGTGGAGAGTGCCAAGCCGTCATTTCTTTGCCCAAAAGGCAGTGCCAGCCCTGCATTCACATGTAGAAGAGATGGTGGGCCAGTCTTTGAGCATGTCGGTCTCTGCCAAAGTGCACGGCAGCGCCGACGTGTGGAGCTGTAACTACGGTCAGGGACAGTACATGTCATTTACGGCCCACTGGGTGAACGTGGTGCCGGCACAGCCGCACCAGCAACTTGGACAGGTCACGACGCTTTTGCCTCCACGTTTGCACGTCCTTGGTCCAGCAAGCATGTCCGCCTCTACCACCTCTTTTTCCGCCGTGTCCTCAGCCGCCACCCCCGTGCCAAGTCCCATTACCCGACCGGCATATCACATGTGCAGGGCGCAACGGTGTCACGCTGTGCTGCACCTGGTATGCCTTGGCGAACGTAGTCACACAGGGGAGGAACTGCTGAGTGTAATGAACAGAGAAATCGACAGATGGCTGTCTCCGCGCAAACTAAAAATCGGAACCATGTTGACTGACAACGGAAAGAACATGGTGTCTGCTCTGCGTCAAGGAAGGTTGTGCCATGCGCCATGCATGGCTCACGTGTTCAATCTGGTTGTCAAGCGGTTCCTAAAATCCACCATCCCACTGCAAGACATCCTTAAAATGTCACGTAAACTGTGCATGCATTTCAGCCATTCCTACACCGCAAAGAACACCCTCATTGAGCTGCAGCGGCAGAACGGAATTCCACAGCATCGCCTGATCTGCGACGTTGCAACAAGGTGGAATTCAACCCTACACATGTTAGACCGCCTTTACGAGCAGCGAAAGGCCATCACCGATTTCCTGATGTTACAAGCGGATAAAGGTACTCCCCTGTGTAACTTAGATGTCAGCCATTGGCAGCTCATGCGTGACACCTGCCGCTTGCTCAGGCCCTTTGAGGAGGCCACGCTATTCGTGAGTCGGCAGGACTATGGGATGAACGACGTCATTCCTCTGTTGCACGTCCTGGAACAAATGCTGTTAACAATGGCTGGTCAGGGTGCGGTAGACGTGGCGCACAGATCTCAACGCCACATGACCCCTGTGGGGGCAGGACAGGAAGAAGAGGAGGAGGTAGAGGAGGACATTTGTGCTCAGGAATTATTGAGTGAAATGGGTGGTTTTTCCACTCAGCGGACAGGAGTGGAGGAGCAGGAGCATCTGGTAGAGGAGGAGGAGGAGGAGACAGAGGACCCAGACGCACCGTGGCAGTATGCTGTGGAGATGGAGGCAGGGAGTCCCTCGCATTCCTTGGCACAAATGGCCCATAGCATGCTCGGTTGCTTGCGTAGCGACAGCCGAATAATAACCATCAGACAGAGGGATGACTTTTGGCTGTCCACCTTGTTGGACCCTCGCTACCGGTCCAAAATGGTGGCCTTTTTCACACCTGCTGAGAGGGAGGCCAAAATTACGTACTATAAAAACCACCTATGTAGTCAGTTGGTCTCTGCCTTTGTGCGCCAACGTCCATCCTCAGACACTGTGGGCCCTGTGCGCTCGCGTTCCGCTGGCATGGCAGCAGGGGAGGGGTGGGGTGGTAGGAGCAGTGGCAGCTCCACCAGCAGCGGCTGCCTCAGTCTGCAGTCGATGATGAGTAGCTTTCTTCACCAGCGCAGTGAGGAAACTACTAACCAGCCGCAGCAGCAGCAGCAGCATCAGGTGGACCTGGAGCAGGAGCTCAAACAACAGGCTTGGGCCTACTTGGACAGCACCCTGCCAACCGAGGTAGACAATCCCCTTGACTACTGGGCAACGAAACTTGACCTTTGGCCCCAACTAGCTGAATTTGCCCTTGAAAGGCTGTCATGCCCGGCCAGTAGCGTGGCATCGGAGCGCGTGTTTAGTGCGGCAGGAGGTATTGTAACTCCGCGGAGGACACGACTGTCCACCCAAAGTGTGGAGAGACTCACGTTTGTGAAAATGAATCAGGCGTGGATTAGTCTGGATTTCAAACCACCAGTTCCTGACACAACTGACTAAATCCGCCATGAATCATGCCTCAAACATGTGCCACTTTCAGGTCTCCTCACACTGCTGGTGTGTTGAATTTTTTGACATAGGGTGCTGGCAGATTACGGGCCTCCTATAGCTGCTGCCAGGCCCCTAATCTGCCATAGGCCCCTATATACCGCCTCCTCCTGCTGCTGCCAGGTCCAGAGTCTCTCATGGGTCCCTGTACGGCCTCCCATTGCTGCTGTCTCCATCGCCACACTCTGCTGCCATGTGCCACTTTCAGGTCTCTTCACACTGCTGGTGTGTTAAATTTTTTGACATAGGGTGCAGGCAGATTACGGGCCTCACATAGCTGCTGCCAGGCCCCTAATCTGCCATGGGCCCCTATATACCGCCTCCTCATGCTGCTGCCAAGTCTAGAGTCTCTCATGGGTCCCTGTACGGCCTCCCATTGCTGCTGTCTCCATCGCCACACTCTGCTGCCATGTGCCACTTTCAGGTCTCTTCACACTGCTGGTGTGTTAAATTTTTTGACATAGGGTGCAGGCAGATTACGGGCCTCACATAGCTGCTGCCAGGCCCCTAATCTGCCATGGGCCCCTATATACCGCCTCCTCATGCTGCTGCCAAGTCCAGAGTCTGTCATGGTCCCTGTACGGCCTCCCATTGCTGCTGTCTCCATCGCCACACTCTGCTGCCATGTGCCACTTTCAGGTCTCTTCACACTGCTGGTGTGTTAAATTTTTTGACATAGGGTGCAGGCAGATTACGGGCCTCACATAGCTGCTGCCAGGCCCCTAATCTGCCATGGGCCCCTATATACCGCCTCCTCCTGCTGCTGCCAGGTCCAGAGTCTCTCATGGGTCCCTGTACGGCCTCCCATTGCTGCTGTCTCCATCGCCACACTCTGCTGCCATGTGCCACTTTCAGGTCTCTTCACACTGCTGGTGTGTTAAATTTTTTGACATAGGGTGCTGCAAGATAACGGGCCTCACATAGCTGCTGCCAGGCCCCTAATCTGCCATGGGCCCCTATATACCGCCTCCTCATGCTGCTGCCAAGTCCAGAGTCTGTCATGGTCCCTGTACGGCCTCCCATTGCTGCTGTCTCCATCGCCACACTCTGCTGCCATGTGCCACTTTCAGGTCTCTTCACACTGCTGGTGTGTTAAATTTTTTGACATAGGGTGCAGGCAGATTACGGGCCTCACATAGCTGCTGCCAGGCCCCTAATCTGCCATGGGCCCCTATATACCGCCTCCTCCTGCTGCTGCCAGGTCCAGAGTCTCTCATGGGTCCCTGTACGGCCTCCCATTGCTGCTGTCTCCATCGCCACACTCTGCTGCCATGTGCCACTTTCAGGTCTCTTCACACTGCTGGTGTGTTAAATTTTTTGACATAGGGTGCTGCAAGATAACGGGCCTCACATAGCTGCTGCCAGGCCCCTAATCTGCCATGGGCCCCTATATACCGCCTCCTCATGCTGCTGCCAAGTCCAGAGTCTGTCATGGTCCCTGTACGGCCTCCCATTGCTGCTGTCTCCATCGCCACACTCTGCTGCCATGTGCCACTTTCAGGTCTCTTCACACTGCTGGTGTGTTAAATTTTTTGACATAGGGTGCTGCAAGATAACGGGCCTCACATAGCTGCTGCCAGGCCCCTAATCAGCCATGGGCCCCTATACCGCCTCCTCCTGCTGCTGCCAGGTCCAGAGTCTCTCATGCCATGTGCCACTTTCAGGTCTCTTCACACTGCTGGTGTGTTTAATTTTTTGACATAGGGTGCAGGCAGATTACGGGCCTCACATAGCTGCTGCCAGGCCCCTAATCTGCCATGGGCCCCTATATACCGCCTCCTCATGCTGCTGCCAAGTCTAGAGTCTCTCATGGGTCCCTGTACGGCCTCCCATTGCTGCTGTCTCCATCGCCACACTCTGCTGCCATGTGCCACTTTCAGGTCTCTTCACACTGCTGGTGTGTTAAATTTTTTGACATAGGGTGCTGGCAGATTACGGGCCTCCTATAGCTGCTGCCAGGCCCCTAATCTGCCATGGGCCCCTATATACCGCCTCCTCATGCTGCTGCCAAGTTCAGAGTCTGTCATGGGTCCCTGTACGGCCTCCCATTGCTGCTGTCTCCATCGCCACACTCTGCTGCCATGTGCCACTTTCAGGTCTCTTCACACTGCTGGTGTGTTAAATTTTTTGACATAGGGTGCAGGCAGATTACGGGCCTCACATAGCTGCTGCCAGGCCCCTAATCTGCCATGGGCCCCTATATACCGCCTCCTCCTGCTGCTGCCAGGTCCAGAGTCTCTCATGGGTCCCTGTACGGCCTCCCATTGCTGCTGTCTCCATCGCCACACTCTGCTGCCATGTGCCACTTTCAGGTCTCTTCACACTGCTGGTGTGTTAAATTTTTTGACATAGGGTGCTGCAAGATAACGGGCCTCACATAGCTGCTGCCAGGCCCCTAATCTGCCATGGGCCCCTATATACCGCCTCCTCATGCTGCTGCCAAGTCCAGAGTCTGTCATGGTCCCTGTACGGCCTCCCATTGCTGCTGTCTCCATCGCCACACTCTGCTGCCATGTGCCACTTTCAGGTCTCTTCACACTGCTGGTGTGTTAAATTTTTTGACATAGGGTGCTGCAAGATAACGGGCCTCACATAGCTGCTGCCAGGCCCCTAATCAGCCATGGGCCCCTATACCGCCTCCTCCTGCTGCTGCCAGGTCCAGAGTCTCTCATGCCATGTGCCACTTTCAGGTCTCTTCACACTGCTGGTGTGTTTAATTTTTTGACATAGGGTGCAGGCAGATTACGGGCCTCACATAGCTGCTGCCAGGCCCCTAATCTGCCATGGGCCCCTATATACCGCCTCCTCATGCTGCTGCCAAGTCTAGAGTCTCTCATGGGTCCCTGTACGGCCTCCCATTGCTGCTGTCTCCATCGCCACACTCTGCTGCCATGTGCCACTTTCAGGTCTCTTCACACTGCTGGTGTGTTAAATTTTTTGACATAGGGTGCTGGCAGATTACGGGCCTCCTATAGCTGCTGCCAGGCCCCTAATCTGCCATGGGCCCCTATATACCGCCTCCTCATGCTGCTGCCAAGTTCAGAGTCTGTCATGGGTCCCTGTACGGCCTCCCATTGCTGCTGTCTCCATCGCCACACTCTGCTGCCATGTGCCACTTTCAGGTCTCTTCACACTGCTGGTGTGTTAAATTTTTTGACATAGGGTGCAGGCAGATTACGGGCCTCACATAGCTGCTGCCAGGCCCCTAATCTGCCATGGGCCCCTATATACCGCCTCCTCCTGCTGCTGCCAGGTCCAGAGTCTCTCATGGGTCCCTGTACGGCCTCCCATTGCTGCTGTCTCCATCGCCACACTCTGCTGCCATGTGCCACTTTCAGGTCTCTTCACACTGCTGGTGTGTTAAATTTTTTGACATAGGGTGCTGCAAGATAACGGGCCTCACATAGCTGCTGCCAGGCCCCTAATCTGCCATGGGCCCCTATATACCGCCTCCTCATGCTGCTGCCAAGTCCAGAGTCTGTCATGGTCCCTGTACGGCCTCCCATTGCTGCTGTCTCCATCGCCACACTCTGCTGCCATGTGCCACTTTCAGGTCTCTTCACACTGCTGGTGTGTTAAATTTTTTGACATAGGGTGCAGGCAGATTACGGGCCTCACATAGCTGCTGCCAGGCCCCTAATCTGCCATGGGCCCCTATATACCGCCTCCTCATGCTGCTGCCAAGTCTAGAGTCTCTCATGGGTCCCTGTACGGCCTCCCATTGCTGCTGTCTCCATCGCCACACTCTGCTGCCATGTGCCACTTTCAGGTCTCTTCACACTGCTGGTGTGTTAAATTTTTTGACATAGGGTGCTGCAAGATAACGGGCCTCACATAGCTGCTGCCAGGCCCCTAATCTGCCATGGGCCCCTATATACCGCCTCCTCATGCTGCTGCCAAGTCCAGAGTCTGTCATGGTCCCTGTACGGCCTCCCATTGCTGCTGTCTCCATCGCCACACTCTGCTGCCATGTGCCACTTTCAGGTCTCTTCACACTGCTGGTGTGTTAAATTTTTTGACATAGGGTGCAGGCAGATTACGGGCCTCACATAGCTGCTGCCAGGCCCCTAATCTGCCATGGGCCCCTATATACCGCCTCCTCATGCTGCTGCCAAGTCCAGAGTCTGTCATGGTCCCTGTACGGCCTCCCATTGCTGCTGTCTCCATCGCCACACTCTGCTGCCATGTGCCACTTTCAGGTCTCTTCACACTGCTGGTGTGTTAAATTTTTTGACATAGGGTGCAGGCAGATTACGGGCCTCACATAGCTGCTGCCAGGCCCCTAATCTGCCATGGGCCCCTATATACCACCTCCTCCTGCTGCTGCCAGGTCCAGAGTCTCTCATGGGTCCCTGTACGGCCTCCCATTGCTGCTGTCTCCATCGCCACACTCTGCTGCCATGTGCCACTTTCAGGTCTCTTCACACTGCTGGTGTGTTAAATTTTTTGACATAGGGTGCTGCAAGATAACGGGCCTCACATAGCTGCTGCCAGGCCCCTAATCTGCCATGGGCCCCTATATACCGCCTCCTCATGCTGCTGCCAAGTCCAGAGTCTGTCATGGTCCCTGTACGGCCTCCCATTGCTGCTGTCTCCATCGCCACACTCTGCTGCCATGTGCCACTTTCAGGTCTCTTCACACTGCTGGTGTGTTAAATTTTTTGACATAGGGTGCTGCAAGATAACGGGCCTCACATAGCTGCTGCCAGGCCCCTAATCAGCCATGGGCCCCTATACCGCCTCCTCCTGCTGCTGCCAGGTCCAGAGTCTCTCATGCCATGTGCCACTTTCAGGTCTCTTCACACTGCTGGTGTGTTTAATTTTTTGACATAGGGTGCAGGCAGATTACGGGCCTCACATAGCTGCTGCCAGGCCCCTAATCTGCCATGGGCCCCTATATACCGCCTCCTCATGCTGCTGCCAAGTCTAGAGTCTCTCATGGGTCCCTGTACGGCCTCCCATTGCTGCTGTCTCCATCGCCACACTCTGCTGCCATGTGCCACTTTCAGGTCTCTTCACACTGCTGGTGTGTTAAATTTTTTGACATAGGGTGCTGGCAGATTACGGGCCTCCTATAGCTGCTGCCAGGCCCCTAATCTGCCATGGGCCCCTATATACCGCCTCCTCATGCTGCTGCCAAGTTCAGAGTCTGTCATGGGTCCCTGTACGGCCTCCCATTGCTGCTGTCTCCATCGCCACACTCTGCCATGTGCCACTTTCAGGTCTCCTCACACTGCTGGTGTGTTGAATTTTTTGACATAGGGTGCTGGCAGATTACGGGCCTCCTATAGCTGCTGCCAGGCCCCTAATCTGCCATAAGCCCCTATATACCGCCTCCTCATGCTGCTGCCAAGTCCAGAGTCTGTCATGGGTCCCTGTACGGCCTCCCATTGCTGCTGTCTCCATCGCCACACTCTGCCATGTGCCACTTTCAGGTCTCCTCACACACTGCTGGTGTGTTGAATTTTTTGACATAGGGTGCTGGCAGATTACGGGCCTCCTATAGCTGCTGCCAGGCCCCTAATCTGCCGTAGGCCCCTATATACCGCCTCCTCATGCTGCTGCCAGGTCCAGAGTCTCTCATGGGTCCCTGTACGGCCTCCCATTGCTGCTGTCTCCATCGCCACACTCTGCCATGTGCCACTTTCAGGTCTCCTCACACTGCTGGTGTGTTCCATTTTTTGTCATAGGGTGCTGGCAGATTATGGGCCTCCCATAACTGCTGCCAGGCCCCTAATCTGCCATGGGCCCCTATACCGACTCCTCATGCTGTGACGTTGCAACAAGGTGGAATTCAACCCTACATATGTTAGACCGCCTTTACGAACAGCAAAAGGCCATCACAGATTTCCTGATGTTAAAAGCAGATAAAGGTACTCCCTGTGTAACTTAGATGTCAGCCATTGGCAGCTCATGCGTGACACCTGCGCTTGCTCAGGCCCTTTGAGGAGGCCACGCTATTCGTGAGTCGGCAGGACTATGGGATGAACGACGTCATTCCTCTGTTGCACGTCCTGGAACAAATGCTGTTAACAATGGCTGGTCAGGGTGCGGTAGACGTGGCGCACAGATCTCAACGCCACATGGCCCCTGTGGGGGCAGGACTGGAAGAAGAGGAGGAGGTAGAGGAGGACATTGGTGCTCAGGAATTATTGAGTGAAATGGGTGGTTTTTCCACTCAGCGGACAGGAGTGGAGGAGCAGGAGCATCTGGTAGAGGAGGAGGAAGAGGAGACAGAGGACCTAGACGCACCGTGGCAGTATGCTGTGGAGATGGAGGCAGGGAGTCCCTCGCATTCCTTGGCACAAATGGCCCATAGCATGCTCGGTTGCTTGCGTAGCGACAGCCGAATAATAACCATCAGACAGAGGGATGACTTTTGGCTGTCCACCTTGTTGGACCCTCGCTACCGTTCAAAAATGGTGGCCTTTTTCACACCTGCTGAGAGGGAGGCCAAAATAACGTACTATAAAAAACACCTATGTAGTCAGCTGGTCTCTGCCTGTCTGCGCCAACGTCCATCCTCAGACACTGTGGGCCCTGTGCGCTCGTGTTCCGCTGCCATGGCAGCAGGGGAGGGGTGGGGTGGTAGGAGCAGTGGCAGCTCCACCAGCAGCGGCTGCCTCAGTCTGCAGTCGATGATGAGTAGCTTTCTTCACCAGCGCAGTGAGGAAACTACTAACCAGCCGCAGCAGCAGCAGCAGCATCAGGTGGACCTGGAGCAGGACCTCAAACAACAGGCTTAGGCCTACTTGGACAGCACCCTGCCAACCGAGGTAGACAATCCCCTTGACTACTGGGCAACGAAACTTGACCTTTGGCCCCAACTAGCTGAATTTGCCCTTGAAAGGCTGTCATGCCCGGCCAGTAGCGTGGCATCGGAGCGCGTGTTTAGTGCGGCAGGAGGTATTGCAACTCCGCGGAGGACACGACTGTCCACCCAAAGTGTGGAGAGACTCACGTTTGTGAAAATGAATCAGGCGTGGATTAGTCTGGATTTCAAACCACCAGTTCCTGACACAACTGACTAAATCCGCCATGAATCATGCCCCAAACATGTGCCACTTTCAGGTCTCCTCACACTGCTGGTGTGTTCCATTTTTTGTCATAGGGTGCTGGCAGATTACGGGCCTCCCATAGCTGCTGCCAGGCCCCTAATCTGCCATGGGCCCCTATACCGCCTCCTCATGCTGCTGCCAAGTCCAGAGTCTCTCATGGGTCCCTGTACGGCCTCCCATTGCTGCTGCCTCCATCGCCACACTCTGCCATGTGCCACTTTCAGGTCTCCTCACACTGCTGGTGTGTTCCATTTTTTGTCATAGGGTGCTGGCAGATTACGGGCCTCCCATAGCTGCTGCCAGGCCCCTAATCTGCCATGGGCCCCTATACCGCCTCCTCATGCTGCTGCCAGGTCCAGAGTCTCTCATGGGTCCCTGTACGGCCTCCCATTGCTGCTGTCTCCATCGCCACACTCTGCCATGTGCCACTTTCAGGTCTCCTCACACTGCTGGTGGGTTCCATTTTTTGTCATAGGGTGCTGGCAGATTACGGGCCTCCCATAGCTGCTGCCAGGCCCGTAATCTGCCATGGGCCCCCGTACCGACTCCTCATGCTGCTGCCAGGCCCGTAATCTGTCATGGGCCACTGTTGTCGCTTGTTGGCATATTCCGCTCGTTCAGATGCTCCTTCTCCTGCTACTCCTCTTCACGGATTCCGTCAGCAGTCTTTCTTGGAATCCGTTTCCAAGAGACAACAGTTTGCGAGCACGCACCCGACGGTGCAGAAGCTGAACGTCCTCCTGTCCAAGTTGCTGCTGCCAGGCTCGTAATCTGTCATGCGCCCCTGTACCGCCTCCTCATGCTGCTGCCAGGTCCAGAGTGTGTCATGGGCCCCCGTACCGACTCCTCATGCTGCTGCCAGGCCCGTAATCTGTCATGGGCCCCTGTACCGCCTCCCCATGCTGCTGCCAGGTCCAGAGTGTGTCATGGGTCCCTGTACGGCCTCCCATTGCTGCTGCCAGGCCCGTAATCTGCCATGGGCCCCTGTACCGACTCCTCATGCTGCTGCCAGGCCCGTAATCTGTCATGGGCCCCTGTACCGCCTCCTCATGCTGCTGCCAGGTCCAGAGTGTGTCATGGGTCCCTGTACGGCCTCCCATTGCTGCTGTCTCTATCGCCACACTCTGCCATGTGCCACTTTCAGGTCTCCTCACACTGCTGGTGGTTTCCATTTTTGTCATAGGGTGCTGTATGGCCTCCCATTGCTGCTGCCTCCACCGCCACACTGTGGCTCCACACTCTGGTTTTGGCCCCGTGACTGCCCAAATGAGTGAAGTGTGCGGTGATTCTAAGATCGACGGCACTCATCTGCATGTCATACTGACTGACAGTATTATTTCTCTTCCCCAGCAGACTCCAAGGGCATTTAAATTAAAGGTACAGTGTTCTGCACTAATATTAAGTCTCTCTGAAGCCTAGAAACACCCTTTTTTAAGTTAAATTCACAGCGAATTTATTCGACTCGAATCGAATATTGTCCACGAATTCGCCGAATCAGTCGAATCGAATTTTTCATTTCTTCGCTCATCTCTAATAATCAGCATGCAATTAAAGTAGAACCAAAACAAACCTTTTTTTTTATTTGGGATAGAGTAAGGGATGGTTATAGTCCCTATCAGTTTTTTTTTCCATCTATGTCCCATTGGGGAGATTTCCTTTCACTTCCTGTCCTATAGTTGTCGACAAAACTTGTGTCTCCATTTGATGACTTTCTCTGATCTTGTTCTGGTGACAATTCAAAATTCTGGATTTTCTTTCACTCTTGATGACAATGATCACCAAGACAAAATAGAGAGGATCAATCTCCCTAATGAGGACAGCAATAAAAACCTGACAGGTGTTCTATTCCCTTCCAATCTAACCTAAACTAAAAAAAAAGTTTTGCCTTTAGTTATACTTTAAGTGCAAATGATCTGTATATTGTCTGTGTGTCCATTGACACACACAGCACGGCTCTGCCCCGAAACAGGCACTGAAAGGTTTTTCACCCTAATGCAGATACCTGGAAACCAGGATCACAGTAGTCTTCCAGATAAGGTTAATGGGCATAGATATACTGTAGAAGATGAAGAAGATAGTTTAAGAA